>NC_136641.1:26125245-26312745 GCF_949748355.1 Melanostigma gelatinosum | reverse complement strand
ACACACACACACACAAGCATGCACATCAGCCCGACCATGTGCTCTGACATGCCATGAACTCATGTGCAACGTGGATCTGCTCTGCGTGACGAACCGGGGACGATTGTTGTTGTGCCAAAGCAAAGATGGTCGGCTCATCTCTGCAGCGCAGTAACGCGATCGTTCTGAGAGACTCCGAGCGGGAGACATGCAACACAAGGCTCCGTGTGGAGATCTGGTTTCCATGAAACAAGTGTGTGTGCGACAGAGAGACACAGAGGCAGCGAGTCTCTGGATGTGATTAATTGTTGTTTTCCAGCACGGTGGCTTAAGTGTCTCCATGCTCTCTGGATCAGGTGGCTTGTTGTTCTGCAGAAAGAAGAAGGAAACAGGAGCGTATCGTTCCACAGCAGCTCCACTGAGCTCACTGTGATTCACGTAGAAAGGATTTGCTTGAAGGAAGCAGTTGATCAGGACGGTCTCATACCAAAACATAAGACGCCGTAATTCATAGATATCCCACCAAATGATTTAGTATTGTGAATGGATCATGAAGGAGGAAGTGTAGAGATCACTGAAGCTCACAAAGGGCGAGCGGGAGGTGAGGATGGATGAGTCCAACACCAGAGATCTTTCTGCTGTTTGTCCGAGTGAAGCGAGAGGTCAAAGGTTTATTCGTTTCCGTACTTCAGTAACGCCACGATGCAGTTATCTTCACCCGAACGACGATCTCTTCCTGAACCTAACCAAGTGTTTCATGATCTGTTTCTACACCAAACCAAGTAGTTCTGTTTCCTAAACCTAACTGAGTTCCCTGTGACGTTTATTTAAAGCAAAGTCTGCGTGTCACGATTGCTGCCGGCTTTCGTAGGAAAACGCACAAACAGAAACTTCTCTTGGCTCTTAAATGTTTTTGATTGTATTTCTATCTCTTGATGTTTTATGTGAAGCGCTTTGAATTCCCTTGTTGCTGAAATGTACGATAGAAATAAACTTTGTAAAATCAGCAGAGTTACCCTTTAAAGACAGCTCAGCAAATACTGTTTGGAAATTCAATCGTAAGCATTGATTCAATCTGAATGGATTTTTAAAATCAAAATGTCTGAGATGTGCTTTACTTGACGTCCCTCTCTTGTGTAAGTGGACACCAGTGTGTGTGGCACATGCAGTGATTCTGTAAAAGCTCTTCTGAGATGGGAGGAGATAGGCGTCTGGCCCTCGGGTGTGGATTTCAGGCAGGTGCACTGGCCTGTCCCGCGGCTCCTCAGGGGACAGGAGGAGGAGGAGGAGGAGGAGGAGGAGGAGGAGGAGGAGGAGGAGGAGGAGGAGGAGGAGATCTGTGCTCTCTGCAGTCGCACACACACAAACCCAAGATCCCCAAACTCAAAAGACTGGTCTCCACCCGTCTCGGCACCCCCAACCCCAGCACCCCCCCCCCCCCCCCCCCTCACTCCCTGCCATATCCCTCATTGACTGGAATGCGTCGGGACAATAGAACTGTCCTGGTCCTTTTCGGCTGGCGTCCCCCCCCCCCCCCCGGGCCCACACAGGCCCTGACAGGAGGACAAAAGTGCACCTTGCACCTCTCAGCACCACCAGCAGAACCCCGGGGGTGAATACCTGAATACCTGTGGTAAATAAGAGGGGGGGGGGGGGGGAGAGAGTGAAGTGCAACACATTTACAGGTCCGAGATCAACACCAAAGATCCCCTCATGGTATAAGTCACCATGTCTCCCTCTCCGCTCCAACGTCTCCTCATACCATTCATACCATTCATACCATATCTCACGGGAAGTTGCTCCTCGATTTACTCTGAAAGGCCAGCAACACGCGTCACCGTACGCTCGTTACATTAATACGTATTTTCAAAATGAACGTCCGTCTTCACAACTCAGTTCAGTTTAAAGAGATCATCGTTCAGTCACTGACTTCTCATCTTTATACGTCGTACAACGGTTGTTATTCTTCCTCGTTCATGATTATGTGCACAACATACGAAATGATTTTGTGGGATATCTATGAATGATGTGTTTTTTGTTTTTTTCCTGGTAAGGCAAGAAACGGCTTTATTGGAATGAAATTAAATAAAAATAATGTTACCAAAGCATCAACACTAAAACACAGTAATATTAATATGAATATCAACACAACATGATGATTGTTATCCGGTGTTACAATTACATTACAAACCAACATCTTGAGCTGATTAAACTCTTTGATAACAGAGCATCTGTGCTCCTTCATGTCAGGAGGAGGTGCATCTCTGTCAGTTCTCTCTGGACTCCTTCATGTCGGGAGGAGGTGCATCTCTGTCAGTTCTCTCTGGACTCCTTCATGTCGGGAGGAGGTGCATCTCTGTCAGTTCTCTCTGGACTCCTTCATGTCAGGAGGAGGTGCATCTCTGTCAGTTCTCTCTGACTCCTTCATGTCAGGAGGAGGTGCATCTCTGTCAGTTCTCTCTGACTCCTTCATGTCAGGAGGAGGTGCATCTCTGTCAGTTCTCTCTGACTCCTTCATGTCAGGAGGAGGTGCATCTCTGTCAGTTCTCTCTGACTCCTTCATGTCAGGAGGAGGTGCATCTCTGTCAGTTCTCTCTGACTCCTTCATGTCAGGAGGAGGTGCATCTCTGTCAGTTCTCTCTGACTCCTTCATGTCAGGAGGAGGTGCATCTCTGTCAGTTCTCTCTGGACTCCTTCATGTCAGGAGGAGGTGCATCTCTGTCAGTTCTCTCTGACTCCTTCATGTCAGGAGGAGGTGCATCTCTGTCAGTTCTCTCTGGACTCCTTCATGTCAAGAGGAGGTGCATCTCTGTCAGTTCTCTCTGACTCCTTCATGTCAGGAGGAGGTGCATCTCTGTCAGTTCTCTCTGACTCCTTCATGTCATGAGGAGGTGCATCTCTGTCAGTTCTCTCTGACTCCTTCATTGTCATGAGGAGGTGCATCTCTGTCAGTTCTCTCTGACTCCTTCATGTCATGAGGAGGTGCATCTCTGTCAGTTCTCTCTGACTCCTTCATGTCAGGAGGAGGTGCATCTCTGTCAGTTCTCTCTGACTCCTTCATGTCAGGAGGAGGTGCATCTCTGTCAGTTCTCTCTGACTCCTTCATGTCAGGAGGAGGTGCATCTCTGTCAGTTCTCTCTGGACTCCTTCATGTCAGGAGGAGGTGCATCTCTGTCAGTTCTCTCTGACTCCTTCATGTCAGGAGGAGGTGCATCTCTGTCAGTTCTCTCTGGACTCCATGTCAGGAGGAGGTGCATCTCTGTCAGTTCTCTCTGGACTCCTTCATGTCAAGAGGAGGTGCATCTCTGTCAGTTCTCTCTGACTCCTTCATGTCAGGAGGAGGTGCATCTCTGTCAGTTCTCTCTGACTCCTTCATGTCATGAGGAGGTGCATCTCTGTCAGTTCTCTCTGACTCCTTCATTGTCATGAGGAGGTGCATCTCTGTCAGTTCTCTCTGACTCCTTCATGTCATGAGGAGGTGCATCTCTGTCAGTTCTCTCTGACTCCTTCATGTCAGGAGGAGGTGCATCTCTGTCAGTTCTCTCTGACTCCTTCATGTCAGGAGGAGGTGCATCTCTGTCAGTTCTCTCTGGCTCCTTCATTGTCAGGAGGAGGTGCATCTCTGTCAGTTCTCTCTGACTCCTTCATGTCAGGAGGAGGTGCATCTCTGTCAGTTCTCTCTGACTCCTTCATGTCAGGAGGAGGTGCATCTCTGTCAGTTCTCTCTGACTCCTTCATGTCAGGAGGAGGTGCATCTCTGTCAGTTCTCTCTGGACTCCTTCATGTCAGGAGGAGGTGCATCTCTGTCAGTTCTCTCTGACTCCTTCATGTCAGGAGGAGGTGCATCTCTGTCAGTTCTCTCTGACTCCTTCATTGTCATGAGGAGGTGCATCTCTGTCAGTTGTCTCTGGACTCCTTCATGTCAGGAGGAGGTGCATCTCTGTCAGTTCTCTCTGGACTCCTTCATGTCAGGAGGAGGTGCATCTCTGTCAGTTCTCTCTGACTCCTTCATGTCAGGAGGAGGTGCATCTCTGTCAGTTCTCTCTGACTCCTTCATGTCAGGAGGAGGTGCATCTCTGTCAGTTCTCTCTGACTCCTTCATGTCAGGAGGAGGTGCATCTCTGTCAGTTCTCTCTGACTCCTTCATGTCAGGAGGAGGTACATCTCTGTCAGTTCTCTCTGACTCCTTCATGTCAGGAGGAGGTGCATCTCTGTCAGTTCTCTCTGACTCCTACATTGTCATGAGGAGGTGCATCTCTGTCAGTTCTCTCTGACTCCTTCATGTCATGAGGAGGTGCATCTATGTCAGTTCTCTCTGACTCCTTCATGTCGGGACTTGCCGGTCGCTGACTAGCTCGCGCCTCTTTCTCGCTCCGCCCTTTAGCCTTGTCGGCTCACGGCTGAAATAAATCAGAGTTGCTGTTGTCCACTTATTGCGTATGAACCGACGACTCTCAGGAAATCAAAATGGTTTGTTTCCAAGAAGTTCCTGTATTTCACTGACTGCCCCCCTGTCCTCTCTCTCTGGGTGAAGCTGGGCTAATCAGTGGAATGAAGTGTGTTAAGCCGCGGTCACATTACCGCCGATGCAACCACAATCACTTCGCTCCGCGCAACAAACGTGGGGCCGTGAGGTCACGCTACTGGAACAAGGGCTCTGGAGTGGAAACAACTTCTAACCTCCCACCATTGGAAAACACCAAACGCTCAACAGACGCAGTTCTAATAAAAAGAAGTTCACGGAGCACACGTCTCCTCCTCGTGGAGCAAACCACGCCGTCTCCTTTGTCCGTTGCATTACATAACATCAATCAGATAACGTGCGATCGTACCAGATGGCGGCAGCCTCCGAGATCGGACTCAGAGATGTGTGACATTCAACCCCCGAGGCCGCTGTGACACGGAGTCCCTCGATGTGTCGTCCTTGTGTGTGCTGTTAAGAAATAGCAGGCAGCAACTCAACTACTCCGTTACAAGTAACTGATTAAACAGCAAGTTTGCTGTTTATGGTTTTGCATACATCTGGATTCTTTATTTAAAAGGAATAGTCATGAAAATTGATATCAATACCTGATAGAAGACTTCATCCATGAAGACTTTTGCAGCCGACGTCGTGATTACGTCGTCAGCTGGAGGACAAAACAAAGGAAAGACAGAAGTCAAACATCAGTGGACTAAAGTTACAGATCAAAGAAGTCATCGTCATGTGTTGTTAGCTTCACACACACACGTGTAGAGTACCGAGAGCGCCACCGCCACCGCCGGTGTGTGTCCGTCAACAACTCAAACTACAGTGAAAGACAGATGTGATCATTTCCAAAATTCGAAACTAAAATATTGTGTGTATGAACACCGGATCTTTCCTCACACTGAACAGTTAGCAGGCCGTGAGGAGATGTTGACATAAAAAGGTTACAGGATTATAATCACAGACTCCGCCTTCAAATGCATCTTTAGCCTTTATTCATTATTATAATTTAAAACATTTAAATGACGGGTTATAATAGATTATGACGGGAATTTTTCCAACCCTGTACGTCAAAATGTCGAACAACGAGAAAGTCGAACGCAACTGTGCTTTGGACGATTTGGGTGCGATGGAAAAAGCTGCATGTCGGCACAACGTTGGAAACGTCAGTTTCACACAAACGCATCTCGTCTGTTCACCGTCCCTTTACGGCTCATCCTCTCGACCCTCTGACCTGTGGGACACAGAGGCTCTGTGTTTGGCAGGAAACACAGCACCAGCCACATAACACACACATAAACACACACCATTGAACGAGGTGGGGGGGGGGGGGCGGGCAGGAAACAGCGTGTACCCCCTACTAGAGACCATATCCTGTCCTTGGGTAGAAACGGGTTCATTTGTCCAGAGATGTCAGCTCTTTGTGTGCAGAAGCATGCGTGTCGGTGAGCGTGTTCAGGACGTTGAGGTCCTGAAAGCCTCCAGTGAGCGTATCTCTCGGCCCTCACAGCACAAGTCATTGATCAAGTCCACATTGCAACATGTGGCATTCCTCAACAAATGCAACTCCCTACTGATTTGATAAACGGGCCGCGAACAGAAACATTCATTCTTCACCAGACACCCCCCCCTCCCCTCCCTCCCCCAATGTCCCGATCTCTTCTCTCTCGTTTCTTCGTCTTCTCCTCCTCCCATTATCGTCTTCTTATCCCCAGTTCACCCTTTCCTTCAGACCTCCTGCCATCAGTTTCCCTACATCGCCGTTATTTCACACAGGCTGGAGAAATGTCGTCAGCCCGTAAAGATCTCGGTGCTGAAGCTTTGGACTGTGACGTTGGGCAATTTGCACTCGTTCAACGGTTCATTTCATCATCTTACCAAAAAGTTACTCCCCATTTTTCATGCATTTTCTCACAAAATTCCAGCGATTTCCACTCGTTACATCCACAAAACCTTTTCATTGTGAAGTTCCGTTTTTACAGGAAACAACTGAGTTAAGTTTAGACAATAAAACTACGAAGTTAGGTTTGAGAAAACATCGTGATATATTGAGGTTTTGGAAAAGATCGTGGTATATTGAGGTTTTGGAAAAGATCGTGATATATTGAGGTTTTGGAAAAGATCGTGATATATTGAGGTGTTGGAAAAGATCGTGATATATTGAGGTGTTGGAAAAGATCGTGATATATTGAGGTGTTGGAAAAGATCGTGATATATTGAGGTGTTGGAAAAGATCGTGATATATTGAGGTTTTGGAAAAGATCGTGATATATTGAGGTGTTGGAAAAGATCGTGATATATTGAGGTGTTGGAAAAGATCGTGATATATTGAGGTTTTGGAAAAGATCGTGATATATTGAGGTTTTGGAAAAGATCGTGGTTTATGTTACAATAACTCGTCGTTGCTGAAGTCACGTGAGAAATGAATCAACATCGTCTTCTTGTTCCACACGGAGCACAAACAGCTGTCTCCTGAGTGCCAGACCTGTTTTACTTCGGCTCATCCATCCTTTTTGCGGTTGTGCACGTGAACACGTTGATTCCACACAAATTGCTTTTGTGGGGTCGATGAATCACAGCACATTATTTTACCGAAGGTGAAGCTCCGCGCGCTGGATGAGCGCAGCCTGCGTTGAGGAAGATCTCTGCAGCTTGTAAGAGGGTTTGCAACTTTAACCCAGTGACTGAACCTCCTTGGCTCGGATTTGATCCTCCGGTGATTCAGCTCTGCAACCTCTGCCAGCTCTGATTTCAGCAACATACTGTGCCCTCCCTCTCCTCGCAACCCCCCAGCTGCACCCACCGACACATTCATACATCCGTGTGCACACAAACGGCTGTAGCAGCGTACAGATGCTTCATATCAGCAGTTCTCTGGAAGAGCTGTGTTTGTACAACACTGACAGGCCACTTCCTGCGACCCAAACATCACCGCAAACACATACACTCAGAGCTGAAGGAGAAAACTGCAATTTCAGCTTCCAAAAATGTTTGTGTCTTCAGTTGCATGCAACGCTGCTTCCCATTGCTCAGATCAACAGAGTGGATCTCATGCAGCCCTGGAATCTCTTCTGCTGCACACGTGCGAAGAAGCTCAGCTACGATTCTCCGCGAGTCGATTGTTTAGAGTGACGCATATATTTAGTTTTTCCAGGAAGACGGAACTCTAACAAAATAAAAGTCATCCGGCTGCGAACGGTCAAACATCGGCTTTTGTGTACACAAGTCCAAGTCGAGCTCGTGAAGCAACAGGCTTCCAATTTACTGGTATCTGTGAAAAGAAGCAACTGCATTTATTTGGTTTTAATTTATTAATATGAATCATATTGATAAAGTTAAATCATGTATTGGCTTTCATACAGGGGGAGTAGTTCAAAGTGCTTTACCACAAAGTGAAGAAACAAGTGATGGATAGAAACAGATTCAACTTGTAAAATATGACACAGATTTCAATTTTTGTTTTAAAATGTTCACCAAGCCTCTCTATATCCTTCTCCAGGAATTTCATAGTTTTGCCCCGAGACGCCGTTGTAGAGTAAAGCATCCCCTGCTTTATGGTCTGTGTGACTCTAAATGGACCATAATGTACTAAATGAACATCATGCTGTATTGAAGAAGACTTGAAACTAGAGATTGAGACATAAACTCATGTTTACAATGTTTACTGAGGGAATAAATCAAGAGAGAAGTAGAGTCATTTTCTATAGACTTCTATACAACCAGAGGAGTCGCCCCCTGGTGGACACTAGAGAGAATGCAGCTCTAAGACGCTTAAGGCTTCAGTTCTCTGAACCCGAGGTTGCCGCCTGGTTTTGGCGCAGAGTTTAAAAGAAGACTGAGCTTCTGATATTCTTATTTGTGTTATATTTTGAATTTAAAACAAAAAAACAGCTTCAGATTATCTAAGAGGCCGTGAATGATGATTAAACGACAAAGAATAGAGCGAGGCAACAATGCCTGTCTGTGGGAATAACACACGTGAGAAATTGAAACGAGCGGCAATCCCCTTTTCTTCATAATTAGGTCAGCATAACATTATTTCCCGTTACTGGAAAATCCAATTATTGACTTTGACTCCAGAGCCGACTGCAGGGCCGGCAGACAGAGCAGCCCTCTTCTTCTGTTCGATGGTCGTATTGTATGTCTGTCACTAATGGCTCAGGAATGTCACATTAGTCAAGGGCCGCATGCGTGACGCCGCAAACATTAAAACACTTTGAGGAGACCAATATGATATGACGCTCGCTGGAAAAGAACGGTGCCAGGTCCGGTGATCTCATTGCCTCAGAGCTACAGAGTGACAGGCGGCCTCCTACACACTGCAAAGCAGAAAAATGTCCCTCTAGCAAGGTGTCAAGAGTTAGATTTCAAAAAGGCCGAAACATATCAGAAATGACAGCGTTTGGTGCAATGTGGAGAAAAAACATCATCGAGCAGTATTTAACGCATTGTGTGGCTCCATCTTTGAACTTAATCGGACAAATGAAATTACTTGTCATGCTATTATTTATCGGTCTGATTGTTTTGGTGTGAGATGCAGAGCGACTCCTCTGGTTGTATAGAAGTCTATAGAAAATGACTCTACTTCTCTCTTGATTTATTCCCTCAGTAAACATTGTAAACATGAGTTTATGTCTCAATCTCTAGTTTCAAGTCTTCTTCAATACAGCATGATGTTCATTTAGTACATTATGGTCCATTTAGAGTCACACAGACCATAAAGCAGGGGATGCTTTAGGGCGGGGCTACACAGTGATTGACAGGTCTCTACCACAGTGTTGTCCAGTCCGGGAGTTGTCCGTGTTTTCGTCTTTCACCTTTAACCCTTTCACGGTGCTTTTTCACTTCATGAAAGTTGATTGTAACATTTTGGTAGCCTTTAAAATGTCTCATAGCGCTCCGTTGTATTTAGCTCCGCCCTCTTGTGTCACTTCTGAATGCAAAAAGCAAAAAAGACAGCAACATTCCAAAACCAAGATGGCGACAGCCGAAGTGCTAAAATCAAAGCTTCGTAACATCAGTCCACAAACCGACGGGTGACGTCACTTCTTCTTATCTACATTCTACAGGACAAATGTGCTGTTGGTGTTTTGGGGTGGACTGTCCCTTTAAGGCTTAAAGGGACAGTTTAAGCCATCAGACCCCGCTGCAGCGTCTCTGTGGCAGTTCAGGCTGAGTTCAGTCCCTGTGGCTGCTGCTGCCTCTCTGCCTCTCTGACTCTCTGACTCACTACCTGCGTAGGTGTGCAGCAGCTAAATGACTCTCGCGTCAAAACAGCCCATCGGCAGACAAACGAAAAACCCCCTCCATCAAAGTAAAGCTCTTTATTCAATATGCCTGTGTGTGTGTGTGTGTGTGTGTGTGTGTGTGTGTGTGTGTGTGTGTGTGTGTGTGTGTGTGTGTGTGTGCGTGTGCGTGTGTGTGTGTCACATAGCCTTTTCGGGGTGCTGTTTACATTTGGGCAAGCTAAGTCATGCAATCTGATCCTGAGCCTCTTCAAACCCCCCCCCCCCCCCCCTCACACACACACACACACACACACACACACATATGTGCATCCACCTCTCAACACAGAGCTATCGGAGGAAACGCGTTGTTACCTCACTAAGACATGCTGGCGTCGATGTGTGTGTGTGTGTGCGTGTGTGTGCGTGCGTGTGCGTGTGTGTGTGTGTGTGTGTGCGTGTGTGTGTGTGTTGGGGGGGTCAGGAGGGCAGTGGGGATTGCAGACACATTGCTGCCATATGTGCACCCTGGATGTTCCCTCTCAGCTGAGCAGACTTCCTGCAGAGGTTCCTCTCAGGTAACCAGAGTGTTACGGAGCAGATGGATCTGTGTCGGTCCGGAGGTTCTGCTGGAGTCGGACTCTCTGGGATTTCTTTGCTTCCATCTGTGGTCGCTCCTGCAGCAGCAAGTGGGTCAGTGGGATTCCCACACTCCGCTAATTTCACACTGTTCCAATCCCAAATCTGCACTGACTTTGAGGTGCCCCCCCCCCCCCCCAAAGTTTGTGAGGGTTTAGTTCTGTCTTCTGTCTCATGGTGTTTGAGGTCTCTCTCGCAGGCTTTTTGAGTCCTTTATGAACAGTCCGCTTTTCTGCAGACTTTGCCTAAGGGAATTACCCACAATTCATAGCGTTGTGACGTTAACACCGGGTTACCAGTTGAAGTTGGACACGTAAAAAACCAGACTGGAATATTAAATGTACACAAACACTCGGGATTATAGATGGAACATAAAATCAGAAGAGATAGGGACTATATTACAAACCTGCTTCTGACAAAGAGATCATTTGACCATTACCTCGTCTTCTGAGGCAAACGCCTGGAAGACGTTGCATCATGACAATGACCCTCAATCCTGGAATCATTGGGTTGTTTCTTTAAAACAACCCAAAATTGTTCATAAGATATGTTGTCAAAGTAGCGTTATGTGTCGCAACCGTTCACAACTTAATGTCACATTTTTATTTTTACCATTTCCAGCTCTCGCAGCCTCTCACGCTGATCGCTGAGGGTTCAGGGTCCGAGGCCTCAGAGGGGACATTTGGATCGGGCCACAGAATTTTACTCTGCCAACTCTTGCTCAGCATCGTCTTTAAAACCACAAATGATTCCTCCCACCTGCAGTCGCACCGTGCCCCCCCGTCTCTTTAGCATGAGCTCCTCTCTGTGTGTGTGCTGACAGCCGGGCAGGTGTGTGCAGGTGTTCCCCCCCCCCATCACTCAACATCACACAAACCTCTCCCGCTCCTCCGAACGCACACACGCAGCACCGTCTGCCACGTCTGTCCTGATGAACTCATTTAGAGTCGGCAGTTCATACGACACCCGTTGAAATACTAATCCATCTTCAAGCACAAAAGTTCTTTCTTTTTTTAAACAAAGCTTTTATTTACATGTTGCAGAAAAGAAAGGCACAGTCTTCCATTTGAATTCAACAGAACGGATCATTAAAACGGCAGGTCACAGCATTCCCAGAAGAACACGTCTAAATAAAGACAGTTTAGACTGTAAAACCACAATATTGGTGCCGGTGTTCTGGTCAGGTTGAAGTGGTCCTTTAGTGTGTGTGAGCGGGCGGGTCACCTGTTGACGAGGTCACAGCTAACACGTCTCTCAGCGCCCTGCCTCTGCAGTGCACCATTCACAGACAGCTGTCCCAACACACACACACACATGCCATGTATGTATAGTATGAGTGAGGAATGACATCCCCACACACACACACACACACACACACACACACACACACACACACAAGCAGCTGCAACATGGCCCGAGTCCCGGACCGGCCGGCACCGATGGAGCTTCCTGGGAATTAACTGGATGTCCAGCTGCCCTCAAATCACACAAACAGAGTCCGACAGGACGCGGCACAGATGAGCCGACACGACCGCAAACAACACCGACCTACAGCGTCCTGCAGAAAGGCACTGAAGGAGTCATTTCATAAAAGCAACAGAACTCCAGTTGTCTCATCATGGCTCACTGCGCTCTGGGTATAATGTCTCTTCTTAGGAGGGAAACTGGCTCACGAGAAGAACAGTTTCGGGGAATGTGAACGTCTACGAGGCGGGGCAGCATCCGGAGGCGCTGTGCTTGTGCAGCAGCGACATGCGGCTGAAGGTCCGCGAGCAGGAGCCACACTGGTACTTCTTCACCTCGGAGTGGGTCTGCAGGTGGGCGCGCAGGTTGGAGCGGTCGGCGAAGGCCCGGTTACAGTGCTGACAAGCGAAGGGCCGCTCACCTGGTTGGAAGAGACAAGAGACGTTCAGGAGTATGCACTTTGTTAACAGGCCAGGGAACAGAGAAGGGCCCTCGGGTCATTGTTTTTCAAATGATCTGCAGATAAACTAACAAAAGGGCAGGAACGACCTAACTCACTTCTTTTCATGCGTAGCCATTGTGAGGCCCAGATTAGATTGTGCCACACTGAGCAATAACATTTGCTCACACGTCAGGAGACGTCAATGAATATCAATGAGCGCGACCCGCTGTTACATTTACAAGCCAACAGAGCTTGTAAGTCAATGGGATTGCTCCCTTTGACATGTGAATTAAAGCTGCTTTCTGGTTGCATACCTGTGTGTGTGCGAATGTGTCCTCTGAGCAGCCACGGTCTGGAGAAGGCCTTGCCGCAGGTGGGGCACACGCAGGGCAGAGTGTGCGAGCGGATGTGCATCTTCAGGGCGCCCAGGCTGGTGTACTCCTTGGGGCAGTGTTTGCAGTGGAAGGCCGGACGTGCGGAGACCTCTGCGGGCAGGGACGGAGTCTGCTGCTGCGGAGCGCAGTGGGACGGCTGGTGATGGGACAGTGCAGAGAGGCTGGTGTAACTGTTGGTGCAGTGCAGGCAGTGGTATATGTGCTGGATGATGTCCGGGCTGGGGGGATCCGAGGTGCGCCCGCCGTCCTCCTCTTCCTCGCTGCTGCTGGACGGAGAGCTGCTGAGGTCCAGAGGGCCGAGCGGCGAGGGGGACGGAGACACGGGCGTGATTGGGGAGAGAGGTGCAGGCAGGGTGTCCATACTGCTGGAGAACGCTTTGGTCGGGGAGCAGGTCAGGGCGATGCTGTTGTTCTGCGTTGGGAGCTCGGCTTGTGCAAAGCTTTCTGGGACAAAAGCTGTGAGACACAGAGAGAAGGGAAGTCAGGTGAGTTGGAACGGACTGATAATCGAATGAAGCACTAAACTTGTTTTCATTCTTGGGTGTCCTCTTACAGCCTGCTTTCAATATACCCTGATCCATCTGGCTTTTCCATTAGCAGATTATCAAGGTGACCAGAAACCCAGGAGAGCTACATGCAAGGTAAGAAAGCGGCCACATGGGTCTAAAGGGAACTTCTATCTGTTCTGTCTGACTGGGATTCAATCAACATTCCAAATATTATCACAGATGCATCCAATTATCCAATCCACTCAATCAAAGAGCAAATAAAACCCACCAGTTTGGCTCTCCAGCTGGCTCTCCCTGTAGACGGGCTTCTTGCTGGAAAAATACTTCTTGACAAGGAATGACCGAGGCATGTTGAGGTCTGGCTTCACCGATCAATTCAAGAAAAGAATGATAATTCCCGAGTTTCTCCTCTTCGGGCTGCTGCAGGTTGTAGCTGAACGGAGAGAACCGCTGACCGGGTTGAATGTATCTCGTCTCAAAGTTGCCTCCTCATATAGTAACCAGAGGGGAGAAGCAGCGGGGTGGGGGTGGGCGTGTCTCCGCCCCAAAGACACGCCCCGCGCGTCGGGGCGCTCGCCACAGGTGACCGATGTGCCAAAAGCTGTGAGCGCTGATCTAATGGTGCATTTCGCGGCTCTGATGGCTCACTTCACCTGCAGACAGACACCTATTGTCATTAAATGTGATCAGATGGTGCAACTCCAAGGAGAGTTCGGCAAACATGAGTTTCCTTTTGTTTTACTAAAACGATGCACAAGAATGCTTTTCTCCACCGTAGAAGAAGGAGAAGGCAGCCAGGAGTATCTTGTGTTTAACTTCCTTCCACCTTGCATTGCTCCACTGTGTCCATTCCTTCACTAAACGTGCAAAGCAACCTGAAGCTGGAGCGTCCTCTGTCGGCTCGTACGTTACGTGTGAGGTGGCAGACTGCTGTTTATTTCTGCACACCTCTGTAGAATAATGCTGAAAATAAATGCAAATAAAGTAATTTGCGGAAAAGTGTGAAAATGGAACGAGATAATCCAACAAAACGTAGCTGTCAACAACGAACTCTCTAATGTTCTCTTAGTATTTGAACCGGTGTACTTGTATGTGATTGAAATCCCTTGAACTTGTCACGATGTGTCCATTGTGCGCCTGCGCCTCGAGGCTTTGGCGCACCCCTGGTGAGGTGGAGACGTTTTATTTCAGAAGGTGCAGGAGACAAACGCTCTGTTGTCTTCACTCAACACTCAGGACAGAAGGTCCATCCGACCCCGTCTCTCTTTCTCTGCCTCTCTGCGGGAAATAAGTCCGCTCATCGAAGAGAGAGGCGCTGTCCCGCAGCCCGCAGCCTGCTCACAGCACGAGCTCTGGTGAAATGAACCGAGCTCACAGGAACAATATGTAGCTTTAACCCACCTCGTGCCTTCAGGTGGCATGAAATGCAGCAAACCCCGTGATGGAAAGAGGGTTCACTTAATGTTGCGTCCTTTTTTCTTTTCATCGAATGCGTAAACGTGCGTAAAGTTTGTGCGTAATTGAAACCACACTCCTAAATCAAACTTGTACCCTCATTATCTGCATAACTAAGATGTGCAATGGTTAACAGAATGTATTAGAAAGTAATACAAATGAAAACAAGGAAAGAGGATGTTGTTGATTTCTCTTTTTTTTTACTTGATCTCGTCCAGAATTATTTAATATTGTCCAAATGTTCTCCAATATTTTATTTTACAGTTCAGATGATTTGCTTTATGTTTCTATTGTGTTACTTCTTTCAACATCGTGCAGTAACATTTCAATATCATGTGCAACATTATTTTCATAACTTTTTACTACTTTGTAAAACCCTTCAAAATATGATGCTGAATATTACTTTTCTATTTGAATGTATATTATATAGTTACCAGTATTACTTCTTATACACTTCATCTTTTTACTCTTGTATTAAATCTGTGTTGTTGTAATTTACTTTGACCTATTTCAGTTGATTCATGTATCCACTCTTACTGCTGGCTTATTCTATTTTGCAACGGTGTCAGTATTATTCATTTTACACTTTAAAATTGTTCTTTTATGGTTCATGTTTGTAATTGTATTCTCTTGTTTTTGTGTTTCTTTGTGTTTTTAATCTCTGGCACAACAATTTCTTTCGGGATTAAAAAGTTCTATTTCATGTTCTTGACTTTTGTGTAAAGTCGTTTGTTTTGTGTGATTAGATCAATGAAAGTAGGTTGTACACAGGCCCTGGTAACTGTTTACACCGACGGACTGGTGGGTGATTCAGTCACGTGATCGGAGGATATGAGGCCTGTTGTTTTTCTAACAGTCTGAGAATCAGGTGCCAGCCATTAGACAGGAATGTCTCCGTCCTCATTTGTCCTCTTTAGCATCGCAAAGAGCCTCAGCGCTCACAGAGTGAGTGGTGTGTGTGTGTGTGTGTGTGTGTGTGCGTGTGTGTGTGTGTGGGGGGGGGGGGGGGGTAAATGTATGCACCTGTCCAAAAGGCGCCATTCTCGCGGCATGCCCAAAAGTTCACACGTCGTTGGAGCGCTCGTTGACGCCGACGCCACGTAGACTGGAGGTCACGAGGGCAGAGCAGCAGTGAAAACACTCAGAGACGCACGCACGTGAAAGTAATCCGAGGTGTGCGCGCTGCTGCTCGAGGACGATGTTGGAGAGCTTAAAGAGGTACTGAACTTATCAACATGCTTTTTAAAGTGACACATTCACGCTGGTGGAACATTTGTTTTGATATGAAAATCATTATTTCTTGGTTGAAAATGGCTCAAAACACCATCTGCTGCTTTAGATCTTTCATGGTCAGTTCTGAAATGGAGTGGACCGCTTGGCACAGATCTACGTCATGAAATAAAAGAATGTTAACGTCCTCTCATCAGAACAACTGTCTGTTTCACTGTCTGTTTCACTTGTTCAGTAACACTACAAAACAAAAGCTTGAGGATCAAAATCAATGTTGGGCTTAAAATAACGAGTTAGATAATTCACATTAGTGGTGTGTGTGTGTGTGTGTGTGTGTGTGTTCTTATGATGTTGTGTGCTTTTGTAATTCTCACTCACATAAACAGAAAAATAATGAAACATCCACCTGACCTGACACACGCTCACACACACGCTCACACACACACACACACACACACACACACCTACACACACACACACACAGTGTAGGAGGCTGTAAACAGAAAACAGCTGATTACACAGTGTGTGAATGTGTTCTCCCCGAGGAGACGATCTGTGTTACAACAGGGCCGAGTGACCTCGTGACACTCGGAGGAGCAGAGGAGACATGAGCTCAGAGCAGATGTTCGCTGCTCAGAGCAGATGTTCGCTGCTCAGAGCAGATGTTCTCTGCTCAGAGCAGATGTTCTCTGCTCAGAGCAGATGTTCTCTGCTCAGAGCAGATGTTCTCTGCTCGCCGGCCTCGGGATGAAGCTGTTCAGACAGAAACAGAATGAAACCTTCCAGTCTGATCTCAGGGAGGTTTACCACGAAATACACACAGCAACAAGGTGGCAGTCAGGTCAGGATGACTGTAACAGTGGACGCCTTTTAAAACAAAGCAAGAATCGTTTTACTGAACAGAGGAAAACAAGAAGAGCCGGGTAGCTCCTCCTGCAGCCATTGATAGAGTTTGTAACGTCTTTCTATTTTATTTTTAACAGATCAAGTTGAAAACCAGAGTTTCTCAAAAGATTTGTTGAATTGATTTGCCGTCGAGGTTTGAGAGTGTCTCTGAACGTGTTGCTGATTGTTGCTGGTTGTTGTTTTTGATCACACTGGAACACGTGTTGTGTAACATGGCTGTCGATGACGTTTGGTTGGTTCTGTTTGTTGTTTTGTGATGATGAAATGATTGTATGTATGAAATGGATCCACCGTGCTCTCAATGGATCGTCCCTGGCTTAAAGTTTGCTGTTTTTTAAAAAGTAGATCCCCAGAAAATGTATTTTGGGAAAAGCTACAGAAACCCAAATCTTGTGCAGAAAATGTCTTCGTCTCGTCGCACAGACAGTAAAGATTTCACTCACTTCTATTTCAAATTGAAGCAACGTTTTGTTTTGACAAATCTGGACTCGTTCAGCAGAAAAGATCTGCAGAAGAACGTTCTTCTGGGGAACATGTGCCCGAAAAAAACAGCCACATTTCCTGAAGGACCACCTTCACATGAACAACAATCAACACGGGACTCAGATGAAGCACTTTAAATGAAGGCGTTCTGCAGAGGACGATGAAACATGCTGAACAAGATGTGTGACATGAAGGTAATGGCTCCATGTCACGCTGCATCGGCGTGTGCATGTTGTGCATTATTGTGCAGACGAGCACCGTGTTGTGTGTATTCATGTGTCGGTTTGATTTATCGAATATAAAGTTGTTGCAGGATCTCTCATCACATGGAAGAGGAAACTGCTGAGCTGGTGACTGTTGATGGCAGAAAATTGATCTTGCAAAAGAGAAACAGAACTTCAACCAAAGTAAGAGAAAGATACAAGCTGCTGTGACAGAGGACTCCCCGACGGTTCCTGTCTGAAGATGCAACAGGACGAGAAAATACAAACTAAATCTCACAGCATCGTTGAAGATTCATGTGTTGTCTTTCTTTGTCTGAGAGGATTCTTTTGGAATTGTCTGCAGAAACAATTTCCTCTTTCATGTCACTGAAGTTGGAGTGCTCTGATTGAAGGTGGCGGAGTGGTGACCGTACTCCGGTCTCCTTTCATGTGGATGAGTTGAAGCCAACTCCCAAACACCTTCTCCTGCTCGTACACATGTTGCTTTTGTTGTTGCAGCTTGAAACCACGTTTTGCATTTCAAACAGTCAGGTGCACTGTTACCGCTCAGACGACAGGTAACGGCCACTCCAGGGCATTTACATCTGATCTGTTGTGCGTGTGGTGAGTCAAAGGAAGCCACAGATCTCCCAGCATGCCCGTCGGTGGGAGGAAGTGACGACGCGGTGATGCTGCAGTTGAATCTGAACGATGTCGTCATTGTCAGACAGTTTCCAATGTGCATACATCGCTTTGTACTCTTTCACCTTCATCTCAGCTTGTTGATAGATGCATGTGAACTGGACTGTGTGTGTGTGTGTGTGTGTGTGTGTGTGTGTGTGTGTGTGTGTGTGTGTGTGTGTTGCCCTACAGTTCAGAGGTCCGTAAACTCAGCAGGAGGGAGATAAGATTATCCCACTGGAATGCAGCGCTGCTTGTGTGGACAACACACACACACACACACACACACACACACACACACACACACACACACAGGCTTCTGTACACTCTAACATGTTTTTAGGTTAAAAATCCATCTTGCTGACGGACACGTTGAGAGGTGCTGCACACGTGACCTGCAGACTGCGTCTCCATCTGCTTCACACAGCAGATTAGATATTTGTGCTCAGCAGCTACGTGACAGACGATGGTGATCACTGTTGGAATAATTCAGAATGAGTTCATCTCCTGTTTATATCTCCTCCCAGCATTCACTGGTTCCCATAGAGAGCTGCAGGGATGACGTATTTCTGGAGGCCGAACAGGAAGTTAGCGTCGCACTGGTTCCCTCCACATGAATCCAATGAGATTCTTCTCTTCGATTTTAGATTCAAACGTTTATGATGCTGAAACGTTTTGTTCATCATCACCTATAAAGCCTATATTTCTGTTTATTTCTAACATTTCTGTATTTGTTTATTTGTGATCCTCCTCAACTTGAAACAATCCTGTAAGTTGAGATGTGAATGAAGCCTTTTTTATATTAACAAATGAAAAAATAAAGAATATTTCAGGCATCTGACCAAAAGCTATTTGACTTCAAGAAGAGGGAAGCGGAGGAGTAGAACGACTGACTCATTTCCTGGTTTGAGGACTCGATCCTTGCAGCACCGTAATGTCCAGAAAATATCAATTCAGGCAACAACCAATAATCTGTCCGAAGGTGAAAGACTGAGCAACAGATTGTGTTTACATTATTTCGTGCAGTCAGTCAGGATCTCAACAAAACATGAGTACCTTGATGATACTTTCAAGGATCATTTCAGGAGCCACTGAGGCTTCGACGTTTGAAATCTCTTCTCTACTTTGGAAGAGAAAACAATCTGTCGCGTCACATCTCAGCTCTCAGAAACAGGAGGTGAGTTCAGACGCGCTGTAAACACACGGCCGCTGCATGTTTCCTGAAGAGTTGATCGCCTGTGGTTCGAATGAATCCGTCAACACCACATCATTAAAACCACGTGACTGGATGATGAACAAACATTTGACAAAACAAATGATGATGAATCGTATTTCTCTCACATGGAAACATTTTCTATTGTTATAAGAGGTGGTGATTGTGTGTGTGTGCGTGCGCGTTCATTATTTAGAATAAGTCGATATTTTTGTGATATGAAGTCATTATTTTCACATTGTTTCTCATTGTTCTGAAGGGCTTTGTCATTATTTTAAGATAGTTTCTTATTATAATGACTTACAGGATCTTTTTGTCCATCACAGTGTCAGTAATGGACCTCCACAGTCTCCACATCTCCCTCAGGATCACTTTTGGGGTCAAGAAAGAAAGAAACTATGAAGTGGCGCCACCTACCGGTCACACGGTGAACTGAGCACAGAGAGACAGTTCTGAGCTGAGCCACAAGGGGGCAGTCGAAGACCAACGAAGACTGTCATCGGGCTTTCACAAGGTTAGTTCACAAATCAGAAGTCACACCCAGTGCATTGTGGGTAGCACCGATACACAGCAGGTCCGTGAGGGAGCAGTGATCTCACTCAGAGGACTAGAGTTTCACTCTGTCACAAACAACTATGACCTCACAGGTGGCGCGCTGTTAAATCCTAAAACCTGCACGTCATGGAATAATTAAAGACGAGACACTGAGGGGTGTGTGCGTGTGTGTGCGTGCGTGTGTGTTCTGCCAAGCCCTCAAGCTCCAACAGTTTTCACATACACATCACATGGAACTATGCACACAATTCTGAAAGATAGCCTGTAAGTTAATGTTGTGTTAATATTCACATTGATATTATTGTGTACTTTCTTATTTTCAATATTTATTTTCTTCTGAGACTTTCATGACATTAAAACTACATGAAATTGAATTATTAGTGTAGCACTTCAGACTCCAGACTCTTAAATTGTCATTAAAAAGTCATTATTTTGAAATACTAAGTCATTATTTTGAGATATGAACTCATTATTTTGATATAATAAAGGATTATTTTGAGATTCTGAGTCATTATCTAGAGATGTGAAGTAAAATATAAACAATCAAATCTTACTAAAAATAGATTTGATTCGGTGTAACGTTTACTAAAAACAGAATTCTTTCACATAAACATACTCTGATATTTCAGAGCAGTGCATTGAGATCAGAAGGTTGTTAAAGATTAAGGAAAAGACCAAAATCTGTGGAGATGCCGGGGATTGAACCCGGGGCCTCATACATGCAAAGCATGCGCTCTACCACTGAGCTACATCCCCAGTCTGGTCACGAGCCATAACATAGTGCATATAAACACTCTATGAGCAACAGATGGCAGACTTGTGTCACGTGACGGTTGTTGAGTGAGATATTTTTGCACTGACTGTGGCCAAGTTATGTAATACATCAACATGTAGGCTATTTATTCTGCGTGTGTGTGTGTGTGTGTGTGTGTGTGTGTGTGTGTGTGTGTGTGTGTGTGTGTGTGTGTGTGTGTGTGTGTGTGTGTGTGTGCGTGTGTGTGTGTGTGTGTGTGTGTGTGTGTGTGTGTGTGTGCGTGCGTGGGTATGTGGGAAAGTGAAGTAATTCTTGAATGGGTTAAAAAATAAATCCTGCTGCGTGTCAAGAGACTGCGCTGTTTTTAGCTGTGGTTTGTAATTGTTGTGTTTGGAGCTCTTTTTTCTTTTTCATCCGTTGCTCTGTGCTATCTTTAGTCTGCAGGTCATGTTTGGGTTTCAGTTCGGGGATTAGGGGACACATCTGATGAAGGGGCTCCTCTTCCTCACACACTAACTCATTGAGGAAGAAGACAAAATGTCCTTCAGCTTTAAACTCAGTGAGACACAAGTGGGCCCCTGAATTAGTTCTTTCTCATCACCCAATGCACCTTAATCCCTTGGGGGGGGGGGGGGTTAAAATAGCCTCCCCCCGTTCTGTTTCATAACATGCTGGAGGGGAGCCTCTGGAGAGCACAGACTGTCCTCACTCATACTCTGTTTATTTGCACACCCCCCTTTGCCAAGGACAGCACTTCCATCTCTGGACTGCAGGGTCCTCTGAGGGCAGGAAGTGCAGACATGAAATATGAGCTGCAGAGAGAAATTCTTTATCTGAGGCCACAGACCTGCAGACGTTACAGTAGACAGATCCAAACGGGACCGGTGAGGGTAGAAATACATAACACAGTAACGCAAATGGCGCTTTTATTATGTTGATTGCATAAGAAAAATATATATATGAAAGTACTGTTTATGCAGAAAGATGGCCCCTGTAAGTGATAATGACATATTATTTCACTGCTGCTGGTCGAGATGGAAGTTTGAACAACTTTACGTTCATTGCGCTGCACGCAATCAACCATACGCTGCCGCAGTTCTGCAATTACTCGCACACAAACCACGTCTGGAAAAGATCTCTGCCGATCTGCGTTTCATAGTGTACGCCTTGCACGAACTCGGTCCCGGAGGAAATGGCGACATATTGTGCAGTCCTTTTAAAACCATTAAAAGCATCAAAACATAAGGCAAAAGAAAAGGAGATTTAACAGCAATTAAGAACAGTGTTAGAAATAAAATGCAGTAGTAAAATGCAGAAATGCAGGAAATTGATTAATATATGAATTGAACGTGGTTCAATTAAAGGCAGCAGCAAACAGAAAAGTCTTCAATCTTGATTTAAATGAGCTGAGGGTCTCAGCAGACCTGCAGCTTTCTGGGACTTTGTTCCAGATATGTGGAGCAGAACAACTGAACGCTGCTTCTCCATGTTTAGTTCTGACTCTGGGAACAGAAAGTAGACCGGTCCCAGACGACCTGAGGGGTCGGGATGGTTCGTAAGGTAGCAGCGGATCAGAGATGTATTTTGGCCCTAAACCATTCAGTGCTTTGTAAACCAACAGCAGGATTTTAAAGTCAATTCTTTGTTGGACAGGAAGCCAGTGCAAAGACCTCAGAACTGGAGTGATGTGATCCACCCTCCTGGTCTTAGTGAGGACTCGAGCTGCAGCGTTCTGAATCAGCTGCAGCTTTCTGACGACTTTTTACAGAGACCTGTAAACACACCGTTACAGTAGTCCAGTCTGCTGAAGACAAATGCGTGGACAAGTTTTACCTGTTGAGCCATAAGTCCTCTAATCCTTGATGTATTCTTCAGGTGATAGGAGGCTGATTTTGTAATTGTCTTGATATGGCTGTTCAGGTTGAGGTCTGAATCCATAACTACACCTAGATTTCTGGCTTTTATGGCGATGCTGTGTGGTTATCTCTTGTTTAGACTCCTCTTGTGTCTCGTCCTTGGCAGTAGTGACAGACGGGTGACGCAGGAAAAATAAATGGAAGTATCTCAAAGTTGTACTCATGAACAGATAAACACACTTGGAACAAACATCGAGGGCCTGCAGCAGTAAAGACTCATATTCTGCATCAGTCGAATCGACTGTTGAACTTTTTTACAGGTTTAGTTTTTTCCATATTCCCCTCTGAGATTTATAAATCTTGATATTTTGCATGTTCAGGTTTGTCGTTGTCTTTTGCAGAAGGCCTAAACATGGATTTTGGAGATCTTGATGTCGATGCAGATAGAGATCTCTTTGCCAGTGTTTTAGGAATAGTCTGACATTCAGGGAAATATTGTTATGTGTTGAATAAGTTAGATAAGAAGACTGACCGCCCTCTCACATTCGTGCAACAACTCTGGAGTAAGAGCCGTAACTCCTTTAGCTCATGGACACGGCGAACTCTCTGAAAAGTTTACAAATACGTCCAGCAGCTCTTCTAACGTCCTGGTTCATCGGCACGCAGACCAAAATGTGGTCGCTAACAGGTCTGGCAGGTCTGACCTCGTCTCTTCTGGAAGTTGCTGTCTTATCATCTGCCAGCAGCCAGCGGAGAGAAGAGGCACCAAGGCTGCAGAGGAAAGGAGTCACAGTGTGATAAAGAGATGAAGTCTCGTCCTTTCTGGTTTCCTCTTTGGAACTTTCATTTTTCTTTTTAAACATAGACTGTGTATGAGAAGTGAACGGAGTCACAGTCTGTCTGTGCACTGGTGTTTTGAAGCCTCGAGTTCGGCATTTTGGCCGTCGCCATTTTGACTTTTTGAAGCCAAAAGTTACACGAGAGGGTGGAGCTACAGTAAGTACAACCGAACACAGAGTAAGACTTTCATGGAGTGAAAACACACTGTGAAAGGGTTAAAGTTGTAACACGAAAAACACAGACAACAAACAGGACAAGAGAGACTCATCAATCACAAAGTAGTATTTGACTCTAAATGGACCATAATGTACTAAATGAACATCATGCTGTATTGAAGAAGACTTGAAACTAGAGATTGAGACCATAAACTCATGTTTACAATGTTTACTGAGGGAATAAATCAAGAGAGAAGTAGAGTCATTTTCTATAGACTTCTATACAACCAGAGGAGTCGCCCCCTGGTGGACACTAGAGAGAATGCAGCTTTAACGCATGAAGCTTTGGCTTCAATGGCGAGATATTATGTTTGTTCGCTGACATAAAGTGAAGCCCGAAGAAGGCCGATGAGTGGACAAACCCTCACTATTTACTTTTCCTTTGCATATTTTCACACTTTCTCTTCTTCATGCAGTTTTTCCTTGTTTGCCTTTACTTCGACACAGAAATTTAAGAAAACAGAAAACTGTTAAAAAACTTTCGAGTGTGAGTACTGACTTCTACGGACACAGCGTCCCCTCGCAAGCTTCTTTGTCCACACTCAAGGAAGGAAACATTTGCAGAATCAATGAGTCATCACAAACAAGTTACTTTACTGTCTGTTCCAAGTGTCAACACACTCACACGCGACAAGCCAGACTTCTGAGTCATCTCGTCCAATCGACACACCTTCTGTCCTTACCCACAGACAGAATACAATGTCGTACAATACGTGTTTGCAATGCACGGTTTGATTTGTTTGAAGGCTTCGGCATTGACACGCCTGCAGTCAGCTGCGGCCAAGGACTGGCATGCTGTTAAACAAGAGCTGCATGTCACATTCATGAACATAGAGAGAGAGGGGGGGGGGGAGAGAGACAGAGAGAGGGGGGGGGAGAGAGAGGCATCGCTGTGACCTTTCACTTATTTCTCCAAGCAGCTTTGGGAAACTGTGGGAATCCTGTGAAGTCGGGCAACTTCAGTGAAAGCTCAAAGAGAGGGAGAGACAACGGAAAACCCTAACTACAAATATCTCCTACATTGTGCATCACCGATATGTTTGCCGAAAGAACAAGTTCCACCAGGCCTGTGACATCTTCTGACCATAGTTTGAGAACACAAACATTAACACAGATGCACAAACTGTTCTGTGTTTGCCGTGTTACCGGAGGGGGGGGGGGGGGGGGGTTGGATATCACCGTCGCTGCAGGTCGATGGTGTGCGAGTGTGAGTTGCTTAGCACCTGGTAACCGTATAGCCTGAAACCTTATCGTCCTGCGTTTTAAAGAGATCGTGCTGTGCTGGACTCTCTCTCGCTCTCGTCTCTCACTCGCTGTGATAATAACGTGACAAAGGTCAGAGAGGAGCAGCTGGATAAGCTATGACATCACATGCTGTAGAGTGAGTGTGATGTGTGGTCCTGAGACACAGGGTTAGGGTTCACTGCAGGATGCTAAAGAGTGCTGCATCCTTCACTCTAAAATGACACAGAAAGCATCATTTTTGAAAATGACCTTTGAGAGTAAAACCTCAGCTCAAGTCTCCAAAACTCCAAACACATTTTCCTTTGCACTTTAAAAATGCATTGATGTGTTGATTGATTTTGCAATGCGGAGAGAAATACATACTGTGTACTTTCATCAGTGTGCAGTATCTGGTGTTGTGTTTTGGTCAATATATTCACTTCACTCTAACAACATCGCTGACAATCAATTTTAAAAACAGGGCTTTCAGATTGAAACAATTCTACTTTTCGAATGATAAAGTCCGGGTTTGATTTGGCAGCGATATTGTTCGAGTGAAGTACATGAATATATTGACCAAAACACAACACACACTCAAAAAACAATGCTTTAAGCAAGCTTAATAAAGTCATGGAAAGTATCTCCACGCGATTGAACTGCTTTCGTTAAGCATTAGGCAGTTATGTTGGATCAACTTAATTTAATAGGGTTGGTTTAACTTATTCACTCGGGTTTGGTCCGACTTAACTTAATAGGATTGTTCAAACTAATTTTACAGTTTAAAATTACAGTCGTAAATTAAGTTGGGCCAACAGAATCGCTTCATGCTTAAAGAAAGCTGTTTAATTGTGTGGAAACACTTCACATGATTTTATTAAGTCTGTTGAAATCGTTTTTTTTGAGTGCACAAGATCAGCGCTGCACACGGAGGAAAGTACTTATTTCTCTCCTGACTTCCAGTCAGGGTGCTTTCTGCTGCTCCTCTGATAACATTAACAACACTTGGCACAGAAGTGTGCATGAACACAGGCAAGCTATAGCTTAAAAACACAGTGAAGTGCACTTGAGGATTCCGCATCATACTCTATAGACTTCATACAAACACGAGACACGGTGATCCCTCACCTAGAGAGACACACACATGCATGAACACACACACACATATACACACTAATGTCAACAGTCATCAGTTTGCACAATCTGCAACAATAAAAGGCAGTGAGTATTCTCAAAGCTTTACAGACTGCAGACTTTAAAGTGACCACCAGGGGGTTTCAAAACCTCTCCGCGGCTCATTGGTTGCTCAAATGCTGCATTCGGAAAGAGCACCTCTGATTGGCTGATGCAGATTGAGTGGCACATGGAGGTCCCGCCCCAAGCCAGGGCGGAGTGAAAAGATGGACAAATGAAAATGTAAAGTAACATCACCAGTATCACAATGAAAGCGTGAAAAGTTTGTGAACTGTTGCGGTTTAATAATTTTAATATTTAAGGTTGACTTGAGCATTAAGTTTCTGCACAAGAGGAGAATATGGAAGAGGTCAGAGGTCAATATTCAGCACGCTAAAGTAAAATGATGCATGAAGATCTTAAAATAAACAGTGACACAATGCGGCACAAAGATAAGTGCTCTGTCTAATATTATACACAGCAGGTTAGTTGCAACTAACTTCTTTTCCAGCATCAATTTGACAATTCAGTCACTTTCCTCTCAGCAGATCATCTTTCCCTGTTATATTATCGAGCACAGACTCAGGATCAGTGCACCATCCCCTGGGCGTGACCTCAAACAGCAGGGGCGGTGAGAGCAGCAGCTGATCGCGGATCAGTCTCTGAGTGAAGTGAAGTCACCGTTTCCATCTGGGCTGCAGGTTCACAGCCCCCCCCCCCCCCCCCCCCCCCCCCTGTTACATAGAGGCCCGGCTTGTGGCTCTGTGTAATATTCTGATTGGCCGGTTTATTTTCTGTGGGCGGGGGAGGGGCGTGGCCAAACGTATTGCGATCTCACGATCAGCTGTTTTGTACGTTCTACATTCTGATCCGAGGATCAGCTGGCAGCAGCAATAAACAGAAGGAAAACATAGAAAATCTGCAGCGGACACAATATATATAAATATATAGAGAGGAGGCGAGAAAAAAAAGCTGCAGATGTTTTGATCTGAAAGAAACAAACGTGTAAAAAACATTTTTTTACACGAAGCCCTTCTTCTGAGAAGAAAGCCTTTTATTTTTGTGGCTATAATGGTGTTTTAACTACCTCACTTACAGGCTATCTAAAGCTATGCTTTAAAGAATTGTTGTCGTTTCTACTGTGTGTGAGATCTCGTTTACAACTCGAATAACACTGCAAAGGCAGGTAAGCCATTCCTTACTCTTCTTTTCTGTGTGTTTTGTGCTTCAAGTGTTCTGACCGTGTCAGTGTGTGTGTGATCCGAAGAGGTATCGGTTGTCTCTGCAGTCCTCTTTATTTGTTTTAGCCTGCAGAGGATCAGCCGTCATGACATTATGTAGAACAGGTTACAATTCTCATTAAGAGGCTATCTGTGACCGCTGCGCGTTATAAATGACCTATTATTAGGCCACGGGTGGATTTGAGAACACCAGACTGTTTAATCAGGTCGATTCGACGTCATTTAACACCCCAAAAAATGAAAAATGACACCATCCTGCATCCGTGTATCGAGGCTTTTCCAGGACAGCAGCAGCCGTGGTTTGGTAAATTGCACCAAATGCTGATGTGGAGTCGATGGCGGATGTTGATGTGTGTGTGTGTGTGTGTGTGTGTGTGTGGGGGGGGGGGGGGCGGAGGATTTAATTTATTTCATATTTATCATGTAAAATAACAGTTTCATTGGATTGTCAGCTGCATAACCCGTCGATGTGTTTCGTGCACTGAGCCACAAGCTGTCATTGCTGTGACCCTTCAGCTGGAGAGCTTACGCGGATAATTCATGTTGAGCTGGATTCTCTCTGCAGAACAGCTCTCCCACAGCCCGAGCCCGAGGTTTTATTCTCGCTTTATTAATTATCTTTCTATATCTTTGAACGTTGTTGCTGTGTGCAGCCTTTATTTATTTTCATTTTTTCCCAACGATGACCGTCGACACTCATAAACAGCCATTTAAACAAACGAGTTGTTTTGCAAAAACATGCAGATGGGACAAAGCGACACGTATAAAGGTCATAATATCGTTTATTTCCGTGTATGTCCTCAGATGTCTTGTTGTTCTCCGGTCGCCTAAAATAAAAAAAAAGCTGGAGCCTCTCTGGCAGCTTCAGTGACGTTTGCGTGACGTCACGGGCGTCTTGTTTTTATTTGGTGAGTCTCCTCCCATCCGGCTCCGCTCCACCTCCTTGTTAAAAGGACCAGTGTCGAAAGACAGATCCATCATTCAATGGCCCTTTTTTGTGTTTTAGGATTTGCAAATGTTCCTGTGAAATGTTATTCATCTTGAATTACCGAACCATAACCCAGGACGGTGAATATCCACCTGCTGAGCCAGATGTTAAAAATACATCCAGTTTATGACCTATTTTGTCAATTTGAGCATTTCTTTTTTTTTTGCATTTAGGAGGATCTATTGGCAGAAATTAAATGTCGTATTAATATGTATGTTTTCTTTAGTTTTAATCGTCTGAAAACAAGGATTGTTGTGTTTTTGTTGGCTTAGAATGAGCCGTTCATATCTACATACAGAGCGGGTTCCCGTCACTGAGTCGGCCATGTTACTACGGTAGCCCAGAGCGGACAAACCAAACACTGGCTCTAGATGTCGCCATTCGTAGTTTCCCTTCACGTTTGGCACACGGGAGAAGTTTCAGTTGTAACCTCACCACTAGATGTCGCCAGATCCCACACACTGCACATTTAAAAAGGCATCCTAAAAATACGGGTTTAATGACCTGTCTTATCAATTTAATTTAACAACATATGCACAAGATGGTTTGGTAAACATTCACCATTAATTATTACCACAGTGGAGTTACCGTACTACAGCTGCAATCTATTTTAATCAGGACAAATAAGGACAAAAAGACCACCATTAAAAACACAATAGGACTGACCAAGACAGAAAAGACAAAAGAGGACAGCCAGACGAACATTATCTTCACTGAAAGTGTTCAAAGAAATACTTTTTACCCTCTGCTTTCTCACATGTAAAACATTCAGCCTCAAAGGATATTTATCAGTGTTAATGGGTGGTAGCTGTCAGATAATACGTGTAAACAAGCCATATATTTAGGAGCTGTCTCCTCCAGGATATAAGTCAAATCAGTGGTGGTTATCTGCAGTATCAATGGCTATATTTACACTCGTCAGATAGTCCTGAAAGAGCTGGTACAGCAACCCAACTGATAAAGCTCATTTATCAGGGACGTGCTGCGTGTACTCAGTGTTGAGTGTGTTTTGTGGATGTTCGCTGCACCTTATGCAAAGCCGCCCTCAGGCCTTGTCACCGAAATGTTGTTTATCTGGATGTGTCATGGTTCACATGACTTTCTGTTCGTTCAGGAATGCATTCAAACCTTGTCAGTGTTGAGGACGGACTCCGTTCAGACACAGTTTGTTGTTGTTTTTTTGGTTTTCCTTTGCAAAATATCCCAACAACCTTTGCGTGCGACTGGAATCGTGTTTTTAACACGTGACCTAGAAATTGAGTCCAAATGAAGGAGCATTAAAAAAACATTTTGCAGCGTTTGACCCAATTTTCTCCCCTAAATTCATCTCAAATGTTCTCTTATTTTAAACCCATGCAACAGTGACAGTGACTTGTTCAAATTATTATGGACGAGCATGTGTCTTCCCTCTTTTTGTTACTGGTGTCCATGGTAATTCTCCAAATAAGGACAGAAAGTGTCCGCTTCCCAACAAAGCAGCCATGCATATCACCTTCCACGTCTCTGCAGATGAATGTCTCTGTCGCACGCACTCCGTTTCACCTTTTAATCTGCGCTCCTTCGTTAATACCAGCCTCCGTCGTGAAGAAAAAGAAAAGAATATGGGAAGAAACCAATTTAACCTCAAATTCAAGCGATATCTTTGAGTATTGACAGAAGTTTTCTCTCTTCAGTCATTCCAGTGAATAGAACTCTGAACATGAAAGGGTTTGTCTTGTGAGCTGTGGTTGTTCAAACATCTGCTCAACATTACATCAGCGTTCATATTTAGATCAGACACTTGTCATCTGCCTCAGTGCACAGACATCGTGCACACTCACTTTGTTTGACGTTGAGAGAGTCCAGGTCTGTGGATCACTTCCTCCTCTTCTTCTCTGGCCTGTCCATCTGTCCTGAGTCTGTGCTGAGTGCTGATCTAAAGTTCTCGGGGGAAGGGGGTGCAGACATTGTCCACCATCTTCTTGCTTGATGATTCATTTAAATAATCATTTTTACGGAAAACACATTATTTATTACAAGCCAGCTCAGCTCTGCTGATCCCTCTCACAGTTAAGGTCACTATCAGGTGGAGGTTTCATGATTGTTTTTCCTCTTTAGTCGGGGATCTAAATATTCCTGTCTGGGTTGAGATTCAATATGAACAATGTGAGACGGTGCATATAAAGCGTAGTTCACCATTTACACGTCTGAGGATTTTGCAAAGAACGCCAAATTGTTTTTAGATGCTTTAGAAATCTTAAAAATCTACATTTGATTAAGTCTTTTGCAGTCAAATCAAATAGTTTACAGAAGTATTTGTCAGTAGGTCAGAAACACTAAAAGTGTTGCTTATCCGAGCTGATCTTAAGAGTCCCACCTCATCTATGATGCACGTTACCGAAATAAACAGCTTCTGTACTTAATGGCACATTGTTTTGTGTCAACATGTCATTAGAATACAGGTCAGAACGCTTCGAGGTTTGAGCCCAAACAACAGTTACAACTTGTTGTAATGTGTCTTGAAATAACTCTTGCCACACACATTGCTCATTGTGATTATCTGATGTACCCTGACTAAGCAGTGCAGTGCATTAACCCAATAAGGGACTTCTCTTTTTTAAGATGTCTTGTCAAAGAAAATATGTTGACCTTTTCTTCTGATTACCACTAACCCCGCTCCTCCTTCTCCCTCTCCAGGCCTTTGCTCCGAACCAAGTGAAACCTTATATTTGCACTACTGACGCCTGTCCACTCCTGTTTGTCAAAACCGAGATCCAGCAAAGGGCTTCAAAAAAAAAAGAGATTCAAAAAATCTGATAAAGAATTACTGCAAACCGCAACAAGCGACGACCTAAACACAAATAGGAAATTCAAAACGGCAGCTACAGCTTTTTCTTTGTGGACGACGAAAAGCACCTGAGCCACCGACACTTTGACAACACAAGCGGTCATGTTCCAGCGTCTGAGCAACCTGCTGTTTGGGGAGGTGGAGGAGGTGGCGGCTGACCTGAAGGGACCCAACCCCTGTGTGACGGAGGCCGACGAGGAGGGATGGATGCTCGTCAACCTGCCTGGTGAGTCTCTTTAGAGCCAAACTTTACCGAACTGGGAAGGAATTGTGTTTTATGTTCAAAGATTGAGGTGGCTGAGAAGTACTTCTGTTCCCCTTTGCATGACTATAATACTGACTGACGCCTGAAGTAATGACGGGGATGATGGGGTGAGGTGACGAGTCAGTCGGGGTGTGGGCGCAACCGCACCGGTGCTCTCCCACATGGCTGCCGTACCAAAAAGAAACATAATTCTCTGTGAACATGCATCTCCTCTTCCTCTTTGTTTATGATCTCAATCATGACGAAAGGCAATTATTGAGTCTGAAAATGTGCCAAAACAGCAAAAGCGACATCAAATTCAGAATCAAGGCAAAACATTATGTCGCTGACATAATCGCAACCTTAGAGGGTCAACACAACTAATGATGTGACTCTTTTATGTTCTGTTTCCTTACCCCCCTCTTCTTCCCCTCCTTATTTTTTTTTAAACACCCTTGCATTCCCCCCCACACTGGTATGTGTGCGCGTGCGTATGTGATCCCTTAAAAAAAATTGCCCCCTTTCAACCCACATATTTTTTTTAAATTTTTTATTTTTTTAAATCTACCACATTTGCATTATTATTATTTTCTGCAACATCCACATCTGTCTTTATTGGCCGTCTCATCCCCGATCCTCCTCGCTGCCATGTGCCCAGAAGATTCTGACTGCATGACGTGGGCGGAGGATTTCATGGGATCCCCACTGATTGCACAATCACTCCCAGACACTAACCAATCAAATCATCAAGTCACACATGCGAGGACTGAATGCCCGGCCCCGATTTCCCACCCACCTCACAAGCGCCGTAGGATGCACAAAGGTCGGGCAAGGGGTGCCGTAGCACCATCGGACCCCCTGTTTTGTCCGAGCGCTAGCACGTCACACTCTGGTGCCACCACACCCGTGACCCTGCCGAGACGGGCCAGACTGTCCACGCCCTCCTCCACCCCGTCGGTGTCCCCCGGCTCTGGAAGTGAGTGCGGGGGCCGCGGGGGTAGCAGTAGGGCAGGCCCAGAGAGAGGCTGCATGGATGAGAGCTGGTTTGTCACCCCTCCCCCCTGTTTCACTGCAGAGGGAGCCACAGCGGAGGCCAGCCCGATGGAGGACCTGCTCATCGAGCACCCCAGCATGTCTGTGTACGTCTCCCAGAGTAGCTTCTCCATGGTCTCCAACCTGTCTGTGGTGGGAGAGGAGAGCATTGTCAGCCTGGCGAGCAGCGTGAGGTGAGATCATGAGCCCGCTTTTATGACGGCTGTACTTGACCGTTACCTGCTTCTTTTTTCCAGCACCAATCACAATAATCACACCTTTTTATTACCTTTACAGCAGAGTGGCAGAACCAGCTGCCGTCCCCGCCACCCGCAGCACGATGCCCACCAGGGTGAGCCGCGGAGCAGCTGCCCAGGCCGGAGCTCTGGCTAAGGTCACCCAAGTGGCCCGGGTCCAGCGCGGCAAAGCCCGCATCGAGCGGCGCCATCTGGGCCGCAACCGCATCCAACGCCAAAACCGCACCAGGGAGCAGCAGGTCCCTCGCCACGCCAACCACGCCAGAAACACCTTCCTTCACCAGCCCAGCAAGCGTAACATCTGCCACTGAACTCCCCCGAAAACCATGGGGGGGGGGCGTCGTTTACTCTGAGGGCATTCGTAGAGCATAGTCAACTCCAAGACACACAAGATAAATGTATTCACCCACGGCAATTTTTGCTTTCATTTCTGCACATGATATCAAAATTACACTCAGATACCGGTAGGCCGGTAGCTTTTCTTTTGTTTTGGTCCAATCATAAACTGACCTGGTAGATTTATGCCCCATTCTGCTGTTGTGAACCAAGCCCTCTGAGTAGATCCGTGTAGACATTTATACTATTTGTTGTCCTTTGCAGTATCCAAACAACAACAAAAATATTTATACAGGTTAAAAAATGTCTGAAAAACAACAAAAAGTTTAGCATTCTTAGTCACATATAATTTTTTTCTTTCACTCTTCCCCAAGGCATGTTTTTTATTGATTCATTCAATCATTAAGTTTTAACTTTGGAGATTTTAAATTTAAATAACCACTTTAAGACGATTCTGGTGGAAACCATGCAGACAAGACAGAGACAAGTTCATCCTTCGTATCTTTGCAGAGAAAACAACTCATCGCGTCTTCGAAGCTTCTACTTACTTTGGGTTTTTTCAGAAAAAGGGGGGACGGATATACAGAGTGTGAGAGGAAAAATCACCACACATTTAACTTCTCTCCAGTTTGATCCGTCAACATGTAAAGTAAAAGACGGAGGCGAGGAAATGTGGGGCAAGCCCGTTTCATCACAGGAAACAAATGTGGTGGCATTTCTCTCTTCTCGCTTCGTGGAGGATGAGAGCAAGTAGAAGATGGAGAGTATGAGCAAAACAGACTAAAGAGTAAAAAGTAATGTCACGACGGATTAGAACGAGACTTTATTAAAAAGGATGTGACAGTCATAGGAATGTGTTATGTAACCCTCTGAGCATTTAGGAATGTTTGGAATATTTCATCAAATTTCATTGGTGATATGAGCAACCATAAAGATTGAAATATTGACAAGGAGTGTAAATGCAGGGCTTGTCTTTGGGTTACAGGGTGTGACAGGTTATAGTCGGTGTAAAGCGGTATCGATGGCAACTCTTTATTTTGTTTTGTGACATTGTTTTCTGCTCATTTAGTCTCAAAAGCGTAGAAACGGAACAGGAGTAGAACGGACATTTGAAACTGTTTTGACTTGCACAGAAGACAAATGGCGATTGTTGTTCTGTCGTTGACAACACATGTCAGCGGACGCAGCTACACAGACGGATGGCTGGCTAGCTAGCTAGTTAGCTCGGTAGCTTCTCCTTGTCCGTAGCGCCAGTGAGTTAGACCTCCAGCCCGCTGTGATTTCCCCTGAAACCAGAGTAGCATTAAAGCATGGTGGAATCAGCAAGCAGACAGGTGGCTATTTAGCTAGCTAGCTAGCTGGCTACTTCCACCATGGCATTGGCAACAATACGCATAAAAACTGGCCATCCAACTACGTTGATTTGAACGGGAATGTCCGTTACATTATTTTAAAGTCTCTCCTTCTCCCTGCACGGTTCCACCAGAAGAAAGAAAATAAAGCTTGTTCCTTTCAGACAAAGAGAAAGTACACTTCTGGCTTCTAAAGCCAACGAATAGAAAAAGGAACCGCTCACTCAGCATGATGATCATTACACGTGTGGTCTGTAAAACTAAAGTAAAGTGCCCGGCACACATCCGCCATTTTCCATCCACAGTGTGTGTGTGCTGTGATCTTACGTTATCCATGTTCAACACCAAAAGTAGAAAAAGTATGACCTTTTTTTACACACCAGTCACTTTCATTGAAAAGTCACGGAGGATAACTTTGGAGAAAGGGGAAGAAACGTCTGCTTAAAGTCTGACAAACATCTTCCCCCTTCAACACATTCAAAGCCGTCCTCTTGCATAAGATCGTGCAAGTGCAACCCGTCGCTCTCTAACATGTACTCCACTACCGCCCCTCCCTAGCACATCCAGCTCTAACAGTTTCCACTTAAAGATCTCGCTTACTGATATTCTACAACAATAGTAAACAATGGTGCTGAAGTGTATACTAATGTTTGTAAATTATTTGAAACATGGATATAAGTTTGCACTGTCACACATTTTGTGAGTCAAAGTTTTAGCGGTGTGCTGTGTGCTTGTTTTGTTTTTTTTCTTCTTCTTTTGTGATGTTTTGTTTTGAGTCAAATTGTGTGGGAGAACGGTGTACGTTAAAACGCTAGAAACTCTTTAAAAAAACATGAATAACGATCATTTATTTCTCTTGTAAATATTACAAAAAAATATTTTATAACTGCTCCGTTAGATGTCAAAGCCTCTCAGGACTTGAGTCCGCAGCGTAATGAGAATCCTCTCCGCCTCACCTCTGAGCTCGTTATCAAATCAAGAGGGCATTTAGTGGCCAAAAGTGGTGTCTTTGCCTTCAACTGCTGTTGTATCTCTTTGAGATGCACCATATAAAAACCAGTGCTAGGCTCAGAGTTGATGTGCCATAGAAGAACACTGCCCTCCAGAGGTTTCACTATAGCACAGCTGTATGGATGCTGGAGATGATACAGAACACAACGACATGGTTTTAAACATCTGTTGTGTGCAAAAGGCCTGTCTGTCTGGGATTCATGTCACATTGTTTGGAAAATGGAAATATCTTGCCTCATTTAGATCATCGAGATAAGAGAAATACATTATTTTCCCTTGATTCACATACCACTAAGTTTTCATTTCTGCCAACAGTCATGTACTCTGTTTTATTCAAAATCTGTTAAAGGGACATGACCAAAAATACACATTTTTCCTTTAGTGCTGTTTTTCAATCTGGAGCTGTTGTTTTTGTGTGAAATCATGGCCTTGTTACGCAAGAGAATTCACAGACCTTGATGGGAGCAGGTTCATGTCGTGATTTCTGGAAAGAGACATTGCTGTTGATTTTTGTATTTTATTATTTTTTTGCCGCTTTGAGCACCACAAGCATGAGTGACATATAGTCCATTATATTGGCGAGGAGGCAGACATCTCTTCCCCCAAAACAATTGAGATTGATATATGTAGCGCTACAGGTCAGAGCAAATTTTTTAGATTTTTGGTTGAACTGTCCCCTTTAATATCTGTTAATTTATTACATAATTATGCATTTTATCTTTTATTCTGTTTAAAGGGGACTATTATGTGTCCTGTTAATTTCTCTGTGCGGGAGATGGATCTGAGGTGATGAGTCAAACATGCACAGACACACTGCAAGTCACACACAAAATCACAGACACACACACACACAACCTCTTCTGTTTAGACTTCCTCACTCTTGAGGTTTTACAACTGATTGTGTGTGATGTTTGTATTCTGTTGTAAAATCGTACATATAGTGTGAAAACAGGCTGATACTGAGAGATCACAGCTGAATGTGTGTGTGTGTGTGTGTGTGTGTGTGCGTGCGTGCGTGCACGCTCGTGCGTGCGTGCACAAAATGTAAAGACCACCACAAACCCGTCCTGTTTGCCTCAGTTTTATTTCTTCCTTTCTCACCCGTGTCATGTAAAAAAGAAAAAGGAAATGTGTTGTCAGTATGTTGTGTGTGATTTTTGAACGGTGTGGTTTCACGGTGGAAGTCATCCAACAATGGGGAGAGGAAGCCTATATGATGTGGACAGGGAAAGGATGAGGCAGGAGATAGTTATATATATATATCTATAAAAAAAAAATAAAAAAGAATGAAATATATCCTAAAAAAAATACAATAGAAAATGCTTGTATTTTCCCGTATAGTCATGAGAGGCGCTGAATGTCTGGAGTTGCATATGTCTTATGTTGTGCCCTGAAATGATGGCAGTTTAAAAACACTTCGGGTTTCGCCTACGTCACATCTCGATGCGTAAACCCGTCCCTTCATAAAAAATGAAATACATAGACATATAAAATTTGGTGTATCTGATATCTACAGTATGGCGTGTGCCTTTCACTATTTCTGCATGGTTTTTGTGATGTACAGATTTTTCCATCCCCAAAGTGGACAGTCGTCCACTGACAGGCAAGACCTATGCAAAAATCAATGGATGGGTTTTTTTCCAGCGTCCATTCAGAAAAACACACAGGTACCCCGCCAAAAAAAAGAGAAAAAAAGAAACAACAAATAAATACTCAGGTTAACACCTGAATCTTGTGTCATTATTTTCATGTTGGAGAGCAGGAGGGAATGGGAGTAGAATGTGGATCCTTTACTTCAGTAAAAACCGCAGTACCAGTGTAAAAACACACATTTCAAGTAAAAGTAAAAGCATTCCAAACGTAAAAGAAAGGAATAATTATGAGGAAATGTGGTTCAAGTATCAACAGTTAACAGTTAAAATACTGTCAGTGTGATATGATTATATTATTTGATAATTATTACCGATGCATTAACATGTAAGCAGCATTTTAAACCTGGTCAAGAGAGAGAAACATTTAACATGCATTTGGGTAGTTTAAGTTTTTTACCAATGCATCATAACAGATCAGAAGTATTTTTTAAATTTACAGTTGTTACATTTTTGAATAAAAATATATACGAACATTAAGAATGTACGAAAAACTGAATTATTTTAAAAATATGTGCATTGTACTATATATATAGCAACAATTAATATGAAAAATATTGGTATAATATGTCATAATAATATTATGACATATTATAACATATAAATAATATGGCATAATAATATTGGTATAATATTGGTAAAATATGATATCAAATGGGATCTATTGTTTAAGTTCAAAATACAGGAATTGTCTAAATTTGCCGTATACATACACATTATTAATGCCAGCATAAATCAGAGTATTGCACAGTTAAGTCAGCATTGCACAGTTTAGACATAAATAAATATAATGATGGGGTTCTAGCTGCTGACAGGGTTGAAATAAACTGAAGAACGACTTCCTGAGGTGCTCTGTGCTGCATCTCGGTGGAATGACGCTTGCGAGTCGTCTATCTTGCGGGGCATGCATACTGTAAACTTTACAGTATGCATGCCCCGGAACTGGAAGACTGCTCGGCCCATTTTCTGTATCCAGTGTAGCATTAAAGCATGGGGGAATTAGCAAACCAGCTAACTAGCCAGCTGTCCGCTAGTTAACGTGATAATCCCACCATGTTTTGATGCTACACTGGTTACAGAAAATAAGCCAAACTAAGTTGTCGATCATGTGGCGATAGCATTGTGCTCTCCTACGCTTTACAAATAGTGTGTAGATGAAGCATTAAATCGTAATTTTACTAATTGAACAGCTGTCGAGTCCGCTAATGCCGAGGTTGCTAATTCCGCCATGCTGTCATGCTACACAAACTGAAGTCCGACACTTATTGTGTGCTTTCCTACACTATGAAAAGAGTGTGTGGATGAAACAGTAAATTGTTAAAGTTCCACTCATTTATTCTATGCTTCTAAAATAAATAATTACTACACTCCTCATTTCAGTCTTTATGTCAAAGTTAGCCCGCTACAACGGTCGCAATGGCAACACATATGGCCGCCGCTGTGACCATCCTGCTACATTGATCTGAATAGGAATGTCCATTCTACTTCTTTCTGTCAACTGTATATGTTAATGATCTTCTAATACTGGAAGAAAAGAAAAGGCTTCAAGGAAGGACCTGAGGGTGTGTAATTGGATCAGGTGAAGTTCTTGAAGTGGATTGACAGGAAAAGAAAACATGGGAGGGACCTCGTGTGTAATTGGAGCAGGTATTCTGCAGACCTGCCATAACCTGTCCAGCCGCTTTACTAGTTAGACTTGGAAGGCACCTGGTGGAGTTTTATCGTCATTAAAATAGCGCACTGAAGAGGAAATGCACCTGTGCTGGTGGCAGTGATTTAACCGTCAATGGCTCTACGACAACTACTGTGAAGCAAGTCTGATATTGGTAATATGCAGCCATTAGCTGTATCTCCAACTGCTAACATGTGTTTTGTAAGAATTTTGTCTTTCGTGGGTTGTACATTTAAATCGTTTCCGGTTGTATATGTGCTGTGCTGTCCAACTGTCAGTTGACGCGACAAGTCTTACCGGTTTCTCTGACGTACAACATGAAGCTAACTTCCCTATAACCGTGTGGCGGTGTCGTGATTCAGGTCATTTCTGTTGTCTTGGTGACTGGGCGGAGAGAGCTGCGCACGCCTCACCTGCCATGTTAACAGAAAAACCCCCAATATAATACCAACAACAATGTAACGCCGTGGAGGATGCTCTTTTATGTGACTACACGTATTTCAACATAGCGGTGAGCAAAATAAACTATCGTGGCTTTGAACCGTTTGTTTCGGAATGAGCTGTGCTAGCTTGTGACTGACGGGACAACGCTCGCGCTCCGACGGCTCTGTGTTTTATGTTTGAAACGGTAATAATGCTTTTTTTTTTTTTTAGACAGCACACGTAGGTTAAAACGCTCGCGCTCCGGCGGTTGGCGCTGTGTTTTGTGTGTGATTGACAGCACCACGTAGGATAAAACGCTCGCGCTCCGGCGGTTGGCGCTGTGTTTGTGTGTGATTGACAGCACCACGTAGGATAAAACGCTCGCGCTCCGGTGGTTGGCGCTGTGTGTTGTGTGTGTGACTGACAGGATAAAACGCTCGCACACCGGCGGTTGGCTCCGTGTTATAATTGAAAACGGTAATAATGCTTCACATTAACATAAAATGAATTCGCCCGCTTTTCTGCGCCATAGAAAGACGGACGCAGCTGACGTGTCGTCTCTTGTCAATGTTTGCGGCATAAGTGACACACAGTGGAATTAAGCAAATCTTTAATGTTTGTCGAAGGACGTCCACAACATGACCGCCGGGAAACGACATCATCATCATCAGAGCTAACGTTAAGTACCGTGTCTTGGCCTATCAAAATAAAAACATGTCACCCTGCGAGGAGAAACTGCAGTGATCTTGGAGTGATTTAAGCAAGATTAGCTTTATATAATACAAGAAACTCTACTCCTGTGGGAAGGGGTTTGTGGTTTACTGGGATATTAAATAAGAAGGGATTCTTCACCAACACCAGTGGTCCTTTACAGGCCCATTACAAGGAGTTCTCATCCGGTGTGTGACTGATCATCGCTGACTGCATCTATGGATACCCTGCCCTGACTCCCTTATACCTTCCTTAGGCTTCAACAGTAGTCATGCACAGCAGCCCCGCGGCTGAAATGGTGGCCACCGGCTACCCGGGTGGATGCGTGGCGGCGGACAAAGATGCCAATCCGGAGACGACCCTGGGTAGCAGCGCCTACTCTCCCGTGGACTACATGAGCATCACCAGCTTCCCAAGGCTGCCGGACGACGACGCCAACACCACGTCTGGGGAAAACACTCTGAAGTTACGCAAAGAGGACGACAACGTCCTGAGTGAGCAAGATACAGGTGAGTCAGAGCGGAGGAGGGGGGGTACTTCTGGCCTCCTTGCTCGGACTGCACCCACCTTCAAACCCGGTCTTTATTTTGATTTTCAACGACACACCTGTAGAGGTTTGTGACTGCATTTTATGCAAAAGGTGTGGTGAGATAAAAGTAGTTTGAAGGAAACAGGTGTGGTTAGAACAAGGACACAGAATACACGCACGCACACACACACACACACACACACACAGAGACACACACCCGTAACACCTCTGGCCGGATTTGGTGTCACAAGACTTTGGGTGTTGTCTGAGCAGGTAGGAAGTGGGGAAGTACTACTCACTTTACACCACTGGCGAGATTGTTATGGTGTGATACCCAGAACAAGATGGTCTCTACTTATATTAAATATATTCAGTTGAGAAAAGCAGCAAATCCTCACATTAGTTGGAGCCAGAATTATTGACTTATCGATCATCAAAATAAGTGTTAATTTGTGGATTTCACGCATGCAGAATCCAGATTTGTTTCGTTTGTCGTCCAGTAAGCATGGCCACTTTGAATTTACACATTTATTAATGGAGTTTGATGTGAGAGAACAGAGATTTTACTCTTTCCTGTTCAATCCGACCCCTTTTTTCCGTGTTGCGTTGGTACGACCCACCCAGACCCCGATGGGTTTCTGAAGTCGGCTCGCCTCCAGCGCCTCCCCTCCTCGGCCTCGGACCTGGCCAGCCACGAGATCGCGTCCCTGCGAGAGACCTCCAGAGACCCTTTCACAGAAGACTGCGCCTGTCAGCGAGACGGACTGACGGTCATCATCACAGCCTGTCTCACCTTCGCCACAGGAGTCACAGTAGCTCTCATCATGCAGATCTACTTTGGAGACCCCCAGGTAAGGGTGTGTGTGCGTTATCCTGTTACTTTATGTGGAATAAAGTAGCTTTCACATACAGGTGATTATAAGCACTACTTCCCCTTTGCTCAAAGGCGTATTGACAATCTCCAGCTCCCTGCTTTGTTCTCCTGTTTCTTCCAAGATCTTTAACCAAGGAGCCGTGGTGACAGATGTGGCCCAGTGTACGTCCCTCGGCTTTGACGTTCTGGAGAAACAGGGGTCCAGCGTGGACGCTGCCATCTCTGCTGCGCTGTGTTTGGGGATCGTCCACCCTCACACTTCTGGTATCGGAGGGTGAGTGACGGAAACATGTTATATCTCTTCTCAACAGGACGTTGAATACAAAGCCTGTTGAACACTTTGTGCTCTGCTAATGTTTAGCGGTGGCGTTATGTTGGTGCACAACATCCGTAAGAACGAGACGAGGGTCATCGACTTCAGAGAGACGGCGCCGTCTGCCATCCACGAGGACATGCTGCGGACCAACCTCCACCTGAATGTAAGGTGTTGTTTTTACTTAGATATCTGGCTGATACGGACTCAAATAGCTGGATGATCGATGTATTGATGTATTTTAGTGCTGCCCTCTCTAAAGTAGATTATTGTTATTTATTTCCATGAAACTTCGTGAGCACGTCCCCAGTAAACACCAGATGTGAAGTGGTGCTTTCTTTTTGTGTGATTCTTTGTGGAGAAACTATGCAGATCTGTCGACTCAGTATGAGCTTTAGTCGGCTCAGAATGTCTTTGGTCGAGCACAGCTCTACCGTATTTATTTAGTTGCAAAGCGAGGTATCAGGACTGACACAAGTCATATCGGTGCATCTATAATCTCTTTTCTAACAGTTAAATGTGAGCAGAGACAGTCTCCTGCTCATTGTTGGGTACTGGGGTTGAACTTACTGCTGTTGTGTTTCAGCCTGGCCTGCTGGTGGGAGTACCGGGCATGCTCAGTGGGCTGCATCAGGCACACCAGCTCTATGGCAGGTATACGCTAATACCTATTATGTAAATTATATTTGTAATCCATCCAGTCTTTCCTCATGCCAACAACATATTATAATGGACGTCTTCTGGTTTAACGGATGCTCCACGTTCTTCCCTTTTGATATGTTTTGTTTCACTCCTGCTGTTATAAACGTTCGTTATTCGTTCACAGTGAAGCATTCTTTCATGACTTTTCAATTCCCCAGAATGGCGTGGAAGGATGTGGTTACCATGGCAGCAGAAGTGGCCAGAAATGGATTTAATGTCACTCATGACCTCGGTAGGTGTGATGACACTGTGATGACACCAGAAATATCAGCTGACCTCAGTCATATTGACAATAGGTGTGATCTCATCTGACTTTATTTTCTCTCTCCCTCCCTCCCTCGCTCTCTCTCCCTCCCTCCCTCCCTCCCTCCCTCCAGCTGAAGCTCTGGCTAAGGTGAAGAACCAGAACATGTCTGATGCTTTCCTGGATTTGTTCCTCCCCAGCGGCGAGGCTCCCCTCTCCGGGCTGCTCACCAGACGGCTTGATCTAGCGGCCATCTTGGACTCAGTAGCATTAAAGGGGATGTCTGAGTTCTACAGTGGAAACCTGACGCAGGAAATGGCCGCAGCAGTAAGAATACGTTTAGGGTTTCTTGGTAAAATTGTAAACTTTGTGAGTTTAGTAGATGAACTTTTGGATATAGTAAAATACTAGATGACCGACATGTTTTCGACAATACAATTTCATCTTGTGCAGGACAAAGATTACAATTTTAAACTCTGCATATTTTTAATAGGCGCAAGCGAGAGGCGGGGTGCTCTCAGAGGACGACTTTGGAAACTACAGCACAGTGTTACAGCAGCCAGCAGAGATCATCTATCAAGGTAAAACACTCCGTCTCAACCTGAAGCTGAAGAATAAATAAAGTTAATGTCCACAGTTAAGAGTGGGAGGCATCGCTGTTAAATTCCTTCCTTTTTACTCCCACAATAGAGTTTTCACTCTCCACATATATATTCATCAAAACATTAAAAAACTTGCCCTCTTTGGTAAATCTAACGTAGAATCAGTTTATAGATATTACATCTGTAGAAACGACTGCAGTGACTTCTGTTATTTTGCCACTGAAATCCTCACATGTTTTCAATGGTTGTGTCTGAAGGACACCATGTGATGGCGGCCCCGGCTCCACATGCAGGTATTGCCTTGATCGCCGCTCTCAACATCCTGGAAGGCTACAACATAACCAGCCAGGTGCCCAGAAACAGCACCTACCACTGGATAGCAGAGGTAACGCTACGAGCCGCTTCCCCACGACACGGCGTGCAACAGTGAGCAAAGGGCAGTAATCCGTACGACTGTGACTGAACTGTTAATTCTGCATTCCTCTCCCAGGCGCTGAAGATATCTCTTGCCCTTGCTAGTGGACTGGGAGACCCCATGTATGACACTTCTATCTCAGAGGTTGTCACCAAGATGCTGAGGTAGAGATCCTCCGTATCATCTTTAAACATACAACGTATCCGTCCAGCTTAGTTCTATAAGGCATCGTCATTGATCCCTGCCTCTTTGTTGTTCCCATCTCAAAGTAAATCACAGGCCTCCCTACTCCGCCAGATGATCAACGACTCTCAGGCCTTCCCCGTCAGCCATTACGCTCCATCTTTCACCTTGGAGACGGGTGCGGCTGCCGCCCAAGTCATGGTCATGGGCCCGGATGACCACATCGTGTCCGTCATGAGGTACGTCCTGCTTTAGTTGAACTGCACATTTAGGAAACAAATCCCACTGACGGTTAAGGCCCCAAATCTCTCTTGAGACGCGTCGCCACAGGTCAAATCTAATAACGCCGAAAAATGGATACAAGCAGAAATGAAAGAGGGAAAGCGTTGTGTTCGGCTATTTTGCCCTCGCCATCTTTGATTACCATCTTCGTCGCCATGTTGTTTTTTACCCAACCAATGTATGGAAGAGACCATATTTGGACTGAGGAGGAGTGACGTAGAGACGCCGTCTACGTCTCTGATAGAGACCTGTCAATCACTGTGTAGCCCCGCCCTAAAGCATCCCCTGCTTTATGGTCTGTGTGACTCTAAATGGACCATAATGTACTAAATGAACATCATGCTGTATTGAAGAAGACTTGAAACTAGAGATTGAGACATAAACTCATGTTTACAATGTTTACTGAGGTAATAAATCAAGAGAGAAGTAGAGTCATTTTCTCATAGACTTCTATACAACCAGAGGAGTCGCCCCCTGGTGGACACTAGAGAGAATGCAGCTTTAACACATGAAGCATCGGCTTCACTCTGCGGAACCGGAGGTTGCCGCCTGTTCTCTACCACATCTACCGGCATCAAAACAGGAAGTCAGTGGCACCAATCACCAAGCTGGTTTTGCGTGGTTGACGTGTTTCTGGCGATGCGTCTCGGTGGGATCAGGCCTTAAAAGTAGTGGGTTAATGTAAAACTTAAACTAAGACCAGTTCTCTCTTTACTTGTGGCGGTTTCTTTTAGCTCTCTCAACAAACCGTTTGGCAGCGGGATAGTGACTCCTTCAGGAATCCTCTTGAATAGTCAGATCCTGGATTTCTCCTGGCCTAACAAAACACAGGACTCATCACCTAACCCGGTAATCCTGCATTCTGTCTCTTTATTTAATTATTAACAGCATTCATTTATTGAAAGAGTTGTCGTAGCTGCTCTCAGTCCTCATGTGTTTTGTTTTGTTTCGCTGCAGCATAACAGCCTCCAGCCTGGGAAGAGGCCCATGTCCTTCCTGATGCCCACAGCAGTGAGGCCCGCCCTGGGGCTGTGTGGCACTTATGTAGCCGTTGGATCTTCTGATGGAGAGAAAGCTCTCAGTGGCATCACACAGGTCTCTCTTTCTCTCTCTCGCTCTGTGGAAATACGTTGTATCTTCTCCATATATAACTCTCTGTTATTCTACATCTGTATATTCTGTTTTATGATCCTTCACAGGTGCTGATGAACGTTCTGTCTTCGCGTAAGAACATGAGTGACAGCTTAGCATACGGGAGACTCCACCCTCGTCTGCAGCCCAACACCCTCCTGGTGGACTGTGAGTTCGTCCTGTCGATCCTTCTATTGCCCAAATATAACTGAGTCACCTGTGATTGTAGTATTTGGGGTAGATTGGCTTCATTTCCAAATACAGTTGTCACTTCCTGCTATAAACATGCAATATGCAACAGGATATTCCTTTAAGATAGAGAACAATGCAGTAGTTCCCTTGTGCCAGTGTTTACGTTGTCACTGGATCACATGTTTGTTTAGGTAGATGAGTAGCTCGGGGGAGGGGGGGCAGGTGTAGGGTTTCAATGTCACAGTAAAATGCCTTCTTGACTTCCTGTGCTGTGGAAAGATTAATCTCCTGCGTGTCTTAAAGCTGCATTCTCTCTCAGGGGCCGACTCCTCTGGTTGTATAACCCTAGCCCTTTCACAGTGTTTTCACTTCAGGAAAGTTAATAGTAACATTTTTGATCGTCTAACAATGTCTTGTTATTCAGCGTTTTGTTGTACTTGGCTCCGCCCTCTTGTGTCACTTCTGGTAGAAAAAAAACAAGATGGCGACGGCCAAAATGCAGAAGACGTCACGGCGACTACGTCCACTTTTAATGTACAGTCTGTGATCCACTTTCTCTCTCGCAGCCGAGTTTGAAGACGAAGACGTGGAGCTGCTGCAGGCCAAGGGTCACAAGGTGGAGAGGAGAGATGTTCTCTCATTGGTGGAGGGCACCCGGAGAACCAATGACCTCATCATAGGGGTGAAAGACCCCCGCAGTGCCGATGCCTCCGCCCTCACCATGTCCAACATGCCCTAGTGCACCCCTCCCCCCACCCTCCTCTATTGCCCCATAATCACACATAATGAAGTAGAGGTAAGAGTAACACTGTCGACATAGGAGTCCGATCCTCCGGTAGATTCTTTTAGAGGATCAGCGTCTCACACAGCGATGCCCTCACGCCGACACACAACACACTCCGTAGTGTTTCAAAGTGTTCGTCCATCGCTTAACGGCTGCAGTCAACATCTTTATCACGCAGAGCAGAACTTCATGAAGTCAGATTCAACGGCACTTCAGGCCCACGTAAAAGAAAGAGATGCGCTCTCTGTCTCTGTCTTGCTCTCTCTCGATACACTCGAGAGGTTTAGAGTGGATTCGCCCAGTGGATGTGAGAGATGCTGGTTTTTGGCCGTTGAGATACTGAGAGTAGTGTCGCTTTTATGAATATAGGATCAAAGGAAATTTAACGACTAACAAATTGTTTCTTTGCACGAAATGGGTAAAAACAGTCATGAAGCCACAACACGTGCATGCTTTGCGATTCTTCCACTGCAATTCGCCATCATTTGAAGTGACACGTGAGATCACATGGGATGGTGGCGGTGATGATATTTACACTAGTGATTCAAGCCTTTGCATTGTCACACCTGAACTAGGCCGTTCTACACTAAACCATTCTGTGTCCTGCTCTTTGTGTGGCGTGTAACTGTGATTAGATGTCGTTTGGTGCAGCTGCTGGAGTTTTAACCCATTAATCCAATGGCTCCTCAGGACCATGTTCAGAATCATCCACTGCTTTTTCTTAAACGACAGGATTTGTTGTATTTTCACAGGTTAAATGGCACTGAATATGTGTATTTAAATATATAATTTATTTAGCTGTTGCATGATTTTGTTCGCATTTTAAAGTTCTCGCTTACATTTGTATTTCGAGCAGGGATACTTGTTTTTAGAACAGGAATAAATCAGATTATTTACTGATGGATTGAATGTAATCTGTCTTGTTTTTATATGAACATTTGTTGGGCTGTATAAATAATTTCTGCTGTTTTTAACAATGCATTCAATCAGCTCACTTTAGACAAGGCTGTCGTGTTTTTTTCCGTCCACTTATTTTAGGCAGTGTGTTTTGAAGTAAGAACAGCCTTTTGTAAAGCATTGCATTCTTCCGGTATGGCTCATGCTGACGAATCAAATGAGCCTGTTGTTTGGGCACTCGTGCAATATGATGCTTGTTTCCTGTACCGTAGAGAACCAGAGCCTTAAGGGACACATTGGCACACCTGATGTTTGTTTTCACGTGCATTTGTATCTGATTTTAATTTAAAAAATCAGCACCATCCAAACTCAAGAAATAAAATGTTTGCACACATCCCAGCGTTGAAGTGTCGCCCCTTTTTGTGCACATTTGGTGCATCTGACCTGGCTTTTTATAACCTGTTATTAATAAATGATAGTGTCCAATGACTGTGCACACAAATCAGGATTCTGTTGCAAACATTTATTTAGAGGTATCGCAGCAATTAAACTCAAGTGTTTTAGATGGATTCAGAGAGAGAGACACACAGGGGCCAAATCCCAATGTCCCCCCTTACGGACTCACGGACTTTGAGGCGCGCTCCCGCGAAGTCCGTGAGGGTTTAGGGCTGTCCCACTGTCACATCGTCAAGTGTTTGAGGCTCTCTGGCAGACATTTTGAGCCCTTTATGAACCCTTACTGTAAGTCAGCATGGTATGCTAACTTAGCCCAAGGGAATTACCCACAAATCATTGCAATGTGACGTTAAACACGGGGTAACCAGTGGACACATGGAGACGTAAACAAAGAGGACGGCTCACTTGTGTTCAGCCTGTCATATTAAATTTACTCAAACATTAAGGGTTAAAGATGGAACAAAAAATAAACATGAAATCAGAAGATATTTATTTATTTATTCATCAAATATTTGATTTTGTCATTGAAGCTGTTTTGACAAAAACGAGTAAATAGATTATATGAAGTTACCTCATCTTGTGAGGAAAGAGCCTGGAAGACTTTCAAATCAGGGAGTACAAAGTATAAAATAAATACCCACAAGTATACATCATATTTATTGTCGTTTTCATGGTGACGTGATATGTTGTAGCAAAGTGCTGTCCCGTTCCTATTTACACCATCTCAAGCCCTCACAGTCTCTCACACTCAACCACTTACCAGGTGACGTCAGTAAGTCCTTGAGGGTTTAGGGGGACATTGGGATTTGGCCAGAGACAGAGGACCGTAGAAAACTGTAAACTTTGAATTCACTTAAGAAAACAAGTCATTTCAAGATATTAACACACATTAAACATTTTTATATAAATATGAAAACATGCTTTAAACTTTACTTGATTTGTGTCTTAACTACTTAATATTACTTATTTTTTTATTTCACTGCTGAAATGTTTTGTTTTACTTAAAAGGGACGTTGCTTCGTCTTCTGGGATTTTATTTTGAAAAGCAACACCGGAAACAGTTTTCTTCCCGCTAGCTTGACGTCGCTTCTGACGTTGCCTGTGTTTCATGTTTTGTTAGCTAATCTGAGCTAGCTAGATCTCGACTGGACGAACTTAATCAACAGATGAATATATGCGGTAAGTAGTTTGCAAATGCATGAATCTTACCGCGAGCGTTGTGTAGCAAGTTACGGTAAAAACAACAGAGAAGCTAATACGTTGTGTTTCAATGCATTCACGATGAATTAACTGCAGTGGCTACTTAGCTTAGCTAACGCTAGCATTTAGCTAACTGGAGCTTTCGGAGACGCCAGCAGGAACCGCCTTTGACATTCATTTTATAAATCCTCTTTCATAGTAAGATGACTGATAGAAACGTAGTTATTAGTGGTGCTTGTTCGTATCAGAACAATTACATGAGAATAGTGGACACATTGTGTTCTTGATTTCTTTACGTTAGCCGACTTCTACGCTGAGGCCCAATGCTAATCATGCTATAACCAAGCTAACCAACGGTTGATTTAACGTTATCCAACGTAACGTCAACTGACGTTAATTAATTAATCTATTTATCTCTGTCTCTGTATGTCTCTCGCCCTGTCTCTGTCTCTTTCAGCATGAAACGGTTGAAACCCCACTCCTAGTCAGAGGGGGAGGATGGCTCATCGATGTTCCCCACCTTTGCCTTCTTCGTCCCAGAGGACCGAGCACCTGGAGCCGGATAACGACTCCGACGGGGACTCTGGTGTCGGGGAGGATGCTGACAGTTGCCATGGAGGAGCAGGAGCAGCAGAAGAAGAAGAGGAAGTCAACAAGCGAAGGGAGGGAGAGGGTTATGCCGTTTTTATCGCCTTCCAGGGGAATATGGAGGATGAGGACTTCTCTCAAAAACTCGAGTCTATCCTCAGTGGCATACCAAACATGCTTGATATGGGTTCGTTCAAACTTATTTACTCAAATTTGGCACTGAAGATGCAACTTCTATCCATTCATTGTCCCCTTTTTTTAGGCTCTGAGAGGCTGCAGCCACAGCATGTGGAGCCGTGGAACAGCGTGCGGGTTACCTTCAACATTCCTCGGGATGCTGCGGAGCGACTCAGGCTGTTGGCCCAGAACAACCAGCAGCAGCTCAGAGACCTGGGGATCCTCTCTGTGCAGATAGAAGGTAACAGCGCAGCCTTCAGTCTCCAGCTCACTTCAGAACAGGATGTGTGTGTCTCAAGAATAAAGCATACAAACAAGACCCTTGTAGATGTCAGTTATACGTGTCCCCTCTGTCTTTCAGGAGAAGGGGCCATCAACGTGGCTGTGGGACCAAATCGGGGACAGGAAGTCAGAGTGAACGGACCAATTGGAGCACCTGGCCAGATGAGAATGGATGTTGGCTTTCCAGGTCAGCCTGGTCCAGGTATTAGTTTACTGGATTGATTACACATGAGCTCTGGTATAAACTAACTGAATCTGTGCCTGCATGTTGGACAGTAGTTATTTTGGTAGTAGGTTAAAACAATGTAATATGCACATATTTCCATTAGGAGTGGTGAGGATGGCTAACCCGCCGATGGTTCCCCCTGGACCCGGCATGGCGGGTCAGGCGATGGTACCAGGCAGCAGTGGACAGATGCATCCTCGTGTTCAGAGACCTTCTTCACAGACAGGTTCAGGTCTTTATTTCTTGTACGTCAAGTGATGCATGTTGTAATTTTGAATATCTCACAGCATGGACAGTACAAGAATGGGTAAAAACAATCCTCTCCAACAGATGTTATGGATCCGATGATGCCGGGTATGTCAGTTCAGCAGCAACAGCAACTTCAGCACCAACAGGCTGGTCCCCCCCACGTCTCAGGCCCAATGCCCCCTCAGGCTGCCCATCACATGCAGGCTCTGCAGGGCGGGAGACCCCTCAACCCCGCCGCCCTGCAGCAGCTTCAGCAGCAGCAACACCACCAACAACAGCAGCAGCAGCAACAGGCCCAGCAGCAAGCTCAGCTGTCTCAGCTTGGACCTAGACCTCCGTTCAACCCATCGGGTCAGATGGCTGTGCCTCCTGGCTGGAACCAGTTGCCCTCTGGGGTCCTCCAGCCACCAGCCCCCCAAGGAGGCCCTGCCTGGAGAAAGCCGCCACCGCAAGCCCAAATGGTTCCACGTCCTCCCTCTCTTGCTACGGTTCAGACTCCCAGCCACCCTCCGCCCCCTTACCCATTTGGCAGCCAGCAGGCTGGGCAGGTGTTCAACGCCATGGGTCAGGGACAATTACAGCAGCAACAGCAGCCGGGAGTGGGTCAGTTTGCCGCCCCCCAGCCTAAAGGCCTACAGGCCGGCCCTGGTGGTGTCGCGGGACCGCCCAGACCCCCTCCGCCCCTTCCACCAACTTCTGGACCGCAGGGCAACCTCACTGCCAAGTCCCCTGGTTCCTCTTCGTCTCCTTTTCAGCAGGGTTCACCAGGGACTCCTCCCATGATGGTTCAGAGACCGACAACTCCACAGGGTTTCCCCCAGGGCGTCGGATCACCGGGAAGAGCCGCCCTCGGGCAACCGGGTAACATGCAACAAGGTTTCATGGGAATGCCCCAGCATGGACAGCCTGGGGCCCAAGTTCACCCAGGTGGGTTATTGTTGGTAATCGTCTCTCGGTAGACTGAAATCCAATCAAAAGTTGTGTTTTCCCTCCTTATGTGTGCTTTAGTATGTTATGTTGAAGTACTCTGATGTCTGGAGTAACAAACGAACACTGATTGCAGGCATGCCGAAGCGTCCTATGGGCTTTCCAAACCCAAACTTTGTCCAAGGTCAGGTGAGTGCCAGCACCCCAGGAGCCGCTGTTGGAGGAGCCAATCAGCAGCTACAGAGCAGCCAAGCGATGACTCACACAGGTAAAACATTCACCGTTTACCCAATCACAAAGACCTCATGTGGAAATGACAACTACTGAGGCTCGATATCTTACATTTGAAGAATATACTTTGACTGAAAACTAAAACACAAGACTCCTGAATAATAAACACTGCTACATTCCCTATGTGTGAATCACTACTACACGACTAAATATGAACTACTTAAATACGTAAAACGTTATTTTTTCCCTCAGATAGAAGCAATTATAGCACCACGCTTAACATTCATTTATAAGCTCATTTCTGAGATGGTAGTGACACAATGAATAGCTGTAGCCTGAAGTTCATCAACAGCACAGCTAGTGGACTAATTAAGAATTATGGACTGAACTGGCTTTTCTGTTTACCGGCCACATCAACCACCGACATCAGGAACATTCATTACAGCTTCATCCAGTGTTCTTTAGATTGGACTTCAAGCCTCACAGCGATGAAGATCTTAATTTAGAATATGTTAAAATAACAATGTAAAATATTACTAATGCTTGTTTCTTGGTAATGCATGAATCAAACTTGAACACTGTCAGAGGAACACAAATGTCCAAGATTGCAGAATTGTTCTATGGAACTCAACGACTGTACTTGGAAGATTTGGTCCTAATGTTAGATTTAGTTGCTAAAAACTTTGCAATGAATCATTTGTCCTTGTGTGTTTTTCATAAATTAAAATCTATATATCAAACATGGAAACAAAACAATTCTTATTTTCAGGTCATTATACACCAATGAAACATAGTTATGAATATTATATTCCATTTCTGACAATTAATCCCCCTAAATGTCCCTTTAATGAACTGCTTTGGTGCGTAAACAGCCTCATTTGAGACGTTATGGCTTAACCTGCGGTTAGCAGAGCACATCTTATTACCGGTGTTTTCTTTCCTCTTCGTTTTACAACAGGAGCTCCGCCGTCAGCCTCCGCACCAAACTCGATGCAGGGTCCACCCCACGCCCAGCCCAGTGTTATGGGTGTACAAAGTGGCATGGCCGGTCTGCCCCCTGGTACAACCGCTGGGCCCGGTATGGGCCAGCAGCAGCCTGGCCTCCAGACCCAGATGATGGGCCTCCAGCATCAGGTCCAGCCCGTGTCTTCCTCCCCCAGCCAGAAGGTTCAAGGCCAGGGTGGAGGTCAGACTGTCCTCTCAAGGCCCCTCAGTCAAGGGCAGAGAGGAGGGATGACCCCACCCAAGCAAATGATGCCTCAGCAAGGCCAGGGGGTGATGCATGGGCAGGGTCAGATGGTTGGAGGCCAAGGGCACCAGGCCATGCTCCTGCAGCAGCAGCAGCAACAACAACAGCAACAAAACTCCATGATGGAACAAATGGTTGCCAACCAGATGCAAGGCAACAAGCAGGCATTTGGAGGCAAGATTCCAGCTGGAGTGATGCCCGGCCAGATGATGCGTGGGCCTGCTCCAAACGTTCCAGGTAACATGGTTCAGTTCCAGGGCCAGGTTGGCACTCAGCAGATGACTCCGCAACAGCAGCAGCAAATGGCTCAACTCCAACAACAGCAGTTACAACAGCAGCAGCAGCACCAGTTGCAGCAACAGCAGCTACAGCAACAGCAACAACACCAGCAGATGAACCAGCAACAGCCCCAGCAGGTTCCTATTGCTGGCAACCCTAATCAGGCAATGGGCATGCATGGGCAACAGATGAGGCTCCCTGCTGGTCATCCTCTCATCCAACAGCAGCAGCTACAGCAGCAGCTACAGCAGCAGCAGAAACAACAGCAACAGGCCATGTTACAGCAGCAGCAGCAGCAGCAACAACAACAGGCAGCTCAACAGCACCCTCATCCTTTGGGAGATCCTAATAGTGGGACAGGGGACTTGGGGGTCCAACAGATGGTCCCTGATATGCAGGCGCAGCAGCAAGGCATGATCGGGGGCCCTCAGCACATGCAGATGGGAAATGGCCACTTTGCAGGTCATGGCATGAACTTTAACCCTCAGTTCCAAGGTCAGATGCCGATGGCGGGAGCCTGCGTACAGCCAGGAGGCTTTCCCGTCAGCAAGGATGTAACGCTGACGAGCCCACTGCTGGTCAACCTGCTGCAGAGCGATATCTCAGCCAGCCAGTTTGGACCAGGAGGAAAACAGGGAGCAGGTGCGGGCAATCAGGCCAAACCCAAAAAGAAGAAACCGGCACGAAAGAAGAAGCCCAAAGAGGGAGAGGGACAACAGCAAGTCGAGGGACTTGGGTAATCATTTATATTTCTTACAGGTTTGTTTTTGCCATGGTGGACAGATGAAGAAAGGTGTTTCTCTGTTCCGTTAATTCATTGATTCAGAACCATCTCTTTGTTCTCTTAGTGGTCTTGATGCGGCTGCTGGCATGGAGGATTCCGAACTGCCAAATCTGGGTGGCGAACAGAGTTTGGGTTTAGACAACTCTGGCCAGAAACTCCCCGAGTTTGCCAACAGGCCTGCAGGTAAATAACATCGCATTAATCTATTTTGGCAATTATTTTGAATCTGCATTCAGTTGCTGATCGTTGTAGTTGTAGCAGCTTGACAGTACGCTCTCTACAGTTCTCCCTCTACACTTTATCTAGGCTTTCCTGGCCAGCCTGGAGACCAGAGAGTATTACAGCAGGTACCAATGCAATTTATGCAGCAGCAGCAACAACAACAACAGCAGCAGCATCAACAACAACAACAAATGCAGCACATGCAACAGCAACAGATACAACAACAACAACAACAAATGCAGCAACAGCAACAAATACAACAACAAATGCAACAGCAGCAAATACAGCAACAGCAGCAGCAGCAGCAGCAGCAGCAGATACAACAGATGCAGATGCAGGGTCTCCAGAATACTCAGGGGCAGCAGGTGATGATGGGGCCGCAGACTTCAGGTCAAGGCCAGCCTCAGATGCACCCTCACCAGCTGCAGCAGCAACAACAACAACAACAAACTCAGCAGCCACACCTGCTACAACAGGTATTCTTATTCTCATTGTGTACCGTAATGACAGTGTTTGGTATCAACACAATTGTATGCAGTTTATCTATTCATACTTCAGTCATTCATTCATACTTAAAGGTGCAAAATTCGAAATGCAGAGCATGTCTATGATTTGGGGGATTGCCCAACATGGCTCTCAACCTGAGCTAGCAGCTAACTGTGCTAACAGCACGAACCTATAACGGCAACGCTGCTGACAGAAATAACCGTTTTAACGTGGGCCTATGCTGTATAATCCCGAGGCATTTAGATAGTGCTTTTATCAGTGAACTATTTGTGAAGTTACAAAAATTCAGAGATGCACGACCACTTGCACCACGGCCGTGATTATGTAATTTTCTGCCGCGTGGCGGCTTCACTAGCACGAGTAAAAACGTAGCTTTATACTTCCACGACTCCGTTGTGGGTTTGGAAGGCATTATCAGTGGTAACCGTCATATGAACACACACACACACACCGGCTACATAACCAAACCACAGAACAGCTCTAATATCAACGCACACACAAAGAAAGAGCGACTTCATTCTCTGCTCAGGACGCCGCTACTCTTCTATATCTTTACATAACAAACAGTTTACTTTTTAATCCTCTGTTTCTAATGTAGCACCTTTTTTAATGGTGATCCCCATTTTGCATTTTAGCAACAACAGCAGCAGCAGATGATGATGATGCTGAAGATGCAGCAGGAGCAGGCAAAGAATCGCATGTCCATCCCTCCCGGGGGGCAGATCCCTCCTCGGGGCATGGGCAATCCCCCGGAGGTGCAGAGGCTTCCTGTCTCACAGCAAAGCAACATGCCTGTAATGATCAGCCTTCCAGGACATGGAGGGGTACCGCCGTCACCTGACAAAGCAAGAGGGATGCCCCTGATGGTGAACCCACAGGTGAGGGCCGTGTGCTGCAGCATGTGTAAACACAATATTACTTGTGAGCGCACTGTTGTGTATTTTCTTGGGAGTGACATTGTATGTTTTGTTTTCCATTCTAGCTTGCAGGAGCTGCGCGAAGAATGTCCCATCCTGATGGAGGGCAGGGTCCTCAAGGCACTGGATCTGAAGAAGCCATAGCAGGGGCTCACCCGAAGCAGCCTGGTGGCCCAGAAGTTGGGGTGCAGCATCCTGGCAATGGAACCCAACAAATGATGGCCAATCAGGGCTCCAACGCTCACATGATGAAGCAAGGCCCTGGTCCATCACCAATGCCCCAGCACACCGGAGCCAGTCCCCAGCAGCAGTTACCTAGTCAGCCTCAGCAAGGAGGCCCCATGTCGGGCCTTCATTTCCCCAATGTCCCCACCACCTCACAGAGCTCCAGGCCCAAAACCCCCAACAGAGCCAGCCCCAGGCCGTACCACCATCCCCTCACCCCGACTAATCGTCCACCCAGTACCGAACCCTCCGAAATCAACCTTTCACCTGAGAGGCTTAATGCCTCTATTGCAGGGCTGTTTCCTCCCAAAATCAACATTCCTCTACCTCCCAGGCAGCCAAACTTAAACAGGGGATTTGATCAGCAAGGTCTGAACCCGACAACTCTGAAAGCCATTGGGCAGGCCCCTCCTACCTTAAATTTACCGGGCAACAACAACGGCAGTGTGGGTGGAAATAACAGTCAACAGCCGTTCTCTGCTGGCGCTGGAGTAGGAGGTGTAGGCGCTAAACAGGACAAGCAGCCTGGAGGGCAGGCTAAGAGGGCGAGTCCCAGCAATAGCCGGCGGTCCAGTCCAGCCTCGAGCCGTAAGTCGGCCACCCCAAGTCCAGGGAGACAAAAGGGGACAAAGATGGCCATCAACTGCCCTCCGCCCCAGCAGCAGATGGTTAACCCTCAGGGGCAAACCATGATGCTAAGCCCTACCTCAGTACCCCTAAATCCAGTATCTATGCCGTCTCAAGTGAGTGGGGCCGTGGAGGCACAGCAGACCCAGAGCCCCTTCCACGGGATGCAAGGTAACACCGCTGAGGGAATCAGGCAAAGTCAGGGAATGATGACAGCAGAGCAGCGACAGATGCCTCAGCCTTTGAGGGAGTTATCAGCTCCCAAAATGGCAAGTCCTCGTTTCCCGTTGCCTCAGCAGCCGAAACCTGACTTGGAACCGAAGGCCGGCGCAGTTGACAGGCTCCCGGCGCAAACGGCACCTTTGCAGGACTCAGTGGCCTCGCCTACTCTCAGGGCCGCGCCAACCTCCCTCAACCAGTTGCTGGATAACTCGGGGATGGCAAACATGCCTCCTCGGCCCGCACAGCTTAGTACTGTTAGGGATGTTGTGGGAAAGGACAGCCCCAAGTCTGCTTTGGATCCAGAGAGACCGCTCCACAGTAATACCCAGAGCACAGATGTGCCAGCTGCTGTCGCTATAAATGTATCGCAAGCTAAACCCAAAACTGCTGTCCCGATCCCTACCAGCAGTCCGAAGTTGCATCCCGCCTCAATTTCCAGCTCGCACCCGAGCACCAACGCAACCTCTAATACTACCCCCAGCCTGAGCCAGAACCCCATCTCAAGTCTCGGTGTCCATCCCAGTCCAAACGTAAACCCAACACCTACCATCTGCACCACCCTCAGTACTAACGCGAATGCCACCACGAGTGGAAGCCCCAACCCAGTCACTTCCAGTCAAAGCAGTCCCGCCTTGACTGTCAGCACCAGTTCTAACTCCAGCTCAGCTCCGAAACCTAGTCCTAAAGCGGTGACCAGTGTTCACTCGGTCATACAGATCCCTGCCTCTTCTAGTGCAATTTCCCCCAATCAGATCACTGTGTTTGTCACCTCTAACCCCATAACCCTTCCCCCTCCTCCCCAGGCACCCACATCTATGGCCTCCACCATGGTGGCTGTCCCCAACAAGAACATTAGACCTCAGGACATCCGGCAGCAGGCCCCCGGCCCCCGCCCTCCTCAGTTTATCACCGCCACCCCTGTATTTATCAACTCAAGTTTCCAGGTCCCAGGTGCACCTGTGGCTCCCAATACCACAATGGTGTCGCAGTCGGTCACCGTGGTGGGGCCCATCCAAGTGTCCGCTGCGAACATCCAACTTTCTCCTGCCCCGAGCTCCACCCAGTCCTCGGGGGCTAGCGTGACCGGCACTCAGCCTACCAGGAGTGCTGTTGGACAGGTCCAGATTGCCATCAGTGTGTCCTCATCAGTCCCAGTTGGTACTCCGCCAGCACCTCAGCAAATTAACCCAGGGGCTCCCAAAACAGCAAATCTAGGCGAGGCAGTTTCTGCTCAGAAAGCTACCGGTAGTCCCCCAGTACGGCAGCCGTCTCCTCATCCCAGGCCTTCGGCATCATCTCCCTTCCAGGCACCCCTGGCTTCTCCTCCTCTCTGCTCCAGTCCCGGGGCTGCTAACGCCATCCGGAAGAGCCCCATGTCGCCACCACCCGCTGCCCAGGTGAAAGGTAAACCTGCACAGGCGGTTGTGTCTGGTACAGCTGACTCCCAGCAGAGTCCTGTAGAAAGGCCCGCGCAGAGTCCCACCGGAGCGGTGCCACCGCAGGCCTTTCATCCTCCTGCTAGTCCTGCCATCCAGATTGAAGTACTGGCTCCCCATACTAGTGCTGCTGCTTCGAACAACATTACTCCGCCTGCTGTCTCCTCTCCATCCCCAGCTCCTGGCCAGGTGGCTGTTCCCATTCAGATTATCACCCAGGCTCCAGTGTCCGCACCAGCTTCAGTCTCAACCCAGGCCCAGGTTGGACCTTCTCAAGCTCCTACAGTCACTGTAGTCTGTGCCACCGCGGGTGTCTCGTCTGCTGCTTTGCTCTCTACGGTTGCTTCCGTACAAAGTCCCGTACCGTCCATTGTTCCAATTGTCGCTGGACCTGGACCTGCTCTGGAGGCTGCCCCCACCACATCCTCTCCAATTGCAAACCCCAGCGGAGTTCCACCAGCTCAGCCTAACCCCCCAGCTGTGGAGCCCCCCACGCTGCCAGCTGCTGCATCTGTAGAAACCACTCAGACCACCCCAGGTAAGCGCACGACTATCAAGTTCACAGGATAAGGACCACTTTATGGCTGCACTCCTTGGTCAGGTCAATCAGCTTTCATGTTGCTTTGTTTCATGTAAAGCTAGGGTTGGTAATCTGGAGGGTACATATATGCTCGATTCAAAAAATGATCCAACGGCGAACAACCGAGCCCAGTGTTGCCAACTCTAGTCCAATGACAGCAGCTCGCAGCACTAGCTCCACAAGTGGCTAAATCTAGCAAGAAAGTCTCCTAGTTGTCAACACTTCCCCCAAAGTAATCATTATGACCGTAAGCAACCAACATGGCTGTTGTTGGTACCAGGTGGCAACCGAAGAGTTTCTTAAAACGTGCATTCTCTCTACTGACCAGCAGGGGGCGAGTCCTCTGGTTGCAAAAAGAAGATTCTTCTCGTTTAAAAGGGAGAAACCGTTGCAAACTGGAGGAGACGGTTGTGCAAGCCTTATGCTCTACACCGTCTACACATTAACGTATTCACTGTGTGTGTGGTTTTAGTTGAGGAGTCACTGATGCAGATTCCTTGCTGATCATTTGTTACACGATCAGATAAACTATTTAACCCCCCCCCCCCCCCCAGCAGCTATTCAACAAGTCCCACCGTCCCTGGAACCTGCCGCCAGTGAGAAGACGGGTGAGTCTTTGTTTTAAGAGGTTGTTAAGAAAAGCTTGAATCTCATTTTAGTCACTTGGGACCCGGTGGCGTAGAACTGACTCTTGTTTTTGTCCCGTTCAGGTGAAGAGGTCTCGACAGGTTCTGAGCAGGGGTAAGATTCCTTAACATTTGTGTTCTTTTTAACCGCGGTACTGTTGATTAGCTTTGTGATGCTTCATGTGCTGGGGTCTATTAAAGGATCCCTTACTGTTATTGATCCGTGACAAGTTGGCCGAGTCTTAAGAACCCTGCGCTCTTGACGGAGAAATGCTGAGACATTTCTAACCCAACTGAGAGACTCAGGGAGTTAATTTGGTGAAACCAATGAGCCAGCACTCGGTATGTATGATTGGCATGCACCAATATAATTACGCTAATGCACGTGAGAAGCTTAAAGGAACCGTGTGGGACATTCAGGGGTTAATTGGCAGATATTGGATATGATATTCATAACTATGTTTTAATCAGTTTATAATCACCCGAAACTCAGAATCGTTATGTTTTCATTTTTTTAGTTGACTTCACTGCCGTCAAGGAGGACAGAGGGAGGGAGGAGCGATAAAGAGAGGACAGAGGGAGGAGCACAATAGGACAGGGGAAGGAGGACAGAGGGAGGACAGGGGGAGGGAGGAGGGATGAAGGAGGACAGGGGGAGGACAGGGGGAGGGATAAAGAGAGGACAGAGGGAGGACAGAAGGAGGACAGAGGGATGACAGGGGGAGGGATAAAGAGAGGACAGAGGGAGGGAGGAGGGATGAAGGAGGACAGAGGGAGGACAGAGGGAGGACAGGGGGAGGGATAAAGAGAGGACAGAGGACAGGGGGAGGGATAAAGAGAGGACAGAGGGAGGACAGAAGGAGGACAGAGGGATGACAGGGGGAGGGATAAAGAGAGGACAGAGGGAGGGAGGAGGGATGAAGGACAGAGGGAGGACAGGGGGATAAAGAGAGGACAGAGGGAGGAGCACAATAGGACAGGGGAAGGAGGACAGAGGGAGGAGGAATGACTGATACAGACGAATGTCTGTCAGTTAAATCGAAATAAACGTCACTCATAAATGTTATTGATTTTATTGACATGTTTGTTTCCAGTGAGATATTAATGCCTTTCTTCAGAGACTTTGCTGATGTAAACATTACTGTTGCTGCTCTGGAAACAGTATTTAGACATATCTAAATTATAAATAACTTCAATTCTGTTATGAATTTATTAATTTTCTTCAAAATCGTATACATCTTTTTAAAAAACAAATATTGTTGAAGCCATGTCTGTTCAGCACAGTTCATAGTTCACTGCTGTTTTTCTACTTCTATCACAGATGGGCAAAGAAAAGAAAGACGCCCATCAACTTGGTCCCACGGTATGTATTTTAACACGCTTTGCACCGCAAAGACTCGATGCAGCGCTTTCATGTCGACGTAGTGGAAGCAGTCGGGACGGAAGATGGACGAGGACAAACAGCCGAGTCCTGAGTGGTACTGTGTCTCTCACTGAGTGGAGCAGAGGTAACTCGCACCCTTTGGTCTTCAGTAACACGCCCTCGCGTTGTCCTTCCCTCCCTGGTGTCCTTCCTTTGTCCCGTCTGGTCCTCCCAGGGCCGCGGTGGAGAAGCCTAAGGGCCCGAGCAGACGCAGCTCCCGGGCAGAGAAGGAGGTGGAGGAGGAGCCGGTCGCAGACAGCGGCGTCAGGAAGCGATCGGCCAGGCCGGGAACCAGCGCTGCTGTTAAAGGTGACTAACACACAAGCACCGTGTAAAGGGAAAGGTAGATTGTCTGTCACTGCACGTGGCGAGGGATGGGCAACATATCGATACATGGATTTAGTGATGTCAATGTCTGAAGATAGTCACGTTCTTTTGGTTCTGATATTTGTCTTTACCCACTTGGTAGTTATATCCACAGTACTGATGATTATTAATAAACAATCTGTGAAAGCTACAATAATCAACCGCCCAATAGAGCTGCAGGAATGAGTCCTAAAACCAGGAAGTGACTCAGCATTTTTACAATTCCTGTTCCTTCGTCTCCAAGTCGATGTGTGTTTTTAATGGTTTTGTTAGACGTCTGAAATAAAGTCTTCAACACAAGCTGAAGAGATTCTAACGTTTAGTGCTCTGATATAAAACATGTCGGTGAATCTTAAAAAGAGTCTAAATGAGACGACTAAACGAAGTCAAAGCTTCATGTCTTTAACCTGCATTCTCTCTAGTGTCCACCAGGGGGCGACTCCTCTGGTTGTATAGAAGTCTATAGAAAATGACTCTACTTCTCTCTTGATTTATTCCCTCAGTAAACATTGTAAACATGAGTTTATGTCTCAATCTCTAGTTTCAAGTCTTCTTCAATACAGCATGATGTTCATTTAGTACATTATGGTCCATTTAGAGTCACACAGACCATAAAGCAGGGGATGCTTTAGGGCGGGGCTACACGCTGATTGACAGGTCTCCACCAGAGACGTATACGGCGTCTCTACGTCACTCCTCTGAAGTCCAAACATGGTCACTTCCTGTTCACCGGTTGCAAAAAACACCAACATGGTGACGGCCGTATTCCAAGATGGCTGAACTCGAGGCTTCTAAACATCAGTCCACCAACCAATTGATGATGTCACAACGACTACGTCGACTTCGTATATACAGTCTAAGGTAGCGAGGGAGACCCTGTGTCTTCTCACATGTCGAGCACAGGCCCCGCCCTGTTCCTCTGACACGTTTCTCTTCTCAACAGAAACTGGAGCGAGCCCCACGCAGGCCAAGCGAAGGAAGTCTAAATAGACACAACCAGCGTTGTGACGCCTGTGAACTGTACTGTAAATGTTTCTCTGTGAATCCGTTCCTCTGCCCCTAGATTATGAACTCTTCAGTGGAGGAAGAAACCAATGTACAGATTGTGTTTTAAAATAATTATTGTCCACGCTTATCATGTGAGTGTAGTTAGAATGTGTGCAATACGGTATGTGTTGTTGTTTTCTGTTTGTTTTTCTATATATATTGAATGCTGGATTAATCACGTGAAGACTGACGATGGAGCTTGTCATGATTGTATAATTATGTTGTAAAACTGAATTAAATTTTCTACTGCTTTTTGTCCTGTGACTGTTGAACTGAGTCTAATTCTTGTAAGAACTGAATTAAAGTACAATTAATGAGCATAAATAGTGTTCAATGAAGAAGCAGGAAGAACGATGCTGCAGGTGATGTCCTTTATGGATGTAATATATAAAATATATGAAAAGTAGTGTAACTAACGCAGAGTATCCACACTTGACTTGGTATTTTGCTTCAGGTAGGCACCACGCAGAGTATTTTCCTCTCAGTGTGAGCATGCGCAGTGTGCAGACGCTGGGACTCCATTCGGCAGAGGTTTCCCTGAGCCTCTGCATCCCGAACAGCTGTCCGCTGTGATAATAACTTCACCGGCTCTGCACACAAACACCCCGACCATGAGCGCAGATCATGCACACGGGAACTCGCAGGTAACCATGCAGTCAATAAATCATATTTATGTTAATCAGCTTTTTGTTCATTCCTTTGTAATAACTGGCTGAGTGAATTGTAATTATGGTGGATTATTATGTGGATAACGCTACAGCTAATATAATAAGTTCCTATTTGTATAAACTTTAGATTTATGTATCGTGTAATGTAGTTTATTTTTGGCAAAAAAATTAATTTCTGTATTTCCAGGGTTCATTTTGTGTGCCTATTGAAACTTGAACAATCGAGCTTACCGGCATTTCCAAAATTTCAATTTTGAAATCGTCTTTTTTCATAATTTCCAGGTCACTTGTGGATCCAAAGGAAGCGGTAGGTCCTCTGAAGAGGCTTCATTGTATCTCTCTTGTCTCTGATGTGCAGCGGACCCGCGATCTGTCTGCTGTTTAGTTCTTTAAAAGGACAGAAATGGCGTCCCAGAGACTAAGTCCCTTCTCCGCCACTCTGTTGCGGCTATTGTTCAAAAAGAGGGTCTGGAATGCACACTTGCGAGCCTCTGATTGTGAGTCTGTTTGTGTGCACCGACGGGGCCTGGCGTCGTGTTTATTTTGCATGCGCGGTTTTGACAATATGCGCGTGCAATAACGGTGAATTTTGGAGCCGAAAGTGGCCGATTTGGGGCTGAGGACTTAGTCTCTGCGCCATTTTCTTTTTCTGCGTGCGGCGGCCGAACTGTGTGCCGTGATATGGAGGCGAGCGCTGGGCGTTGATCGGCTCCCCTCGGCCCCCGTACCTCAGCAGCAGCAGCAGACACCCGGCCTCCATCCCCGTGCTGCAGGCCTTCATACCCGCACACACCTGGGCGTGAAAACTTCCAAGTCACACAGAGGAGAAAGTTGCATTGTTATTAAAAGCATATATCTGCATTAGCAGTGCATCATCTGCACGAACCACAGAGTACCCGTTACTCCTGCAAAGTTCAGAGCACTTTCTGTTTTTCTTGGAGGTTTAATTGGTGCCTGGTGTGAAGCGGAACACTGTGTGTGAATTGATTTGGTTTTATTATTATTTGGGGATGTGCGTTACTGTTTCATAGAGCAGATAATAACCAGTTTATTAAAACTGCCATGACAACAGGGCGCCACGAGGTGATGATCAAGCCAAAACGGGTCTTTCTCTCAGCGGGGAACATTTTAATGATTGTGAGTAATCATGTGAATAGCTGCACTGAGAGAAGCCGAAGGCTTCATCAGCGTACAGGTGTGTGGCCACAGAGGATGAAGATGGAGGAGTGTAGGTCAGCGTGTATATAAACATGGAGGAAATAGATTTGTTTTTATGTCTGCTGACAGTATTTTGTGATTTCTGACGTGATATAAAGAGATATCTATCATCCTCTCTGTAAAAACCTTTGACTTTAATATCTCAACAACATGAAACATGAACCTGGCTTTATTTAATGTTCATGTTCAATGTTCACATTAAATCATAACATTTTAGAAAACATGTAATTCAAAAAACAACCCGTTCACTTGCAGACAGATGCTTTTTAAAAGTTGTCTGCTTGTGTTCTTACACTTCTCAGCTCAAGTGAACACAAAGTGACGTCCACAGTCATTCTCAGAGACATGTTTGGCAAAAGAAAGACGTAATGCCGTGAAACAGGTTTCTCTCTCGTTTGTGTCGCAGACGCCCACAAACATAAAGACAAGCACAAAGAACACCGACACAAAGACCACAAGAAAGACAAGGAGCGAGAGAAGATCAAGCACAGCAACAGGTAGGAGCTCTGCTGCCGTCATCGTGGACTGAACTCCAGTTGCAGGTTTCCTGCAGCTCCTGCTGATCATCTGCTTGCGTGCCGGCTTCATATCCTGTCATGAGCTGCAGCTTTTAGCTGTCGAGTCTGAATCTTTAGTGACAGAAGTCTGTGCATGTGGGAACAAACACACACTTGAGAGAACCTCCCAGGGTGCACTCTGAGGAACAACTAGAACCATGTGAGCCATGGGAACCACGTCCGGCAGCGCTGGGCCTCATGAGCTTCCTAAAGGACCGGCTGATGTGGTGCAGACAAAACCCACAACAATCCCGGTTCAGTTCCTGTGAGGGGGCTTTAACTGTTAAACTGCTTTAACAAACCTTCAAGAACTCTTTCTTCCAAAGAGGGTTTCTTTGGGGGGGGGGGGGGGGGATTGACAAAGTCTCTTAATGGAACCCTTAGTTTCACAAAGGAACCTTCAGTTCTTCAGTTCTTCGGTGGAACCTCATCCCTTCAGGAAGAACCCTGAACATTAAGAGCGTAGTGCTGACTTCATTGACGTTAATAGAACCCTGTTATGTTGAATCAGACAACAGTCATCTCAACGAGTCCATGAAAGACATCTGCAGAGCATTTGTCATGTGGGTGTTTGTGGGACGCTGTCCCGTCCTGTCTTTGTCCCGTCCTGTCTTTGTCCCGTCCTCTCTTTGTCCCGTCCTCTCTTTGTCCCGTGTAAATACTTTTCGGCTGAAGGATGTTTGTCTGCGTTCTTATTCTCATTCTTTGGTAAAAGTAGTTTCAATTGAATACGTCTGGTGGTCGGTGTTTTGTCAACGACGTCTTTTTTGTGTCTGACCTTCTCACACTTGACCTCTGACCTCTCAGCGAGCACAAGGAGCACTCTGAGAAGAAGCACAGAGACAAAGAGAAGCTGAAGCACAGCAACGGCAGCTCAGACAAGCACAGGGAGAAACACCGAGAGAAGAGGAGAGAAGACAAGGTTCGTCAACGGGAAGTCTCATTTAAGGCCTTCAAGTCTCAATCTGTTCTTTGTTTCCATCAGGACATCATTTCTACTTTGTAACATCAACTTAAAAAGTCGTCAGTTCAAGTTTAGTACATTTGACTTCGTATTTTCCCCGTTTTCCCGCAGATCAAAACATCCCAAGTAGAAAAGCCAAAGAAGGAGAAAGAGAACGGATACGTGAGGTAAAGAGCGTAGCTTTGTCCTGTCCGATGTGATGAGGAAGACATGTTGGACAGAAGTGCTTCGTCATTGTTTGGTCATGATCATCGAGATGCTTCGTCGCTAATATTCAGCTCGATGTCTTCGGTGTTTGACGCAGAGAAAGAAGTCCGGCCGCCATTAAGAGTGAACCCGAAGAAGACAACGGCTTCTCCTCGTCTCCGCAACACAACAAGACGTCCAAACGAGAGGACCACGATGAAGGGTGCGCGTCCAAACAAGGTTTATTGAAACAGATCGTCATGCTTCCTGTTCTGTCATCTGAGGCGCAGTTTCGACCAATCGATACGTTTGCTTTTCAGATTTGAATACAAGCCCAAAAAAGTGAAGACGGAGCACGACAAGAAGGCCAAGAAGAGGAAACAAGAGGACGAAGAGGACGAGGAGGACGAGGTGCGTCACGTTTCTTTGTTTACGCTGATGATTACGTTCTCGTGTTCCCCACATTCATTCTGTCCTCTTCACTCGCTTTCAGGACATCAAGCCCAAGAAGAAGACAAAAGACAAGAAGGCCACGGAGGGAAAGAAAGGCAAAAAAGAGGAGGAGGAGAAGTGGAAATGGTGAGATGACGTTCAGGGACTAAGATCAGATGAGATAGAAGTTCATTAATCCTGAAGGAAATGCTTGTGCCAGCGTTTCATTGAGATTACAAGAGAAGAATAGAATAACAACTATTAGGTGTACAATAAATAATTCAAATAGAATACAATGAGAGTAAGATAAACAAAGACAGAAAAATAATTCAACTAAAATAGAAAAAGTAAAACACAACATCACAGATAGTGAAATACAAAGTGTGTAAGAAGTGACACCAACACTGGAGCCGAATAGAAACGACAATATAAAAGTGATATTCAGCATCATCTTCAGGGTGATACAGTAGAAAGTTATATCGCACATCGATGAATGAAAATATCATTTCACATCCAATGAAATGTGATACAGCACACGGTGTGGTTATTGTTGTTGTTAGAGATCATTTGTCAGTTGTCCCTCCTGTAGAAGGGGGAGGGGTTATCTAGTTCTATAGGTCTCAGGTAGAAAAGACTTCCTGTGGTGGTCTGTGGTGGTCCGTGGTGGTCTGTGGTGGTCTGTGGTGGTCCGTGGTGATCCGTGGTGGTCTGTGGTGGTCCTCGGTGGTCTCAGTCCACGTCTGAAGAGACTCTGAAGTGATTTCAGTGAGGCGTTCAGGGTACGAGAGCCGTTGCCCAGAATACTGAGTAGTTTCCTCATCAAAATAGTTTCCTTTCCTCAGGAAGTGACGCAGCAATTACAGTTAGCTGATGTAAACAGCCACTGAGGAGCAGGGCGGCCATGTTGTCGTCCTTTCTCTCACGGCTGTGTGTTCCACGTCGTCAGGTGGGAGGAGGAACGAGCCACCGACGGATCCAAATGGCGCTTCCTTGAGCACAAGGGTCCAGTGTTTGCTCCGCCGTATGAAGCCATGCCTGACAAAGTCAAGTTCTACTATGATGGTGAGTCCGTCACACATACATATGTATATCACATTATTAAAAAACACAGAAATGTGTGTCTCTACGGGTTAAGAGCAATTACTACAATCTGATTTCTTTCCTGTATTCGTAGGTAAGCCCATGAAACTGAATGCTCCTGCCGAGGAGGTTGCTACGTTTTTCTCCAAGATGTTGGATCACGAGTACACCACCAAGGACATCTTCAGGAAGAACTTCTTCAAGGACTGGAGGAAGGTGAGGACGCTGATCTCCAGCCGCTGGGACCTGTTTGAGTCCGTGCACGCCTCATCGGTCTTCTCTGTCACCTTTTAGGAAATGACACCGGAGGAGAAATCAAAGCTCAGCGACCTGAACAAGTGCGACTTCGGTGAGATGAGCGAGTACTTCAAGGCCCAATCAGAAGCCAGGAAACAGATGTCCAAAGCGGAGAAACAGGTCGGCCTGCATCCACGCAGACTCTCCCAAACCCCTGAAAGCATGACATCACCGTCGTGGTATTTTTTGTTGTGATTGTATTTTCATGCGCTTTTGCAGAAAATCAAAGAGGAGAACGAGAGACTCCTCCAGGAGTACGGCTTCTGCATCATGGACAACCACAAGGAGCGGATCGGAAACTTCCGCATCGAGCCGCCGGGACTGTTCCGAGGACGAGGAGATCACCCGAAGATGGGGATGCTGAAACGCCGCATCAGACCCCAAGACATCATCATTAACTGTAGCAAGTGGGTAACATCACCGTCACCGGTATCACCGGTATCACCGCCACGGATATTTATCCTTCTTCTACACAGCGTCTGTTTCTGGCAACAATGTCTTGATGTCACCGCTCGAACCACCGTTTGATAGACGAGCGTCGCTCATTTATGTTTATTATCTGTTTGTTTGACAGCAGACTTGATCTCATAGTTTGTGTAGATGAGCTCGTCGCCGCTCAGTCTGACGGCCGTGACGTTCGAGGACGACCACGTTTTCACTTGGGGCTGCACGGTGGTGTGGTGTAGTGCACTGGTTTCCCCACACAAGCAACAGGGGCCGGGGTTCGATTCCCGGGTTGGACGGTGTGACCCCCCCTACTCGATGTGGACCCTGAGTTTATTTCTGTGGATGCACAGGAAGACTTGATGCTCTTCATCTCCTCCCGTCCATCTTCTAACGGCCATGTTGTGATTTATAGACAGCGGGAAGACTTTCCTTTTTGTGTCCGTCACTCCGTACCTAACGGGAAGTGTGTGTGTGTGTGTGTGTGTGTGTGTGTGTGTGTGTGTGTGTGTGTGTGTGTGTGTGTGTGTGTGTGTGTGCGTGTGTGTGAGAACAATAACATGACCCAGGGAGGGCAAGTGGAGCCCCACATACTGGTTATAAAGGAGTTTGTTGTACATTTTGCTCCCATAGCTGTGTTTTTACAATATAATGTTAATCTTAGACTGACCCATTGCCATGAAAAGAAAGTCCAAATATTTTTTAGAGGCACATTTCTTTTTTCAGGTCTGAAATAAATCAGGCGGCAACCTCCGCTGCATTCTCTCTAGTGTCCACCAGGGGGCGACTCCTCTGGTTGTATAGAAGTCTATAGAAAATGACTCTACTTCTCTCTTGATTTATTACCTCAGTAAACATTGTAAACATGAGTTTATGTCTCAATCTCTAGTTTCAAGTCTTCTTCAATACAGCATGATGTTCATTTAGTACATTATGGTCCATTTAGAGTCACACAGACCATAAAGCAGGGGATGCTTTAGGGGCGGGGCTACACGCTGATTGACAGGTCTCTACCACGTTGATGTCCGGTCTTAAAGTTGTCCGTGTTTTTGTCTTGCAACTTTAACCCTTTCAGTGTGTTTTCACTTCATGAAAGTTAATCGTAACATTTTGGTTGTTATTCTGTGTCACTACTGCCAAGATGGCGACGGGCGGATCTGCTCACTTTGAGCCTCAATACGACTCTTCAGAAACCTCTGTTGTGACGTCACGGAGACGACGGCGAAAAACATACGTAGGGGAAAGATTCCACGCTTATTTCTGGTAAACCTGCCTTTCTTCTGCAGGGACTCCAAGCAGCCGAAACCGCCCCCGGGGACAAAGTGGAAGGAGCTTCGACATGACAACAAGGTGACCTGGCTGGCCTCTTGGACGGAGAACATCCAGGGATCCATCAAGTACATCATGTTGAATCCAAGCTCCAGGATCAAGGTACCCTCAGCTTCAACTCTCAAATAACAGACTTAATCCTAAATGTCAATTTCTCCAGTTATTCATTGATGGAAACAAAAAATCCAGCGTTTCTCTGTTAAATGAACTGGTTTTGTGTGTGTGTGTGTGTGTGTGTGTGTGTGTGTGTGTGTGTGTGTGTGTGTGTGTGTGTGTGTGTGTGTGTGTGTGTGTGTGTGTGCGTGCAGGGGGAGAAGGACTGGCAGAAATATGAAACTGCTCGTCGGTTGAAGAAGTGTGTGGATCGCATCCGTACCCAGTATAGAGAGGACTGGAAGTCAAAAGAGATGAGGATCCGGCAGAGAGCGGTGGCTCTTTATTTCATAGACAAGGTGAGGAGAAGTACAAAAAACGAAAAAACAACCTGCTTTATTACAACCACCATCTAATCTTTGTGATTCATCTGCAGCACTGGATGGAGAATGAAATGTACCATCATAGTAAAGCTGACCCTCAACGTCACAATGAAATGCTGGAATTTTAAATTCGCTACATGTAGCGTCCAAAACTAGCAGCAGAGTTTAAAAAAAGGGTTTTTATTTCATTCAATTTCCCTCGAACATGTTGGTTGAAAACTAAATCTTTTTCTTCCCGAACATTCTGCGGTTTATCTCGACACGCTCTAGAACGGTTGATGCACAACTCGTTCCACAACATAATCCACACAACACGCTCTGCTCCCCTCAGGGGTCTCATGGAAGAAATAGAATATAATCATGGAGGTGCAGTGTGAAGGATGTGGCGCCATCTAGTGGTGAGGTGGCAGATCGCAACCAGGAACACATACTTATTAATAGTATATTCCTTTTCTGCCAAAAGATCCCCATAAATGCGACACACTGTTCTTAATAAATATGTTTTCTTTAGTTTATAATCTCCTGAGAATTAGAATGGTTGCATTTTCTTTAGCTAAAACAGAATAGTTTATATCTTTACACATCCCGAACAAAGAGGGTTTATTTGAACCGAAACCCAACAAACAAATGTAAATTCAGCCACAAAGCCCTGAACACAAAACACTGGCATGCGTTTTCATGTTTTTGTTCAGCCTACTGTAGTTCTACACGTTTGGCACACGGCAGAAGTTTCAGTTGGTTGCAATCTACAACCTCACCACTAGATGCCGCCAAAACCCACACACTTTAACCACAAGGGCTTTTTACTGTCGGTAAGTTCAGAGAACAAATCCTGAGACAACTCAAGTCTTGATGATGCTCACGATGTGTGATCACGTTACTTCTGTAGCTTGCACTGAGGGCGGGTAACGAAAAGGAGGAAGGTGAGACGGCGGACACCGTCGGCTGCTGCTCGCTGCGGGTGGAGCACATCAAGCTGTACCCCAAGATGGACGACCAGGAGTACGTGGTGGAGTTTGACTTCTTGGGAAAGGACTCCATCCGCTACTACAACAAGATCCCCGTGGAGAAGAGGGTGAGAAGGAGAAGTTAAAGCACAAGACTGTGGTTTTCATGAGGGTGGTGTTGGGTGTGTATTCGACAGATGTGTGAATGAAGTGTGAATGAGATAAGAAGTCGCCTCCCTGAGGAGGATCTTTGCACAGACAGGTGATCAGGCACGAAAAGCTTTCCGTCAGCGCTGCCTCGGGGTGGTCTGCTTCCTGCTGTTACCAGAGTACACACACACACACACACACACACACACACACACACACACACACACACACACACACAGACATGCACGACACATGTTCTGTTTTCAGTCACAAATCCTTCAACACGCCTGGGCACCGTCTGTCTGTCTACGCGTCCTCTCTGCAGCCCCACTCACCCAGAGACGTTCATACAAGACAGAAACCTGGAAGGAACCAGCTGCAGGTGTCCTCATGAACAGACATGATGTAGCGCCCCCATCTGGCAGACATGTGATTGTACACGCAACACTGTCAGTCTGACGTGTTACACGTGAGTGATTTCATCAGTAGAGTACAGATCTCCACCAGGTGTGTCTGCAATGACCACTGATGACTGACTGAACGAATACAACCCACAAAAACACACTTCATTCAAACGTAAAAACACACAAACGTGTAAGACACAGAACTAAACTCACCAGGATGGCTGCCGGCGTAGCAGCGATGTACTCAGCAGCATGTTTAGTGAATGAGAGATGAGCCGTGGACGGACTCAGAGGTCACATGATCCTCTGGCAGAGATAACAATGAATCTCTGCTGCTGTTCCGATCAGGTGTTTAAGAACCTCCAGCTGTTCCTGGAGAACAAGCAGCCTGAAGACGACCTCTTCGACAGACTGAACGTAAGAAACGCACACGCGTGAATATCTGCTGCGAAGCTTCGGTCTTAAGTGAACTGTTTAAATCTCTCGGCTTTTTTAACTGCACCCTCTTCTCTCCCTCTCTTCTGTTCTCGGCGTCTCTGCAGACGTCTATCCTGAATAAGCACCTTCAGGAGCTGATGGACGGCCTGACGGCGAAGGTCTTTCGCACCTACAACGCCTCCATCACCCTGCAGCAGCAGCTCAAGGAACTGGCCTGCCGTGAGTTACAGCAGCTTCACTTGAATGACTCGCAACACGGTTAAAACTCGGAATCGCTCTTTACAGTTCATCACTATTTTTACACATGAAATATGCTTGTTCTTGCACTTTCTATGAGCTGAAAATGGCGATAAGATTTGAAACAATGTGCTGCATAATTCTCAATATATACATATATATATATTCTTATTATTTTTAAACTACCTGATGTTATCACATGCATGACAGACACATCAGCATGCATAAAAGCCAACACCAACAGAACAGTGTCTATTCAAGAAGTGTAGAATAGATGAAAGGAATCTGGTGTTATCAATAATCATTCTTAAATATACATTATCAATGGAAAGTATCAGTTTGTAGCTAATATCTGACAAGGACAGAAACGACAGCAAATCTTGATCTTCTCCCACAAAGGCTTTGTGGTGAAATATTCAACATCGAACATAAACGGATGTTTTGCAACAATGTACCAGAAAGGGACAAATATTAAATCAGAACCTGCGTGTAAATACAAACCGCCTCGTCATCTTCACAAATTAAATAAATACCGGGCGAGCTGTTATGCGGCTGTTGGTGGTTCGAGAATGACATCAGCGATAACGGTGTCTGGTCTTAGAGGCCGCGATGTGTTCCTGATACTCCATCGAGTGGTTTGAGTGGTTCTAAAGGAACAAAACATTAACGTTAGCCAACCGAAACCTCTCAACTCTCCACAACTACAGGAGATAAACGGCGCTAAACGGACACAAAAGTTGAAAAACTACAACGGGAATATTGCTCGAGTGGCTCCAGATAAATGACATTTACAGGCTGCTGGTAAACGCAGACATTACCGTATAAATATAAACGAACTTTACAACACAAATATAGTACGTAGTCACGATCGCACACAAACACCAACTGAAACTTTTCTTTTCTTTTGACCTTTTTTTTAAAAGAATTGATTGAGTTTCAGTTTTTAAAACAACAAACATGACAGCTACAGTAACTCATTAACTCTGAGACAGTCGACGTGTTTTCAGACATTTTCAACCATGAAATCTGTGGAAATCTGGCAAGAAATGTCAACATTAACACCAGCATTGATGTGTTTCATCACAATACAGTCAAATCAGTTTACAGCTTCAAATACGAAACCAAACGTGCAGCTGTTGATCTGCAAACCAGTGAGAGCTGTAACAAGAACAAAGGTGTTGCCTAGCAAGCCTTGAGCCCCCCAAGACGGGGTCCCCACAGGAACCTGGACATCAACCATTGCCTACATTTCTACGTAACTGCGTATATATTGTTCAACACGATTCTCAAACACAGTCACCGCAACTGTTGCTCATCTTTCCTTCACCTTATGGCCTCATGGCAAAACTTGAGTGAGTTATTTCAAAAAATGTTGTTCATTTTGAACTACTTCTCCCACCTTGTTGTGTAATTGTTGGGTGTCCAGCTGAGGACAGCCTCCCAGCTAAAGTCCTGTCTTACAACCGGGCCAACCGGGCGGTGGCCATCCTCTGCAACCACCAGAGAGCTCCACCCAAAACATTTGAGAAGTCCATGCAGAACCTTCAGACCAAGGTAAGACAAGTGATGTGGTTCAGGGTACGGTGTGAAGACATTCCCTCTCTAAGTGGTGCAGGTTCTCTACTTCACTCACTTTATTTGCTGTGATTGCAGATTGATGAGAAACAGAACCAGCTGTCTGCAGCCAGGAAGCAGCTGAAGGCTGCCAAGGCTGAACACAAGGCTTCCCATGACGACAAGAGCAAAAGGTAAGAAAGCCGGACCGGACCGCCGTCGCCAAGGCAACAAAACGGAGCGCGGCCGTTGACGTGGTTATGTCGTTGAATCGCACTAGCAACTGGCTAACAGCCGTCGCTAGGTGGAACGGAACAGCGTCAAACTAAAACACGATTGGTTGACGCGTCACTGGAGCGCTGAGAAAAGAAGTGGAGACTCTTTGAACTTTAATTTGTAGAGCGTCACACATGTCACACACAGCAACAGCGGACGTCAGTTTGTGGAGCAGGAAAGCATGGTGGCATTAACGAGCTAGCTAGCTGACTCCACAACTTAATCCTTCATCTGTCCCAGTGTAGGAAAGCACATTGCTATCGCCATATGAGTGACAACTTTGTTCAGCTCATTTTCTATAACCAGTGTAGCATTAAAGCATGGGATTAGCAAGCTAGCTAAGTAGTCAATCAGTGTGTAGCCCCGCCCTAAAGCATCCCCTGCTTTATGGTCTGTGTGACTCTAAATGGACCATAATGTACTAAATGAACATCATGCTGTGTTGAAGAAGACTTGAAACTAGAGATTGAGACATAAACTCATGTTTACAATGTTTACTGAGGTAATAAATCAAGAGAGAAGTAGAGTCATTTTCTATAGACTTCTATACAACCAGAGGAGTCGCCCCCTGGTGGACACTAGAGAGAATGCAGCTTTAACACGTGAAGCTTTGGCTTCACTCTGCAGAACCAGAGGTTGCCGCCGGGTGTAAACATCGCATTAGTTTTATCTGTACAGACATCAGCCTCACAATGTCAATGACGTGTGTTTCACTCACTTTAACTCTTCTTCTGGCTGTCGCTGCGTCTCCCAGGGTTGTGGAGTTGAAGCGTAAAGCTGTCCAGAGGATAGAGGAGCAGCTGATGAAGCTCCAGGTTCAGGCCACCGACCGAGAGGAGAACAAGCAGATCGCTCTGGGCACCTCCAAGCTCAACTACCTGGATCCCCGGATCTCTGTCGCATGGTATTTATGTGGCTACAGTGGAAGCCGTTCATTCACTGCTAACTATTATTTGATTACAGGTGTTACGGTGACATTAAACGAGTAAGCCGCCTACTGTTTAATAGGCCAGCTGTCTCTGGGGTGGGGGGTGGGGGGGGTGCACATCTACCTTGATGACAGAAAGGCAGGAAATGCTCTTGCATTGTAGGAAAAGGAGCAGCGCAAGCGAAAAAAAAAGAAAAGCTCACGGCTGCAGAAGGAAAATAAGAGGAAGAAAAGCATGTGAGCGAGAGGAACAATGGGGTTTGTTTCTGAAAAACCAGGGAGCGTCCCCGAACAGCACTCCTTCCTCCATGTGGGAAGTCAATGAGGAGCTGTCTGTGGCTCAATGGAGGGGCCACGCCACAGCCAAAGGGGAGCAGGGCTCGGCCCTCCCTCTTTACTCGTGCCCCCGTGGCTATTTATGGATAGATCCTCCTCCTCAAAGCACAATGGATTCAGGAATGCTCCGTGTGTTTTGCCCTGATTGTAAGAGTGTAAGGGATGGGGGGTCCCGGCTCGTAGGGCGGTGCATGGGAACATGTACATGCACACTGCAGTGCTATGTGTCAATATGTGTGAATATGTGTGAATATGTGTGACAGGGATGAAACCATCGAGGTCCAATCGTGTTATTTCTGTCCTGCAGAGGTTTTCTGTTGTTAGCTGCTAGCGAGCTACTGTTTACGTTAATATGGGACGAAGTCTATTACGTATATCTGCTATGCACTGTCATCATTATGTATTCGGGGAGTTCGCTGTAGAATCATTTATTGTATTTGTTTAATTGATTGAATGAATACAACCCATTTGGCTATAAATAGTTCACTGATTAAAACACGATTCACAAGTCTTAAAAATCTACATTTGAGTAAATATTTAGCAGCCAAATCAAATTCTTTATACGATATTAAACCGGTTTCTTTATAATACTTTTAATACTTGACTTGTTTCTTTACAGGGCTTCTATGAACGTCATAAAGTAGTGAATGAATGTGAGATATGAGTTCATAGATAATAACAATCCCTCCTGGTCATGGTGGAGGTTTATGGTGTTTTAGACCTACAGTCTATGTTCATGTCTCTGAGTTACGCTCGTCGTCTTTTTGACTCCTCACAGCTCTCACAGTTTGTTCGTCCTCTGGTGTTTCAGAGAACAATGCAACGAACAGCACAGAGAGGATCAACGCCTCCGTTCATGCTCGGAGTACTGTCTGCGGAGGCTCACGCGACTTTAAACAAATCCTAAGGCGTCGTGAAAGACATTTCATTCAAATTCAAAAACAAGCGGTGACGTCATCGTCGAGGGTAAAAAACATTTCGTACAATCTCGTAGCCAAAAACCAAATTAAACTGCAGCGGCTGAGCGGCGGCGAGGTGCTCAGCAGCGTGTTTACTGGTGGTTAGACTCACAGAGCAACACATGGTGGACTCTTCACCAGTTCAACAATAACAAGTCGTTTGAGGTTTTCTGTCTCTTCTTCCTTGAACTGCCTGAATAGTGACCAGTGAGCAGATGAGTTGTTTTTTTTCGTCCCTCCTCTCCAGGTGCAAGAAATGGGTCGTTCCCATTGAGAAGATCTACAACAAGACCCAGAGGGAGAAGTTTGCCTGGGCGATAGACATGGCAGAGAAGGACTACGAGTTTTAAACACACTTTGACGTTTTATCTTTTCAAAACACGCCTTTGATTGTCGAGGTTTGTCGTCGATGTCAAATGACCCCACAGTGTGTGGTCACGGCAGGGCTGTTGGAGCTGTGACATCAGTATATATAGATAAATATATGTGTGTATATATATATGTGTATATATACACACATATGGATTGGCTGTGAATATAGGAACTCCTGAACCATGTGACGAAGCTGCCAAAGGGCGACTCTCTTAAAATAAATGACAGTAGTGTGTATGTAGCTGCGGCTACCTGCCCACATTAAAACACCGATGAACACGTTCGTATTATCTTTAGTCGCGACACGACTGTACTGAGATGTGTAAGCCATCAGACTTTGCTGAGACGTTCTATATTCTCATAGAATAATGAATTCATAAATGTTTGTACGGGGAGCAACACGAGAGAGATAATAGGATGAATTTCAATTTGTGGAATTGTGTGAACGATTGGTACAATAAAATGACAGACTGGTGGCCGTGTGAAGTATAGAAAACCCCACTAGCACTAAGTTCATGTAATTATTAGCACACAGAATGTCATCTTTTTCATTGAGTTTGGTTTGCTCTTTTATTTCAGGGATGTACATATTTATTTATCATTTTTACGTAACTATGATTCTGCGTTTTATAAAGAAATGTGTGCTGTATGCATCGTCAACAAGAAGCTCTTCATTGCTTATATGCAACTAGTGTGTGCGTGTGTGTGTGCGCGTGTGTGTGTGTGTGTGTGTGTGTGTCCGTGTCCACAGATTCACAGTCGTAACAATCCTCTCATGTTTTACTTGAAACAGCTCAAGTACGACATCGTGTTGTCGTGTTTTCGTGTACCGCGCTGAGAGAGACTGTTCCTTCACATGGTTTTCTAAGAGGGACGTGGATTTAAAAGCAGAAGGATCACAGAGGAGGTCCATCATTGTAGTGTTTGTATCGCTGTGATTAAGCAGAAAAGTGTGCTTCTTAAGTTTTTCCAAATGTGAATGGATATTATAACTTTTGTCATTAATATTTTGTGCTATTTGATCATTTATCACAAAACTCTGGATTGGTTGAATGCTTGTTGTTTTGAGCTTTGTAGTTTTCAGAATAAAACATTGATCTTTTCCTTTTTGTTGTTATTATATGTGTGTAAAAAGGGATTAAATCAAGCCGATCCACTGAGTATACAAAGAGAAACACAATCCTGTCAGAGATGTAATCAACTGATAGGTCAGGTCAGAGGTCATAGTTCAATTTCCAATAATCAAGAACAATTGATTTCCTAGTATAGTTTCTATTGTCATTGTTTTTGCTGACAGAATAGATGTTTGTCAATTATAAGAACAAAACTTGGGCTTTTATTGGTAATTATAATAATAATACAGCTAATTATGAAGTACAGTATCAGGTCTGTCTCTTTAAGAGGCCGGTAACAGGCGCTCCTACTGGAGGCACAAGCTGCGTCAAGCTAACGAGAGAACCGCAGCATTACCGGAAGTAGGGGAATTATGCCAAAATAAATCAAATAAATGTTTAAAGGTAAATAATGGCGTATTTTAAAGGCCAATCCAAGGTATATATATATATATATGACGTCGATATTGAATAACCCAGAATATGATTATTGTTTCTGTTAAATGATAAAACGCATCAAACTCGACAATCAGGGATGAACAGCCTTACGTGACTGAAGGAAACATTTATTTTAACCAGATGTTGAATCAGAAAACGAATCAAATGTAAAGCTTGAGTTTAATCTGTGATCCGTCTTCACTGTTTACATGTTGAAAAAAAGGAGGGGGCGTGTCAGCCGTTAAAACACTTCCTGGAAGTCTGTTCTCCGGGGTCCTCAGAGATCTTCCTCGTTCCCTCCTTTAGCAGGACGTCTGATGTACCCCAACACCCGTTTGAGAGGAGAACTTTGAGAAGAAACTTCAGGCCAAAGAGCTGATATCAGATCAGCCTGACCTCACAATCAGACAGCAGACGAGCGGGAAAGAGGGACATGAAGCACCTGCTGAGAAACGATATATAGTTATGAATAAATAATTATATATATATATGTATGTGTGTGTGTGTTTCATATTATAGTGAATATTATTATATGATATATATATATTATTATATGATATACATTATTATATTATACAGAATATTATTATATGATATATATATATATTATTATATTATACTGATTTTTGTCATGTTGGAATAAAGGTTAAATATTTAACTGCAAAGTAGTAATGCGTGTTTGATAATTTCTTTTATTTTTTGCATTAAATCATTCTGGGATGTTTGCTGAAATTGATTGGATGTGGTACAGCCCTACAGAGAACATGTTCCACCAGCCAACACTGCCAACAATACTTGTTTTTTATATTATACACCAAAGAAAACACATATTCATATCATATTAAATCGCTGCCAAATTAAATACTACATATTATTCCCCTTTAAGCAGCAGAAAATGGAAATACTAATAAGTCAAGTGTCTCAAATTATATTCTGCAGAGAGTTCTTGGTTTACTTCATATTTGTCCCCACCACCATCTGCGTCTCCTCCAAAAAAAACAGTGCAACAAGTTCTTTGACTTCGAATTTTATTGTGAAAAACCGCAGCGGAAGTGTGTTTTTTCTGACTCTGGCACACGATTGATACTGATGGAGGTCGGCTGTGTGAAGGGGGGGGGAAGGGGGGAAGGGCCTACTCGAGCTGGAGCCGAGAGAGCGGACAAACTTGCGTAGTCTTCACCACGGTTGTCTCTGCCTGTCTGTCTCTCTCTCTATGGACGGCCAGAGGACAGGGGAGGAAACGGGGATCCTCGGGACCGGAGCGTTTTTCCAGGACCTAGCGATGATTTAATCACAGAGGAGGAGACAAAAACCCGGGGGTTTGTGGGAAAAAAAGGGAGAAAGGGGAGCGCGAGAGGAGAGCCGTTGGAGCAGCAGCCGTTGGAGATGTGCGGTCGAGGCCGAGATTGCGGCGGTAGGTAACGAACAGAACAGCCGACGTGTTGTCTTTTCTTACCCCCCCCCGAGTTGAATCCTTCTCCGGACGTTAGGCCGAAAAGAGACAGAGAGAGAAAAGAGGCAGAGTATATCTACCGATACCTGAGCGTTATAGTCACCCCTTCTTTCTTTCTTTCTCAGGAGTTAAAACCAGCTCCTGGTTCTTGCTTTTTTGGCCCAGCGACATGCTAACACACACACATACACACATTAAAACACCGACGCACGCACACACTCTCCTGTCCTTCGTTTTCCCAATAACGTGACGCCTCTAAGTATCCACACTTCGTGTATTTAACTGTGGGATGAAGGGCAGCAGGTTACAGGCCTGTTCACATCAGATGAAACTCGATTTAAAGGTAAAAACCTTCATCAACATGTCGTCGTCTTCTTCTTCTTCGTCTCCAGACGCTTCTCTGCTGCAGCATCACAGCCTGATGAATAATATCAGTTTGTGCTCAATACCGAGAGTAACATGACCCACGGAGACAAATCAATATCTCACATGAGAAGCTGAAGTGTTTTATCATAAGTGTTTGTGATTGATTATAATGGAGCATTCTGCATTGTATAGTATGTATAAGTACCACATTATGTAGGTTCTGTGACATACATTTGATATGAAATCAGTCCATATTTCTGCAAAATATAATATTCAAACTTATGTCCATAAACAAAGCATACAATATTTTTTGCAATATTTAGTTACTTTTTTTTAATGTAACAACGGTGTTTTATTCCTCTTAGAATTCAGGGATTAGTGTAAAATGTTGCTGCTGTTTAACTAAAACAAAGTAAAGTTTACTAAAATTAATTTTTGGTTGAATAAGAGTTCATAAATGGCTTTAATACGTCAACATATGGGTAGAGTAAATATAAATATTTGAACAAAATGTGTTTAAACAGGAAGATTAGAGCCGTTCATAGATTTCTTTGATGCTGAAGAAGAAACTATTTTGAACGTATCTGCGTGAATCTCAACGTGTAGAACACATGGACACACAGCGACACACTAGAAGTTGCTGAGTTGTTGTTTCATGCCCCCCCCCTCCTCTGTAGGTATCCCTGTCTAGGCCTGCACTGAGCAGATTGTTCTGAGAGGAAACGGACAACAAACAGGGGAAGTGAACATGGCCGGGACCTCGAGCTTCTTTTCCAACGGGCCCGTCCCGTGGACGGACAACGACGCGGAGATGAACAACCTGTACCGGGACCTGGAGCTGGGGACGGTGCTCACGCTCTTCTACTCCAAGAAGTCCCAGCGGCCCGAGAGACGGACCTTTCAAGTCAAGCTGGAGACCAGGACTATTATCTGGACCCGGGGCACGGATAAGATCGAGGGAGAGAGTGAGTAGAGCGCAGTCGGTTCTGGTTTAAAGTGTGGTCGGCTACCTGAACGCCAAATTACACGAGGGTGTTGTGAGTTTGTTTAAGATTGAAGAAGTCAATCCTAAATACTTTCAGATCCTGAAGACAGTCTTAGTGAAACTACATATTAAGATATCATTCACTAAACGCGGTAATATTGGACATTGGACGATATTTACATGCAAGAAAATCTACAGAAACAAGGATTAGTGGCAGTGAAAGGGAAACGGGTTCATGTTTCATTTTATTCAGATTAAAACACACTTTTTCTACATATTACTACAAAGGAAGTCCAGAGTCAATATTCCATCTGTTTCTTCAGCTCTGGTGAGTTCCGTCTCGGTCTGTTCTGAGACTTTGAGGGACATAAAAGCTTCATTATCTTTAATGAAACGTACGAAGTCTCTGTGGATATTCGGGAACAAGCGTCCGATAAAATCCAGAGTGGACGACAGGAACAACGTGGCATTCCTGGGTCTCTCTTGTTGCGTTCTTTTTGTTGTAGTTCAGCAGGAAGCTGGAGATTCAGGTGAATGTTTTCCACAGACCGGCCTTCGGCGAGCCGTTGCGTGTGTCTGCTAGCAGGATGCCGTGTGCACAGCTGCACTCTGCTCCGGATGCAGCGAGAAGCGCGCACAGAAAACAAGAAGACGCTGCAGCTTTGTCTTTGTTGTGTTTCTGTATCAGACGTGAGCTCATAGCTGACATCTGATGCTCCTGGTGAGGGGGAATTGTCCGAGACGCCTCATTAACGTACAGAAATAGAACACCAGGGCTTGAATGTGTTTTACTGGAAGCGTGTGGTTGTTTGGCCTCGTCGATGGCGGCGAGATGTCCATTATCTGTGCAAACAGCACTCTGCTTTGATGCTAAATATAAAACCATGAGAAGCGTACATTTTCTTTTGGTGATCTTGTCTTTAATATTGCTGTGGTCGGTGCACATGAAACACAAACGTGATGCGGGTCTGGGTAGAGGCAGCAGGATGTGGTCTCGATGAAGCAGACTGGCTCCATGTGTAGGCACGTTGTAACAGCATCTTAAAGGTTTAGATGCTCCACATGAACAATCGGTCTCAAGTGAAACTCTGCGATACGCTGCAGGTTGAGTGAGAAGTCTGTTTCCATGCTGTAGAGATGTCACATGTAATCAGAGTGTCTTTACAAATCATCAAACGCACAACTTTGTTACTGATAACAAGGCGACAGCATCAACGTACTGATCACTTCATGTGTTAAAGCTGCATTCTCTCTAGTGTCCACCAGGGGGCGACTCCTCTGGGTGTATAGAAGTCTATAGAAAATGACTCTACTTCTCTCTTGATTTATTCCCTCAGTAAACATTGTAAACATGAGTTTATGTCTCAATCTCTAGTTTCAAGTCTTCTTCAATACAGCATGATGTTCATTTAGTACATTATGGTCCATTTAGAGTCACACAGACCATAAAGCAGGGGATGCTTTAGGGCGGGGCTACACGCTGATTGACAGGTCTCTATGTCACTCCTCGTCTAATTTGACTTGATAGTTTTGTTATAATTTGTGATGACGTTAGTCTCCATAGTAGCCATTTTATTCTAAAACCTGATGTCGCTGTATAAAATGACATGTTGTGAAACTTTACAACTAGAGACTGAGTCAGCGGCTGTACTATGTTTATGAACTATAAAGAGGTTTCTGAGCAGTTAACACAACAGAAGGGCTCACCACCCAATCCCACAAACATGACGGTCTTGCAGAAATCTCAGTATCGGTGTATATGTCGGCTGATTTTAAAGGTATTGTGACACATAAGTGTTAGAATCGGTGTGATCTGTGACACTTCGTGCACTCGAGAGCGCTGACGAGTGTTTTATTCTTCTATAACATGTCCCGCTCAGGACATACGTTCTAAGGACGGTGCGAACGCACATCATAACCCTAATGCTTGATAGTTGTGTTGATTTGTCGGTCGATAGCTCGGTAATTTTTAATAATCATATCTTCTCAGTTGTGAGTATTTGCTGCGTTTCTGTGTTTCTTATGGTTGTAAACTGAACATCTTTCTGTGTGTTTCACAACGAGACTTTTGAATCTGTTGGTTTGAACGTTCACCCCACTGCCAACCTCTCTGTGGACTAAATGACCATCAATAAGTCCTCTAGACGGAGATGATCGTCAGCTGCACAGAGGGTGTTTAAGTTCAGAGAATCTGCGTCGTTGCAGAATTAGTTCCCCGTTTATTAATATGTTGAATATCGTCGGCTGTTTCCTGGAAAACCTATTTTAGAGGATGAACGAACCGAAACAATGAAGAAAATCTTCACGTAGTTTCTCTCTTCAGTAAAGTCGATGTGGATGGAATCACCTGCACACATCTGTCATCTCTCTGAGCGGCTTTTTCCACACACACACACACACACGCTGCTCTCTCTTCAGTCACGTGTTTATGTGTGAGAAACGTATCAATGTAAAATACAGAAAAGCAGCAAATCTTCACATTTTAGGCACATACTACTGAGTAATATCAATATTCTACATGGCAGCATTAACATTTATCTTCTATAACTCGTCTTCTTTCAGACTAGTCAATAGAGTCATTTATTATACTTCTTTCTCTGTTTACATCTGTAGATTTCTACTGAAATCACCAAAAGTTACCTTTACATAATGCCTCATTTACATATTTAAACATCACATTTCAGAAAACTTGTAACTCAAATAATAATGGTCTTAATGAGGTGGTGACGTTTCATGTGGATATCGATGAGTTCATTATGTTTCCTTGTTCACCTGTAGAGTCTCCCTTTAGATGAAAGTGTTTGTAGAAAAGCTCCTCAAAGTACGGCATCAATGAGTCTGAGTCCTGTGATTGGATACGAGGTATTATTTGACGAGGTGAGAGGAGGGATAGAAGGAGGACGTGTGTGAGGACGCCTCCTCTCCTCTGGCCATCGCTGCGTTTCCTGCATCTGTCCGAGGCCGCCTCCCAAATATTGTGACAAGAAGATCAACCTGTCGGAGTCGGACATGCAGTCCGACTTCTCGACGTGATGTACGGTCAGAGAGCGCAGCGTGGTGACCGACCACTTCTTTTTAACGGTTTCTTTGTTCTTACACTTGAGAACCAGAACACGCTCACCGATACGTGAGCACAGATGTGGCGTGTAGGAGACAAAAAAAAGAGCACAGGATGTGTGGGGCAGGAAGAGGGGCAGGAGCTGTGTGTGTATGTGTGTGTGTGTGTGTGTGTGTGTGTGTGTGTGCTGTTTAACTGCTGCTCACACAATGCTAGGACAAACAGTATATTGCTGTGAGACAGGTTGGAGCTCAGTAGGCAGTGTTGTTGAGTCACGGATCACTTGTTATATTCCCCGTGTCCTGCCCTTTGTACTCTGCTGATTACAACCGCTCCAAGTGTTCTTAAAGTCACACAGGTACACACACACAACTCATGCACCGTGTGTTTAGCTCTCCGTCGTACAGACCCGACCCGTCCCACCACAAACCGGTCTGTGCCTCCGTCTCCCAGTCTGAGATTAGCAGTCGGTGGTTTTGGTTGATTTCGGTGGTGAAAGACAAATGAAGGTTCATTTGTGGGCAGTGACGTTCACCATCGTCTACATTTTTAATATCTATATCTGACTGTGTGTGTTGTCTTCAGCTGAAGTGTACTTGTGTGTGTGGTTCAGGCCTCAGCGCCACTGTTTCATGTGGTCGGGGGGGTTTGGAGTACGTGCTGTGTGTTTGTCTCTCCGCTGGAAGGTCAAATAAATCACATTTATTAAATCAAATTATGAAACACTTTCCACAAGCACTTGAAGCTAATTTTGTGGTGTTATTTACAGATTTAGAGGATATTTTGGGTTATTTTTGCTAAATTCTGTCTCCCAAATAAATGTTTCTGATTGTGACAAAAGTGTCACAAAAGCAGAATTATTATTCTGTGTATTGAACATACTTTAGATTAGTTTTTACGTTGGATTTTGCATACTGGGACATGAAGTCCTACTGTCGTGATTGTTAATTAAATCCCCATTAACGTGTGTGTGTGTGTGTGTGTGTGTCCGTGTCCCCCGTCCAGTTGACATCCGTGAGATCAAAGAGATCCGTCCTGGACAGAAGTCACGTGACTTCGAGCGTTACGTGGAGGACTCTGCGACGAGGCTGGAGCAGGCGCACTGCTTCGTCATCCTGTACGGCACCGAGTTTCGCCTCAAGTCCCTCAGCCTGGCAGGTAACCGCAGACACGCTCAGATACAAGGAGTGGCTGTTGTTCTTCACGTGTACATATATGACAGTCAATTACATATATTCAGCTTGGCCATTCCTTCACTGTTATTTAACATCTCATAACATCACCACGTGTCCTTCAGACCACTGATACAAAAAGCCAAAGCAGAGAGAACATCTGTGTTGTGTTGGTTCCTCCTCAGCGACGTCCGATGAGGAGATGACCATGTGGGTGAAAGGGTTAAACTCTCTGGTGGCCGACACGCTGAAGTCTCCGACGCCGCTCCAGATAGAGAGGTAAACATGACATCATCACAATGATACCTTTTTAAATGCATACCATCTCTGAACTCTCTCTTTTATGCCGTCAGGTGGTTGCGTAAGCAGTTCTACGCCGTTGATCGCAACAGAGAAGACCGGTGAGCTGAGATCAGCCTCACAGGAAGTCCTGTCATTCCGTTGTTCTGGGTGCACCAGTTTGTGTAACATCCAGGCTGCTAGAGAGCTCTAGTTGAGGTGTAGTGGAGGAACTAACCTCTCAGACACACACACTCACTCACACACACTCACACACTCTCTCTCTCACACACACACACACACACACACACACACACACCAGCACCCTCTTCCTGCAGCAGGAAACAGACTGCAGAGGATGGAGGAGACGTACAGCGATGTTTGTCTGTGACATCCAGAGAGTGAGAGAGTGAGACACAGAGAGTGAGAGAGGGAGACACAGAGACACAGAGAGTGAGACAGGGAGAGAGAGGGAGTGAGACACAGAGGGAGAGAGAGGGAGAGAGGGAGAGAGAGAGAGAGAGAGACACAGAGGGAGAGAGAGAGAGAGGGGGAGAGAGAGAGGGAGAGAGAGGAAGAGAGAGAGAGGGAGGGAGAGAGAGAGAGGGAGAGAGAGAGGGAGAGAGAGAGAGGGGGAGGGAGAGAGAGAGAGGGAGACACAGACGGAGACACAGACGGAGACACAGACACAGACGGAGAGAGTGAGAGACACAGAGGGAGAGAGAGAGTGAGAGACACAGAGGGAGAGAGAGACACAGAGAGGGTGAGACACAGAGAGAGAGAGAGAGGGTGAGACACAGAGAGAGAGAGAGGGGGTGAGACACAGAGAGAGAGAGAGGGTGAGACACAGAGAGGGTGAGACACAGAGAGGGTGAGACACAGAGAGAGAGGGGGTGAGACACAGAGAGAGAGACACAGAGAGGGTGAGACACAGAGAGGGTGAGACACAGAGAGGGTGAGACACAGAGAGAGAGGGGGTGAGACACAGAGAGGGTGAGACACAGAGAGGGTGAGACACAGAGAGTGAGACACAGAGAGGGTGAGACACAGAGAGGGTGAGACACAGAGAGAGAGAGAGTGAGAGAGAGAGAGAGAGAGGGTGAGACACGCAGAGAGAGAGGGTGAGACACGCAGAGAGAGAGAGAGAGGGTGAGAGACAGAGAGAGAGAGAGAGGGTGAGAGACAGAGAGAGAGAGTGAGACACAGAGAGAGAGAGAGAGTGAGACACGGAGAGAGTGAGACACAGAGAGAGAGAGAGAGTGAGACACAGAGAGAGAGAGAGAGTGAGACACGGAGAGAGTGAGACACAGAGAGAGAGAGAGAGTGAGACACAGAGAGAGAGAGAGAGTGAGACACAGAGGGAGTGAGAGGGAGAGAGAGAGAGGGTGAGACACGCAGAGAGAGAGGGTGAGACACACACAGAGAGAGAGAGAGACACACAGAGAGAGGGTGAGAGAGAGAGAGAGTTTGTTACGCTGTGTTGTAACAAAGAGCTCACGTGTGGGTGACTGTGGCTAGGTGGATAGCAGGGCCGTCTTTCAATCAGAGGGTCGGTGGTTCGATCCCCGGCTCTGCTCGTCTCATGTCGATGTGCCCTTGAGCAAGACACTTAACCCCAAAATGTCTCCCGTAGTTGAGCCTGCGGTGTAGAAATGTGACTCTGAATTGTAAGTGGCTTTGGATAAAAGCGTCTGCTAAATGACTGTAATGTGTGTTTGAGGGTTTTTTTAGGTTGTATGTAGATTATTAAAAACTCACCAGAACTGTATTCATGAGAAGCTTTTATTCACGTTTGAATGTGTTTTAGGATATCCTGCAAGGATCTGAAGAGCATGCTGAGCCAGGTCAACTACAGGGTGCCCAACATGAGGTTCCTCCGAGAGAAACTTCCGGTAAACCTCCTCCGACTCATCTCCCCCCCCACACACACACACACACACACACACACACACACACACACACACACACACACACACGTGAGGAGAGCTAACGTCTGTGATTGTTTTGTAGGAGTCAGAGTTGAGGAACGGAGACGTGTCCTTCAGTCAGTTCGCTCAGCTCTACCGCAGCCTCATGTTTGACGCTCAGAAGAACGTACGTGCAAATCATATTTCGTGTATCCCAGCAAATGAATGACCTCAGTGCCCCCCCCCCCCCACAGGACGTCTCTCTACATCTACAAACTGAAAAGAGAGCGCTTTCATTAAGTAACTCAAATGTTTCCCTTTCTTTCAGATGGAGATCCCGTTAATTCAGAGGTACGTTAAAACACAACACACACACACACACAGTGAATCTCTCTGCAGTCAGATTTACACACGACCTTTCACCCAAAACTATTTCCATGGAAAATGTGAACGTTCTCGGCATAAATCACAGGACAGAATAAAGATGCCGCGACAGAAAGACGTACATTCTCACTCCCCAAGAGTCTAGAATCCGTCTCAATGTAATAGAATGACTTTGAAAACACCAAATTATCTGCTTTAACAAATTCCATTTGCTTATAAAATGAGGAGATCACGAGTGTAACCCAGAGAGACTCTCTGAACTCATATTCATGGACCACTTTATTACCTTTGTGCAAGTGTTAAAGTATTAAATGTATTATGAAGAGACAAAGGTTGAATGCATTTTGTTGAACCAGACAAATTCTTCTTGACAATGACGCCGTTCCTTTGTCTTAATAATAATGAATAGCATCAAACAAAACACCCGGTTTCTGCTTATTTCTCCGTAATGTTCACAATGTGTTTTAACTGGAGCTGGAGTTGCACTTTAAACAGAAATCCCCCCTCTGTGTGCGTCACACATGCGTCTACTGAGATGAAACGTTACTTTCAGGTTCATTGACAGACCAGAGCAGAGGATCTCCCTCGACGACTTCAAGGGCTTCCTCCTGGAGTCCCAGCAGGTAACACCTCCGGCTCTCTGGACAGATGTTCTGCTGCACATCTGGTTCATTCTCACAACCTCACACACATCTGTGTCTGTATGCAAACCCAGGAGTTGTGGGCCACCGACAACGACAAAGTTCAGGAGTTTATGTTCGGGTACCTGAAAGACCCGCTGAGAGAAGTGGAGCAGCCTTATTTCCACCAGGACGAGGTACTCTCTCACTCTCACTCTCTCTCTCTCTGTCTCTCTCACTCTCACTCTCTCTCTCTCTGTCTCTCTCTCTCTCTCTGTCTCTCGCTCACTTCCTTCTCGCTCTCTTTTTCTGGGTCTTTTGCTCACCAATGGAAAAAGACAAAGGTGTTGTTTTCCGATGTGCCCCCCGTCTTGTTGCCGTGGGTGGCAGATGCTCAGAAATTGACCCGGATCGCTGAGATCTGGGCCTGAAGCGCCTCCTCCCACACGGAGAGGAAAGGTTACCGGCGCTGAGAGTTCCTCAGACGGTGAGGGGATGCTCTTTGTGGTCGCCATGAAGCTGCGGTTCACTGCAGAGAAGAGGAAGCTGGTGCCGTAGGTTATGTATTGGTCACACTGAGAGTAACACCTGAAGAAGAAAAACAGTTCGTAAGAGGAATATTATTTTATTGTTGACCCACTTTGGGAAGTCTGTTAAAGGGCAGAGTTCAGGGTGAAGTACAAAGCCGAGCTGCCGGGGATCCAGTCCTGCATGTGTCCACCAGACACCTGACATCTTATCACGTGCTTCTCCTGGTATTTAGCGCTTGCATGTGTAAAATTGTTTGCGATCTCTGCTGTGATATCGTGTTACAGTTCAGGTGGATTCACGTGATGTTAAAGTCAAGACCACCTACACCGAGACCAAGTCATGACCGAGACTAACACAAGACCAGACCAGCCTACATGATGATAAAATATGGAACGTGTAAAAATAATCTCTCCCCAAATTGATCTGAAAGATCCACATAATCCATAAAAACACGCACAGAATGCTGGGAGCTCGTTAGACTCTGTGAACGTGTGCAGGAGCTGAATTTGTCAAAATCAATGTTCCTTATTTCTCAGAATGTTTCTACACTGAATCTCCTGTCTGAGTAATAATCAAAAGGCGTGGGGGAAGTTTACCACGAGCCCTCATGACGTTAATAAAAGGGAATATAAATAAGTCAGACGATGCACGGGCCAGTTTAGTGACAGAATGATTCATTGAGAACATGTTTGGTGCAGAAACAGACTCGATGGTCTGCGTAGTCCAAGGCTGGACCAGGTCCTGGCTCAGGATCACTCATAGCGATACGTCTTTAGTCCAAGCGGACTCCCTGGAAGTCAGGACGGTTTGCTCGAGGCTTTTGCTGACTTGATGAATTGTGGATTTGGAGAGACTTCCTGTGCGAGTGAGGGATGGTCCAGGCATTTCATCCATTCATTCGTCTCTCCTCCCTCCTGTTGCAGTACCTGACGTACCTGTTCTCCAAAGAGAACACCGTCTGGGAATCCTCCCTGGACCAGGTGTGTCCTGACAACATGAGCAACCCTCTGTCCCACTACTGGATCTCCTCTTCGCACAACACGTAAGGACCGAAGCCTTCACGCACACAATTACAGTTCAGCCACTTGTGACGAGAGCTCTGTGAACGCTGGAGTCCTCCAACCAGAGAGGGCGTCTAGACTGACTGCACACATCACACACAAGTCCATTATTGAACAATCAAGTTCCAGAATGAGACCCAGGCGTGTTTGGTTTGTTTTTTCAGCAGGAAAATGTGTTTTTCCTCCCATTGAAATGTGTGAAAGGCAGTTCAGAGGAGAATCCGCGTGTCCTGGATGTGAAACAATACTCAGTGGAGCAGCGGAATGAAAGCTTCCCATGATGCTTCCATTAGGTTTGAAGTGACCGACTGAATGAGTAACAAGTGTTTCCTCCAGTCGACAAAAGAAGGAGAGTGTTTCTGATGCAGCAGATATCAGTGTGTGTGTGTGTGTGTGCGTGTGAATCCTTTTGTAAAACTGGTTGGATGCGAGTGTGTTTTGTGTGCGTGCTTTGACGTTCTGTGCTTATTTTTAGCTACCTGACGGGAGACCAGTTTTCCAGCGAATCGTCTCTGGAGGCGTACGCTCGCTGTCTGAGGATGGGCTGCCGCTGTATCGAACGTGGGTAAACACACACACACCCTTGCCCACACACACACACACACACACATACCCTTACACACACACTCACCCTTACCCACACACACCCTTACACACACACACCCTTACACACACACTCACCCTTACACACACACTCACCCTTACCCACACACACCCTTACACACACACACCCTTACACACACACACCCTTACCCACACACACCCTTACCCACACACACACTAGCTGTTACATAACAGTGCTGTATATGGCCTTTACACAAAAACCTTGTCGAGCAGGTTCCCATGGCTTCTAGCGGGTGAAAGGGTCGCTCTGCCTGACACACGAGTCAACAATTATGATGTCAGCTTTGAGCTAAATGGTCTTAAAACTCCTCTGGAGCTTTGTAACTCTGTGTGTGTGTTTACAGTGGACTGCTGGGATGGTCCAGACGGAATGCCAGTCATCTACCACGGACACACCCTCACGACGAAAATCAAGTTTTGCGACGTGTTGACCACCATCAAAGAGCACGCCTTCGTCACCTCCGAGTGAGTCTGCACGAGCTCAACACCTTCCTGTGCTCAGTGATTAGATAGGAAGATGAGCGACGACGGAGATAAGGAAACGGCACTTTGAAACACAAATATCAGAGGATGTGGAGCGCGACGTGGCGGCAGCGTGTTCTTGTTGTGTGTGAGGAAGTAAGAGCAGGATTTCTGTGGATGTCCTCCTGCAGATATCCCATCATCCTGTCCATTGAGGACCACTGTAGTATTGTGCAGCAGAGGAACATGGCCACTTACTTTAAGAAGGTGTTTGGAGACATGCTACTCACCAAGGCGGTGGACATCGCGGCGGACGGCCTGCCGTCGCCCAACCAGCTGAAGAAGAAGATCCTCATCAAGGTCAGCGGCCACAACGAGATCTTTTTGTGCACATGATCGATTATGAAGGAAAAGTCTGACTGGATGCTTTGTGTACAGCGTTTGTCCTCATCGTATCTTCTTCTTCTGCTGCAGCATAAGAAGCTCGCAGAAGGCAGCGCCTACGAGGAGGTGTCCACCTCCACTCCCTACTCGGAGAACGATATCAGCAACTCCATCAAAAACGGCATCCTGTACCTGGAGGACCCCATTAATCATGTAAGTGCGTGTGTGCTGCATCAGCGCTGAGGCTCCGCTTGAAATATGAGAACACGAGTCCGCTTTGTTTGCATTGTCACGATTAATAAGCGTTCGGATCTCTAGCAAAGACACGGCATCACGTTATGGCTTGGTGCTCGTTTCTTTTTCTTTTCTTTAACGTTCATTTTGTATTTGTGTCCCGCTTGTTTTTGGCTTCATGAACTTCTTTTCTTGGTCTTTTAGAAGATTAAAGTCTTCATTAAGAGGGCAGCTTCTTGCTTACTTGGCCACTTTCCAGTGTGACACATGGATGCTCTAAATATTTCTCCTAACTGTTCATCCTCCCCCTCTCCCCCCCCCCCCCCCCCCCCCCCATAGGAGTGGTACTCTCATTTCTTTGTCCTGACCAGCAGCAAGATCTACTACTCGGAGGAGACCTCCAGTAACCAGGGAAACGATGATGAGGAGGAGCACCGAGAGGTTAGTCGGCCTGATCTGCTGCTGATATACGTAGAGATGAGAATCGCAACAGGATCCGTGCAGCACCAGACATGGCACTTAATCTACATGCAGTACGAGTGATAAGAAGTAAGGGCTGTAACCATGCACAGAATTCAACGGTGCAGTCGGGAAAACAAAAACAATTTCTTTGATAATTCTAAACATTCAACAGTTGCTCATTGGCCACGATCCTTTTTTACAGTTAAGACATTATGTTGTGCTGCGTTATGTTGCGTTATGTTATGTTATGTTGCGTTATGGTGCGCTATGTTATGTTGCGTTATGTTATGTTGCGTTATGTTATGTTGCGTTATGTTATGTTATGTTGCGTTATGTTATGTTATGTTATGTTGCGTTATGTTATGTTATGTTGCGTTATGTTATGTTATGTTGCGTTATGTTATGTTGCGTTATGTTATGTTGCGTTATGTTATGTTGCGTTATGTTATGTTGCGTTATGTTATGTTGCGTTATGTTATGTTGCGTTATGTTATGTTGCGTTATGTTGCGTTATGTTATGTTATGTTGCGTTATGTTATGTTATGTTATGTTGCGTTATGTTATGTTATGTTGCGTTATGTTATGTTATGTTGCGTTATGTTATGTTGCGTTATGTTATGTTGCGTTATGTTATGTTGCGTTATGTTATGTTGCGTTATGTTATGTTGCGTTATGTTATGTTGCGTTATGTTATGTTGCGTTATGTTGCGTTATGTTATGTTGCGTTATGTTATGTTGCGTTATGTTGCGTTATGTTATGTTGCGTTATGTTATGTTGCGTTATGTTATGTTGCGTTATGTTATGTTGCGTTATGTTATGTTGCGTTATGTTATGTTGCGTTATGTTATGTTGCGTTATGTTATGTTATGTTGCGTTATGTTATGTTATGTTGCGTTATGTTGCGCTATGTTATGTTGCGCTATGTTATGTTGCGTTATGTTATGTTGCGTTATGTTATGTTGCGTTATGTTATGTTGCGTTATGTTATGTTGCGTTATGTTATGTTGCGTTATGTTATGTTGCGTTATGTTATGTTGCGTTATGTTATGTTGCGTTATGTTATGTTGCGTTATGTTGCGTTGCGTTATGTTATGTTATGTTGCGCTATGTTGCGTTATGTTATGTTGCGTTATGTTATGTTGCGTTATGTTGCGTTGCGTTATGTTATGTTGCGTTATGTTGCGTTGCGTTATGTTATGTTGCGTTATGTTATGTTATGTTGCGTTATGTTATGTTGCGTTATGCTATGTTGCGTTATGTTATGTTGCGTTATGTTATGTTGCGTTATGTTATGTTATGTTGCGTTATGTTATGTTGCGTTATGTTATGTTGCGTTATGTTATGTTATGTTGCGTTATGTTATGTTGCGTTATGTTGAGTTATGTTGCGTTATGTTATGTTGCGTTATGTTATGTTATGTTATGTTGCGTAACCCGGTTCTCCCACTAGAAAGCACATTCCTAACGCCGGATAATCTGCAACTGACAACACAGTAGTAATAGCCAGTACTAGCCAATCACAGCATAGTAGGGCGGGACTAGCCGTGACTCCATGCAGCTACCAGCAACTGGTGCGCTGCCAAAAGGTTTCAGGTACAAATTCCTGCTCCACGATGTCTGTTCCGCAGCTGTTTGGGTCACAAGGTTTACCGAACGTCATGTGCCGAACAAGACAAGTGCATGCACCGCTACACCCCTAAGAAATGCAGTCTTTACATAGAGAGGTTGTGGGCAGTTTGGGTTTTTAATACACAAAGACCTGTACCAGGATCAGACCCAGGAAGTGGTCAGCGAGGGAGCAACTTCAGGCTGGTGCAGCTAAACGGACGGACTTCTCCCTCTCCTCTCTGACCTTCCAGGTGTCCAACGGTATGGACCAGCATGTGACCGAGAAGTGGTTCCACGGGAAGCTGGGCGCCGGGCGAGACGGGCGGCAGATAGCCGAGAGGCTGCTGTCGGAGTACTGCCTGGAGACCGGAGCTCCAGACGGGTCCTTCCTGGTCCGAGAGAGCGAGACCTTTGTGGGCGACTACACGCTGTCCTTCTGGTACGATGCACATGATCACAGGAACGTGTTATTGTTTCATGATGATTGTCAGGCTGCAGCCTCATCTCTGGCATACTGTGTGTTCTGTCGTGCAGAACTCAGTGACACGCCCTCAGATCAGTAGATGGATCAAAGGGGTTGTTGTCACGGTCTGAGGTGTCACGCTAATGCGCTAAAACTCCACTTCTATGTGAAGTGGAGTTAACATCAACGCTAATCAATCTGCATGTATGGGATGTACTCTCGGTGGAAGGAAGCAGTGATCAGGAGGATCTTTGTTTGTTTGCTCTGCACCAGGCGTTCGGGGCGAGTGCAACACTGTCGCATCCACTCTCGCCAGGAGGCAGGAAGCCCCAAGTTCTACCTGACCGACAACCTGGTGTTCGACACGCTCTTCGCCCTGATCAACCACTACCAGCAGGTGGCGCTGCGCTGCAACGAGTTTGAGATGAAGCTGACCGAGCCGGTGCCTCAGACCAACGCTCACGAGAGCAAAGAGTGAGTCCCTGACTCTGAATGACGTTTTATAACTGCAGGGAACATTGTAGGAAGTTAGCCGTCGACCCTCATCTACAACGAGCGAGAGGCGTGAAGTGAAACGTCTCTAATTATCTAAAACTATCTGTTCCACCAGGTGGTACCATGCCAACCTTTCCAGGAGCCATGCAGAGAACATGCTGATGAGGGTTCCTCGTGACGGGGCTTTCCTGGTGAGGAAGAGGACGGAAGCCAATTCGTTTGCCATTTCCTTCAGGTAACTTCCTACGATCCTAGTGGTCATTTTCTCATAGACTTCTATACAACCAGAGGAGTCGCCCCCTGCTGGTCATGAGGGAGAATGCAGCTTTGAGACACTGACCATTGGCTTCACTCGGCAGATCAGCAGAACTGGGTCCTGCCTATTTTTTATATTGCACGGCTCCTTACGTCCTCACTCTTTCTATGTCTGAAACAAATAGAAACGACTGCATGCTATAAATCCTTCAACATTCACAGTTAAGTGATGCCAAACTGAATGTCAAGTCAGTTAATATGTGTTGTTTGGTCGCAGGGCGGAGGGAAAGATAAAGCACTGTCGTGTGCAGCAGGAGGGTCAGAACGTGGTGCTGGGCACCTCTGAGTTCGACAGCCTCGTGGATCTCATCAGCTACTACGAGAAGCACCCGCTGTACCGCAAGATGAAGCTGCGCTATCCCATCAACGAGGACACGCTGGAGAAGATAGGCACTGCGGTGAGTACCAACAAAAGGCTGCAGCCTGCATTGTGTTGTGAAAAAGAACACCGCCTGCAGCCTCGTGAAAGGGCTCGTTGACACAAAACCTGTCGTCCAATAGGAGCCCGACTACGGGTCGCTGTACGAGGGCAGGAACCCAGGCTTCTACGTGGAGGCCAACCAAATGCCAACCTTTAAGGTGAGCGTCCAGAATGGAGACGTGTGACAGAGTGTGTGTGTGTGTGTGTGTGTGTGTGACAGTGTGTGTGACGACCTTCTGTCGTGTCTGTTCAGTGCACAGTGAGAGCCATGTACGAGTACAAAGCCCAGAGAGACGATGAGCTCTCCTTCATCAAGAACGCCGTCATCTCTAACGTGGACAAACAGGAAGGAGGATGGTGAGTACAGACTTTATTATCCAGAGAGACGGATCGTCTGTTCACTTGAATTATACATGATGGGATGAGTATCAACCCAGTGTATATTTGACATCATTTTAAAGCCGTCGTGTTTCTGTTCGTGTCTCAGGTGGAAGGGAGACTGCGGAGGGAAGAAGCAGCTGTGGTTTCCTGCTAACTACGTGGAGGAGATCAGCCCGTCAGCGGCGGAGCCCGATAGAACTGTGAGGACATTTAAAGTGACCTGCACACCCTCCACGGGACGTTTGGGTCCCATCACTCGTCTGTCAATCACACGCTGTGATGGAGACGCTTACCTTGTGTGGATGACGGCTTTAGAACTTCCACTCCTAATCCTCCTCGTCTCTTGTCACGCAGGAGATGACAGAGAACAGCCCGCTGGGAGATCTGCTGAGAGGAAGCGTGGACGTGTCTTCCTGTCAGATCGGTGAGAGGCCCCTCCCACTTCCTGTTCCACTCTGAGCTGCAGAGCAGGCCGTCACCTCCTTCTCTCACTGTCTCTGTCGTCCTTGTTGTCCATTATCCGCCTCTTCTATTATTCATTCTGTGGGTTTATCGTGACTCCTGCTTTTCTCACAGCTCGGTAGCTGATATTTTATTGACGTCCTCCAGTCCAGTCAGTACTGGCCCATTAGTGCTGGCACATGCTGTCATGCAGTGTTGTGGCCTCTGCTGTCCACAGTAAACACCTGAGCCTGTCTCTCTCTTGGCTCTTTGGCTCCATCTAGTGGTCGTATGGAGGAAGATCCAACTAGATCTTGAACACTTTGTTCCTCCACATCACCACTGGCAGCAGAGCAGGACATAGTTTTTCTATAGATGCTGCTGTTTGTGTATCATTCAGTTTGTCCCAATATATCGTAAGTTCACGGTGCAATGATGACGCAGCAGTTTACGCAGTAGGAAACCTCTTTGTCCTCCTCATTTCCCTGGAACTCTTTTCTTTGTTCCGCGTTCAGTTGTGCGTACTGAGGGGAAGGGCAGCCGGCCTTACGTCTTCTCCCTGGTGCCGAACGCCTCCATGAGGACGGGCCCGCTGCTGGACGTCGCCGCCAGCAGCCAAGAAGAGCTCAAGGAATGGGTTTTCAAGATCCGCGAGGTCACAATGACGTCGGAGGCCAAGGTGAATATGGATCTCGCACAGCGGCCGACGGGCCTCGGACTCATTCTGCGCTTGTGCCACATCGTGGGTTCACAATCTGTATTTAGGAAGCACGTGTGGTGTTAGTCAGGAGTGCCTTTCTGCAGACTCACACAGTGACACAGTGCTGTGGTGGGGGAGGCATGTTGTGATGTGAGGGCGTGTGTGCTCCCGATGGAGCTGCTGTATTTGAAACGCTCTGTGCCCTCTGTGCCCAGCTGGAGGAAGGGAAGATGATGGAGAGGAGGAAGAAGATTGCACTGGAATTGTCCGACCTGGTCATCTACTGTAGGCCGGTGCCGTTTGATGAAGACAGTAAGGACCACGCTCTCTTATTGGACTGTGCAGCTTGAGATGTTCCTCCTTTCATACCTATGACATGAGACAAATATGCAGAAGTCCAATATCAATACAGGACACGTCTGTCTTCTCTTTGTCCTGCAGAGATCGGCACAGAGCGGGCCTGTTTCCGGGACATGTCGTCCTTCCCCGAGACCAAGGCGGAGAAGTACGTCAACAAGATCAAGGGGAAGAAGTTCCTGCAGTACAACCGGCTGCAGCTGTCCAGGATCTACCCGAGAGGCCAGAGGCTCGACTCGTCCAACTACGACCCTCTGCCCATGTGGCTCTGCGGCTCCCAGCTGGTGGCGCTCAACTTCCAGACAGCAGGTGTCTACCTTTCTCCTCGGGGCAGATTACGAACAGTCATAGGAAGAGAAAAAGAAAGCAAACATATTCTCACACTTTGTTTTCTACTTTCCCCTCGTGCAGACAAGCCCATGCAAATGAACCAGGCTCTGTTCATGCTGAACGGAAGGAGCGGCTACGTCCTCCAGCCGCCCATCATGAGGGACGACAGCTTTGATCCCTTCGACCGGCACACGCTGCAAGGCCTCGAACAAGTCACTCTGGAGATAGAGGTACAGAGAGAGAGAGGGGGGGCCGTGTGCAGAGGGGTTACTGGGGGATGCTCCTCCCCAGGGGGGGTGAAGAGACGCGAGGCAAAGAAGTCTATAGAAAATGACTCTACTTCTCTCTTGATTTATTCCCTCAGTAAACATTGTAAACATGAGTTTATGTCTCAATCTCTAGTTTCAAGTCTTCTTCAATACAGCATGATGTTCATTTAGTACATTATGGTCCATTTAGAGTCACACAGACCATAAAGCAGGGGATGCTTTAGGGGCGGGGCTGCTGTGATTGACAGGTCTCTACGTCACTCCTCCTCAGTCCTAATATGGTCACTTCTGTTTATTAGCTTATTAGAAAATAACAATAAAAGGAGTTCCCGCCTCCGTGGTTGTGTTTCTGTGGGGGAACCAGTGAAGTGAGCAGATCTAAAGTAGTAACCTGCGTTGGCTCCTCTCACTCTGAAGGTTTTGGGCGCCCGACACCTCCCCAAACACGGACGCGGCATCGTGTGTCCTCTGATCGAGATCGAGGTGTGCGGGGCGGATTACGACAGTGCCAAGCAGAAGACCGACTCAGAAGGTGAGCGCCGCTCTACAGCGTCATTTCCTGTCTGGATCCAGAAAAACAGGAAGTTGTGGAAACAGCTCCACCATGTGTGGGAATACAGGTCTCAGCCAAAGAAGAAACATTTCAATACCACAACAATAGTTTCTTCTAACATAGATTTACTTACACCGTTGTGCTCTCACTCTTAAAATACAACGGAAGTTTATTTTGAAAAGTCTGGATACGTGTGATGAGTGGAACTGACTTTTGTAGGAAAACTCACGAAAAATGTGGAGTAACTTTTCATGAGATATACGAACCGTTGTACGAGGAAACGTTGACGAACCACAGCGCATTCTTTTATCTCTGAACTCTGTATGAGCCGTCTGAACACAGCGATGCATTGTTACTTCAGACGCCATTGTTGGAGACGCGTTGTTCACTTCCTCTCACTTCTCTCCGTCCTCTCCAGCCGATAACGGGCTGAACCCCACGTGGCCCCGGAAGGCCTTCCAGTTCGCGGTCTGCAACCCGGCCTTCGCCTACCTGCGCTTTGTGGTTTACGAGATCGACATGTTCAATGACCAGAACTTCCTGGCTCAGGCCACGTTCCCCATTCACAGCCTGAAGACAGGTACGCCCGACGACGTGCTCTCTGAGGACCGCCTGAAGGCGTCCTGCCAGTCAATAATAACGTCTCTGTGTGACTGCAGGGTACCGGTCGGTTCCTCTCAAGAACAGCTACAATGAGGATCTGGAGTTGGCCTCGCTGTTGGTCCACATGGACCTCATCAGAGGCAGGGTGAGCATGAACACAAGCTGACGAGATACAGCAGCTTCTTCAGCATTTAACACCTGAGATATAATCTGTTCATGTTAGAGGTGTTGGTAGGTAGTAGCCATGCTAGCTGTTTCCCTCTGTTTCCAGTCTTTATGCTAAGCTAAGCAGCTTTATGTTTTACTGTACTGACATAAGAGTGGTATCAATCTTCTCAATCAACGCTTTGCATGAAAGTGTATTTTCACACAATGTAAAGCAAGTTATTGTCTTTATAGTCTGTGTTTGAACGATATCAAGGGGAGCAGGTGAACAGAGCCGCAGCGGTGACTCTGGTTTGTGGCTCTTCTCTCAGGATGAGAACGGAGAGGTTCTGAGTCCGTTCCTCCCGGTCGGCTCCACGGTGCCGGCGGCGGTGGCGTCCACCCAAGCGGGTCGGGACCGTTCGGGGGACTTGAGCTCGGTGTCCTCGGCGTCCTCCGTCGCGTCCCCTGTGGTGCCCCCGGCGCCGGCCCAGGCTGTGGCCTTCGGGGGTCGAGAGGGCTCCTTCGAGTCCCGCTACCAGTCCCCTCTGGAGGACTTCAGGGTGTCCCAGGAGGCCCTGTTGGACCACATGGACCCGCAGAACAGACAGACCAGGTAAATGTGTGTGACGCCGTGTGTTTGGCTCGTGTGCGGTGAAGTTGTTGGTGGAAGATTCCAGACTTCTGTCTTTGTCTTCAGGATGTTGCGGAGGACCAGAGTGGGCGGAGAGAACCATTTCTAGGTCCAAGCCAATCAGGACGCGTTGACCCTCCCCCCCCCTGTACTGATGATGTCACTGACTGCTGTGAACACTGTTTCCATGGAAACGCCCACCACCGCTTTTGGCCTACATTTCAGACAGCTCTCCAAACTCCCCCCCCCCTCTCTCTCTCTCCCTCTCTGGCTCTCTCTCACTCATCTCTCTCTCTTTTTCTCTTAATCTCTCTCTCTTTTTCTCTCTCTCTCTTTTTCTCCGTCTCGCTCTCTGTTTCTCTCTCTCTCTCTCTCTCTCTGTTTCTCTCTCTTTCTCTCTCTCTTTTACCTCCCTGCCTCCTCACCGCTCGCCTGACAAGAAGGAGGGACTCTGACACGAAAAGAGAGAAACAAACAGACATTCCCAGAAGCAACACAAAGCTGGAAGAAGCTCTGGGCTGGTTGTGTTCAGGGCGGCTCTCTCCCCCCCCCCCCCCCCCCCCCCAGTTAGGTTCCCTCCCTCCTATTAGGCGTATATATGAATATATGTATTTATTCCTGCTGCGCTGTCGGCCGGAGAACAGCAGCAGCTGACCTGCTCTCAAAGAGCTCCTGTCTCCATGTTTTTAATTGTTATAATTATTTAAACATTCATAATGTGACTTATGTATATGTGTATAAACCTGAGGGCTCTGTACGGCTATTTTAACGCGTCTCTTCTCTGATCCAGTCAAACTCTCCTGAACCTGGAGGAACAGTGCTTTCTTCTTCTTCTGTTGTTGTTGAACGCATCATGAAGACGTCACCGCCTGTTTGTGTTGGAAGCAGCGAGAGCATCACATGTTAATATCTGCACACACACACACACACACGTGCTTTTTGTTTTTTCATGTCTTACATTCCAGATAACTGCACATCATTCCATGTTCCCGCCTCTTACAGCCAGTGTGACCCGTTCATCCTGCGATGCAGCAGGAACCTCTAAATGATAACTGTGTTGTCCTTTTTTATTTCTATTGTTTATCTTCCACCAACATGTTTATTTTATGAGGTTTTACGTCTCAAATGATTCTGGATACTTTGACACAAAGAGGAACAATCGTGTTTACTGTAACCGTGGAAATTAAGATCGTAACACAACTACGCCATTAACCTAGCAGCCATGTGTTCGTCCGTGAATTATGATTTATGATGGAACGTCTCCAACAGAAGTCCGTTGTCTTCAGCTCCTGAAATGACTTTGTTTTTGGATTTTATCCGTCTGTTTGTGTTCCTCGTGTTTAAAAAAGGAAACTCTGTGAGAAGGTTTTTCTTCTGTAAGACGTCAAAAGAAAACACGCCATCGACTCGTCGCTGGTGCGTTTTGCTGCCACCACAAAGACACGAGGACTTCATTTAGTGTTTCCTCTGCTCGTATGCGCCGATGTAAAGTCAGTGCGAGACGCACCTAAAGCCATACGGAGGGACGGCAGGTCTCCACTGAACTGTTCGCAGCTTCTCTTCCTCGTGCGGTCGGCCGACATCCTCCTGTCTCCACACGGGGAGACAACGAGCAGCGCTCACTCGTGTATTTTTATTCTCCGATGTTCGTTTCGTCAGACGGCCTCATTTACAATCGCCTTTTCTGTAATGTGCCTAAACTACGGAGAGGAAAAGTATTCAGTTAACGTTTTGCCTTTCATATGAAACATATTCAAGCCTGAAAAGTAAATAAAATACTTAAGAATTAATGCTACTGTTGTCTTATTTTCTTTGAATTAAAAGAGATTTAGATATTTCTGTTCATCGATTAAGTGCAAAAGTGTTCCTTAGATCTTATTTTCTTATCTGGTTCTTCACCTTGAGCTTTAGGAAAGTCTTCTGATGCTCCGGGAGCCTTTTGTGCCGTTACTACAGGAAGTGATGTGTACCGATATTTCATGTTCGTGGAGAAAACGAGCAGATTAACGACCGCTGGTAATCGTGAGTTGAAGCTTCTCGTTGGCTCCCGCGTGACCAAATCATCCTTTTGTTTAAAAACAGGCAGAAAGAAGAGACTCCTGAAGTTTGTTACATTCTGTTTATTCTGCAAATACCATCTGAAAAATTATACATCGATCCTAAAGTATGGAACTCTGGCGAGAGTTCACTTCTACAGTCAAAATGTATTTCATAAGAAAGTTCCATTAAAAACAAACGCAGGTTCACGTCGGTCACGTGAAGAAGCACTTTGATGCTACGACACAGATTCTACGATGTTTCTCTTCACACTGGGTGCTCGCCCTCTTTGGATCACACAACTCCAGACGTCCCCCCCCCCCCCCCCCCCTTCGAAAACTGGACAATTATTTAACCAAAAATATGTACAGATAAGAAATAAAGAGTGAGTAGAAAGCGATGATCGGATGAACGTCAGTGCTGCGTTTTTAAAGTAAGCTGCAAGCATGAAGTCAAAGTGTTTGAGTGCACGTCGGCGGGGGAGAAAAAAGGGGGAGTACGAAGATGGCACACGTCGTTTTATTTACTTTAAGGCCTTTTAAGGCAAAGCACCCCGGAGACAAAAGTGCTGTGCAGTTTTTCCGTACCCCAAAAAACAAACTGTCGACGCTCCGCCGATCCTCTTCGGAGGGTTCATTCGGTCGGTTAAAGTCCAAAAAAATCTCCCTTTTTCCTCCCTTTCTCCCGTCACAGCAGGCAGGCGGAACAGAAATGGTGTCACCCCTCCCTCCCTCCCTCCCTCCCTCCACCTCCTCAGCCTCCACTGGAACTTCCTTCTGAGGGGAAAATGGCGGACGGGAGGACGCTGGAGAAGGTCTGTGCAGCGAAGGGGTGGACACACCGGGGAGGGAGTGGGTGTGTAGGGGAGGGAGGGAGGTTAGTGGCTTTAGTGTCCATCTCACAAAGTGGGGGAGGTCATGCCTCCCTCTCTGGGTGAGAGAGATGTGGGTGAGGATGGTTTTGAGGTCCGTTTCCTTCCAGTGATCCGGTTACAACCACATCGGCCGTCTTTTCCTCAAACTGTCTCCTTCCTCGGACAAAAAGAAGTCCTTCAGTCGCTTCCTCTTCAGTCGCTTCCTCTTCAGTCGCTTCCTCTTCAGTCGCTTCCTGTAGTAATTAAAACAAATACATAAATAAAAGCGTCACCTTGAGAACAAATCTTTACCGGTGGGAGATGCAGAACTCATAATTATGGTTGTTTTCATGTTTCCACCAGAGACGATTATGATTCATCTCCTTTCAACGACTCGGCCTGAAAGTGACGTTTTATTTGGTCACATTGAGGATAAGTTGAGTAACTGAACCAACTGTTCTGATATCAGAGCATCACTGTTTGTGAATGGAATTTCTTTAAACAGATTAATCGAGAAGATAATCCGCAAATGAATCAATGATGGAAATAGTTAGAAACAACATGTTACAAACTGCTGAGTCACTGATTTATTACTGTTTGCGTCACATTAAAGAAAAGAAGATTACCTTCAGTGGGATTCACAGTTGTCAGTGTTGTTGGCCTCCTCGGCTTTTGTTGCGACGCCGCACACCTTCTCCTTGTCCTCCATCTTCACCTTCTCCACCGTCTTCTCCATCATCTCCTTTACCACCATCTCCTGCTCCTTCTCCATCATCTCCTTCTCCTCCACCACCGTCTCCTTCTCCATCTCCACCATCTCCACCATCTGCTCCTTCTCCACCATCTTCACCTTCTCCACCAGCTTCTCTTTCTCCACCATCTCCTTCTCCACCACCTTCTCCACCACCTTCTCCTCCCCCGTCCCTCCCCCTGTGCTCCGTGGCTCCGTCCCCTGTGCCGGTTGGGTCCGGGGAGCAGCAGCAGCGTGTTCGAGCCTCGGCAGCGACGCTTTGGTGGAGAACCAATGTCGCACCAAGTCCGCCGCTAAACCGCAGCTCTGAGCCAAATCCTGCAGCTGAGCACAAAGAACAGATCCGTGTTTGTGTTTGTGTGAGACCTGCAGAGGTTTGACTAAAAACACAGCGTTACAAAAACAAGTGCAAATCTTTGCTCTGTAGTTAAAAAGGTGTAAAACTAAAAGCAACCTAAACTGGTGAACTATTTGCTTTGAATTAGAGAAAATGAATCTAGAATCTAGAATCCATGACACGTGAAACTATCATCAGTAAAGCTTTATCTGCTCCTCGGGGTTCAGTTGTCTGAGGAGAATAAACGGTACTCGTCTGTGGATACCTGCGACTCCTCCGCGCTGCCGTGGGCGTCGTAGTGGGCCTGGAGGAGCTCCGTGTTCCCCGTCTGGAGGTCCTCCTCCAGGGCCGTGGTCTGGTGCTCCTCCAGCCACTTCAGCTGGCCGTTCTTCTGCACGTAGCGGCAGTCCCCGAACCAGCGCACCACCTCGGGCCGGGCCAGTCCGGTGGCCGAGAGCATCTCGTCGTACTGGGCGGCGCTGGGCCACTGCGTGCGGGCGTAGACCTGTTTGAGCGTCTGCAGCTGCTCCGCCGTCTTCTTCCCCCGGACGGTCGCGGGTTTCGGGGATTGGGACGGTTTGGGCGTCGGGGTGGAGGAGAGGGACGGTTTGGGGGTGGAGGACGGGGAGGACGCCGGCGTGCCGTCCAACGCCTCGCCCTCCGCCTTCCCGTTGGCCTCCGTCACCTTGAGCATCTTCAGGTTGATCTTGATGGGGTTCACTTTCAGTTCCCCCGAACTGTCCTTCTGCCTCTCCTCCCCGTCCACCTCCGTCTCCTCCACCCTCATGGCCCGCTGCGCCTCCTCTTTCTTCTTCTCAGCGGCCGCTTTCTTCCTCCTGTCGGAGAACCAGCCGTGGATCTCCCTTCTGGTCATCTTGGTCTCGGAGCGCAGTCGGTCCACTTCCTCTTCTGCCGGGTCCGGGTCCTGGACAAAACTGGCCTCTAGTGCCTTGACCTGGAGGAGAAACGGGAAAGGACGAGGTCAAAAACACCAACCTGAAGAACCGAGAGGACTAAAAAAAGAAATCAATCCTCTGTAAAAAAAAAAAACTACATTCAACTTCTTTCACACGATGCATGCCTTCCCCTAAATAACTTCAGTTGATCAATCCATGTTGTGATCACATGACAAACCGCTCCTCACCTGATGCGGTTCTCTCTCCTTGTAGCGGATCGCTGTGAAATCCGGAGAGGGAGGTCTGGGGAGCCGTCGGGACGGCGTGGTGGGAGAGGTGGGAGTCCGCGGTGCCGGCGGGCTCGGCGGCGCCGAGCCGTGCTGTGGCGTTTTCGGCCCCTCGGACAGATCGTTGCAGCCCCCCGCGCCGCTCGACCCGCCTCCGGACTTACCCGACCCGCCGGAGCGCACGCCTTTGAGGTTGCGTAGGTGGTAGCGCCGGTCGCTGAACCACTTGCGGACCTCCCGCACCGTGAGCCCCGTCAGCGAGATGAGGCGGTCCACCTCCTCCTGGTCGGGGAACTGGCTCGCCAGGAAGCTGTCCTTCAGCGAGTTGAGCTGCTCCTGAGACTTCTTGCCCTTGTAGAAGCTCGGGTCCAGGAACGCGTTGACGGGCGTCTGAGGATCGGACGTGCCGCTCGGAGGCGCCGCGGGAGACGGAGGAGAAGACTTGGAGGCCGGGGAGGACGCCTCCTCCATCTTGACGTCGGGCTCGACGTCCTCCGTGCTCTTCTTGTGGCCGTTATCTTTCCTCTTCTGCACGTCGCCGCCCGTCTTACATTTGCCGTCTGCGGTGTTTTTACTCTCTTTGTCGTCGCTCTTCACGGTGCCGCCGGTGCTCCTGACGTCGGCGCTCTTTGCGTTTACGTGGCTGCTGACGGTGCTGTCGCTCCTGTTGGCGTCTGCGTTACCGCCGCTGTGTTTACCGTTGCTAACCTTAGCATTAGACGGATTAGCGCTCCCGAGACTGAGGTTGATGACGCTGGCGTGGCTGCTGGTAATGATGGAGCTCATTCTCCCGCTCCGACTGCCGCCGCTGCCGATGACGCGGCTCCCGGTGCCGCTGCCCAGCGTCCCCACCACCACGCTGACGCCCTTGTCGGCCGCCAGCGCCGCAGCTGGCCGCGCCTGCATCGCGGGGCGGGCGGCCGCCTGGGGCTTCGGCGTGACGGCCAGGGCCACGGGGGAGCTGCTGACCTGGAAGCCGTTCGCCAACATGGGCTGCGTGACGATCACCCCTCCCTGGCTGACCAGGGAGCCATGTAGGATGTGAGGGATCCCGGCGGCCCCCAGCGACGCCGGCAGGACAGTGATGGTGTGCTGGAGCGGGCCGTGGTGACTACGGGTCTGGCTCAGCGAGTTCGAGGGTCCGGTCTGGATGATGGTGTTGAACATCTTCCTCCTGGCCTCCTCGATCTCCTCGGGGGACCAGCTGATGCCCTGCTTGAGCCTCTGGGCCGTGAACCAGATCTTGATCTGCTCCTCTGGGAACTTGGTGACCACGGTCAGGTAGCAGAGCTCCGCCTTCGTCGGGTACGGGAACTTACTGAAGGAGGTCTTCAAGAAGGAGGAGGAGTCCATGGAGGCACTGTAGGTAGGGATGCTGCTTAGAGGGATCATCACCTGGGAGGAGAAAGAGATTATGACTTCAATTCATCTTTAAATAAAAGTTCAAAAGCACTGAAACACAAAGAATAAATCAGATCAGTTACCTTGGGGAGGTTTTTGGAGGTGGAATACGAAGCGGAGGAGATATTTGAGGAGACTGTGATCGGTGTGGATTGATGAAGGCTCCTGTTTTGAACCACCGATACCACCTGGAGGGAACAGGAGTCAGAACAAAATAACTCATAAAGCTCCGATCACACGCAACACCAATGTCTTCCTCCTCTCTTGTGGGTCGCGTCACGTTTCTGAGACGAGCATAAAAGTGTAAACATTCAGCTCCATGCAGCCAATTGAATTGAGTAAGAGGCGGGTTTTACTTCTTCACCACTTCCTTCCTGTTCTGGTGCCGGCGGACATTGGCAGCATTTTATAATTACCATGAACTACATACTCCTTTCCCCTCTCCTCCTCATCCAACAGCAAGAGCTGGACGTCTGATTACACAAAGGAGGACAATTCCTTTATAAATGCTTTACAAACAGGAGTCTTAAAAATATACATTTTACGAAGTAGTTCACAGGAGATTCAACCTTTCTTTCTTCATCATGCATGTAATACTGGACTTGTTTCTTTACAGGACTTGTATAAAGGCAATAAAGTAGCCCACGAATGTGAGATATGGCGTTTTGCCGGTTACGCTTTCTTTGTCCGCCCTCTGGTGTTTTGGAGAATAAAGCAACGAAGAGCTCGCTACGGTGCCAAGCGAGGGCACGAACAAAGCTTCAGTCGAGTAGAAACAGACGGGATGAACCTCCACCCACCTGCGTGATGGGAGTCTTGAGCATCGGTAACGCTCCGGAGCCGTTGACGATCTGGATCGCCGAGGGCAGCGTGACTTTAGTCGTCCCGTTGTGGACGATGGTGGGGACGCGGGTGACCGTCACCGCCGCCTCTTTCCTCTCCGTCTCTCTGGAAGCAGAGACGGAGTGTCGGTCGGCTGCCGGCTCCTCTGAGGCCGCGTGAGACACCGCTATCCGCTTGGACTCCGATTTGCCCTTCAGCATCCTCATGATGGGGGTTTTGGTGATGGAGATCTCGCTGTCCTTCCCCGTCTCCGCCCCCGACAGCAGAGTCTGCTCCACCACCGCCCTCCTGTCCCTCCTCCTCAGCTGCAGGGACGTGTTCAGCGTGCTGGGGTGAACCCGGGCGTTGTGCAGCGCCAGCCCCTCGAACTTGAGAGCGGAAACCCCGCAGCTCACGCACAAGAAGCCGGGGTCCGCGCGGAAGTCCGGGTGCCCCGAGTACACGTGGTCCAAGAACAAGTTCAGGTCGTGGGTTTCAAACTCACAAGGCTTACAGGTGTAAGTGCCGGCGCCATCTTTGACGGCGTCCCCCGCCTCCGGTTTGGAGGACTCCCCCGAGTCCGGCGGGCTTTGCCTGCCCACTCCAGAGATCCTGGATTGACGGAGAAGACCCGGAGAGTCCCGTTCCACCTCAAGCGGCCGTATGATCTTGCTGGGGATCATGCAAGGAGTCGTGGACTTCCTCTTGCTGGCCATGGTGGGACCTGCAGGGCTGTGGGTCGAATGGCTGAGTGAGAACGAGGGTCGTTTCTGGTCCACTATAGACCAGACGTGGGGGGAGGAGGCCGGCGAGACATGTCCGAAGGTCCACTCCTAGTTCACGCTGCGATGTTTAAAAAGGGAGAACCTGGAGAAGAGAGAGAGATGTTCAGTACAAACGAGTGGGACGGGCTTCCTCTCAGCAGGAAGAACATCAACAGCACAGGTGACGGTAGTCGGACCTCGTGAGGAGATCCAGGTGAAGCCTTTAATTGAATGCGTTAATATGAGACACACTCAAGGCTCTCTATCATGCTCAGTTCTTCCTCACTGACGGCTCTTTGGGAGAGCTCCTCTCCTGCCCCCGTCTTTCCCCTCCCCCACACGACTCGGCCTCACTTCCTCGTTCAGACCCCCCCCCCCCCCCCCCACGGGGAGAGCACACGCTGAGATTTATTTTGGAATAAATCCAGCACCTCCGTAGCGTCACATAACTACTAGTTTGTTGAATGTGCAGCGTTAAGAGGTAGAAGTCTTCTTGTGTGACCGGCGCCCACCACAGAGAAACAGACCTGGATGAGAATGTGACTCTTACAATCCTCACCCCCGACTTTCTTTTGTGTCCACACAAAATGGTGAAGCTTCCTGTGGAGTCGTCGTCTCCCCCCCCCCGACAGAGGTGATGGTGCAGTGTTGGAGGACCGCTGTAGGGCAATTATCTCCCCAATCACTCTGCAACGACGTGACACCTCAACCACAGAGCAGCAGAGGCCTCGCAAAAAGTTCACGACTCAGAGAAGTTCACCAGGAAAACAGAAAACTAAAAAACAATCAAACTGAATGCAGCTTTTCTGCAGGCAGAACTAGAGTAACCTCACCGTTGCCGTGCACTAACAGAGCGGTCCAAACGTGCTACAGCACCGTCAGCTGACAAAAAAACAAAAACAAGACAATAATTCAGTATCTGTGGCCGAAAACAAGCCGTCCAATCGTTTCATTCAGTCTGAACGCAACGATCGGACGGCTACCTGCATGTTTACCTGCTCCTAGTCCGCCCGTTCGTCACCACACGCTGCCATGGTAACCGCTGAGAGTGCTAACAGCAGCCATGCTGGTTGTTTACTTTCATAATGATAATTTTGGGGGCGTGGCTTTGCAGGGAGGCCTGGAGGGACGATCTGTTGGCGTTGACGAGTTGGAGGCTTTCTGGATCGATTTAGGAACGTGTGGAGCTAATGCTGCTAGCTGCTAGCTGCTCCCACCGGGGAAGAGTTGGTCTTTAGGTTTAGATCACTTTTGAAAAAAAGACACTTAATCTACGCAGAGTACACTTTTGAAGTAAAGAGTACTCTGTAAAGTGAAGTGTGCTCTGCGTAGATCTCTTCCATCGGCCTGAGGTCTTTGATGCTTCCTCCACCTTTGTTTGGCTCTAGCGGTGGAGCGGTGGTTCTCCTGCATGTTGGATCTTTTACTCTCACTGGTTCCTACAGATCAGCTCCAGCTCTAAACGCTCTCTTGTCGCTTTGCAACATTAAAAAAAGGGTCATGCTCCATTAGCCCAGAACCCCCCCGGCCCTCACAGGACTGGTGTCTCTCCCTCTCTCTCTCTCTCACACACACACACACACACACACACACACACACACACACACACACACACACACACACACACACACACACACACACACACACACACACACACACACACACACACACACACACACACACACCTGAATGATATGAAAACCAAAAACCTTGAATAATAAGCAGACGATTCTTTATGACGCTTGTGATGAAGTTAAGAGGTCGTCTCTCTGTTTGGACCAGAGGGTGAGGGGTTAACAGGCTCAAATGAGGTTCTCTACGGTGGAGCGTGATGCCCTTGCCCCCCCCCCCCCCCCCCTTAGCTGGGGCTGTTGTGCACCCCTCCTGCTCTGCTGCCATTCAGTTCTGCATCGGGGGGCAACGCTCTGCCAAGGCAGGCCCGGTCACGTGACTCCACACAAAGGCTTATGGGTGGCCAGCCTCAGCCATCCATCACGTGGTTCTGTTGGGGTGGGCGAGAGAGAGAGGGAGGGAGGATGGTGGGGGATGGGCAGGCCGTTTTGGGGGTGAGGAGGAGGTGTGGTGGAGGAATCACTGAGGTGTTTCAGTGAGGAATTTTTTCCTCCCTGATATCCCCCCCCCTTCCCTAGCACCACCCCACCCTGCTAACCCCCGCTCTTCAACGCCCCCCCCCTCTTGCTCCAAACTACAATCACAGCCCCCCCCCCCCCCTCGCTGCACTGCAAAGCCTGGAATGTTCCAACCCGAAGCTCTTCAGCCAGTGGATATAACCTGAAGTTCAACACGCACACACACACACACACACTCTGATGAATCACAAAACCACACATCTGCAGATTTTTGGGCCCTGAACGAGGCCACAGACCCCCGCAGGTGAGGACTGCAACAAAGCACAGAAGGTGAAAGTCGAGTCGTTGTAAACGGCCGGCGAGCGTCTCCGGCGTCACGAGACCGAAGACGTGCGGCAGCAACGCCGGTCGACGGCGGCTGCTGTACGTGGAGTTATTTGCATGTGTGGGTTTCCTGTGTGACTGAGTGCAGAGCAGGGAGTCAGGGTGGGGGAGCGCGGCTCTGTGTGTGTGTGGCGTGCGGGGGTGGCTGCCTGCATGCCTGTGTGTGTGTGTGAGGCTTGTTTACTGAGGTGGTGAGGCTGCCATCTTTCCTGTGCATGAATTCATTTATCCTCCTCCTCCTCCTCCTCGGAGTGAACATCTCAGTCTATAATCTATAATAACCCCTCCAGCATGGCGGCGTAGCTTAGCCGCATGCTAGCTCAACTGCTCCTCACCTATATAGACGAAGAACTCAGGTGTGATAAGTGTGGAACAAACGCTCTACGGGGACTGCTCCCATTTTATTTTCTTGCTTCCACACTCTTCATCCCTCCTCCCTCCCTCCCTCCTCCTCCTCCTCCCTCCAGCAAGTTTGGCCCGGGGAGACAGGTCGGCAGCGCCACTGGTGTGTTACTGTCCCCATGGCAACCACCTCCTCCCCCCCTCTCTCCCACCATCTCACTTCCCTGAAGCACATGCGTGTGGGTAAACACACACTCACATCTCCGATGCCACCCCGTCCTAGCGGGGGCTGGTTTTGTTCCACCGAGCGGTATTTGGTATTTGAAGAGTCGACCGGCCCTGCTCCTATTTCAGTGCCTCCCTCGCGCGGTGTTGATGTCTCTAACCCCGGCTAAGGTGTGGCCCCACCAATGGCACGCCATAGGCCCGGGGAGCCGATGGCGTCTGTCTCTCTGTGTGTCTCCCTGTTCGACCCCAGTCCGGACATCTGCTGCCCCCTCACTTACTGCGTGGCTCTACAAAGAGGACAGCATCGAGGGACCTCCACCATACCCGGGAGCCACTTATCAAGTCTGCACCAAAACCTCCTTCGTCATCGATGGAGTCTCTGCTGTGAGAGAAGCAGAGAACCATGTTTACTCCCGCCTTAAAACAGCCTCCTGTCAATCAACGCCAGGGTGACACTCGCGCATCCTGCATGACAAAACACAACACGGCTCCTGCATGTTTGCTGTGCGCCTGAACTTCTTTCTCACAACAATACAAGGGCCACAGTGAGGAAACCTCAGAGGTTCTACGGTCTCATATTTTCCCCTCCTGAGGAGCCACACACACACACACACCCCCCCCCCCCCCCCCCCCCCCCGGGGGTCAGGGGCGCATGGGATGGCTGGCGTGGGTTTGCAGACGGCAGCACTGCTTCGGCCGCAGCCACAGTGCAAAAAAAAAGAAAAGTGGGTTGCTGAGAAGGGGAGGGAGAGCGAGAGAGAGAAAAATGGCGGAGCACCATGCTCTTGTGCTGTCCAACCTAAAATGGCTGACATCACAAGCTGTTAACCAGCCAACCAGAGGCTGCTGCTGCCGGACGACCCAAACGTGGGTCGCTGTGAGGCCGTTTAGAGAATAAATGAAAAGGAGCTCTGGAGTTTGCAGCTGACTTGAGATGTGGAAGTAATATTGTGATCACATGGGAGTCAACACGAGAGAGGAGACGCAAACCCAAAGACCGACGAAGAACCGCTCAGGGTCCATGAAGTCGTCGTTAGAAATCAGATGTGAAGAACGCAGGAAGTGTTTAACCGACTGATCAAGCTGTCAGATAACAAACCTATAAAAAGTGAGGGTGAGAAAGGGGGGGGGGGGGGGGGGGGCTATTGACGAGGCCATGACATCCTACCTGGAATATTAGGAACGTGTGAATACAGACTCGGTTAACTCGGTTCCTATCACCGGTGATGACGGGTCTGCCGTGACGGATCAGAGACGCACCGACTGGGAATGGAAGCGGTGGATTCAGTTGTTTGTCTCTGTTGGGACTCACGTGGACCTCAGGCACAAACTAGCTGTCTGGCTGGGAAAGCTCTGCTCTAATCCCACACACACACACACACACACACACGCACACACACACACACTCTCTAACACTGACATGATGAACAACTGAGACAACAGCTCGCAGACTGGACTAGAACGTGGACTTATTGTGTTTGTTTAGTGAATGTTAAAGGGTCCAAACTTGACTTTAAACCCAAATCTGTGAGGACAACAGCAGAACAAATCATAAATATATGCGTAATAATCAGCTGTACCTCATTGCACTGGTCTAAATAGAGCAGCTCTGACGAACAGTCACAACTGATGGGAGGTTCTAACTTCTTCATGCAGAACATCCTGCAGGTCTGACTGTGACACACAAAGACTCAACATTCTCATTGCTTCGTAGATATAAGACAGTTTATTAATAATAACACGTGAGCGAATCGCGGTATTTTAGTGAAACACACACACACACACACACGCACGGACCGTAACGTCGCTCTCAGAGCGCAGCGGCGTCAAACATTTCCGAAAACGCTGCGTGTTCATCTTCCGCTCAAGTTACGCGGAGTGTCCAACTTAATGGGCTCGTGTGCGCGTTATCGGGGTTTTTGGAAACATTGTAGCTAATTCAGAGCGGAGGATCAGACGAGCCCCCCAGACCTCCACACGCACGCATATAAATATAAATATATAAAAGCACCCCCCCTCCTCTACCCGCTGGCTGTCGCCATTTTAAGCAAAGCGACATGCAGCTGAGCCAACGCGCAGCAAAACAAGGTGTAAACTGGCTTCACCGTAGCTCGCGCAAGTTTGTGAACCCCTCGTGTAAAGGTGCAACGTTAAATCACACTCACCTGTGCGCGTGTCGGTGGACGCGGCGCCGCGTGGGTACATAGAGTTTACAATGATTCGGGGCTCCAGAGGAGGTGTTTCTTTTGGGGGGCTTCACTGATGGGAACTTGTAGGTGTAAAAAAAAAATAGTCCCCCCCCCCCCCCCCCGTGTCCGGCTGCTGGTGGACGTGACACTGGAGCCACGCCGGTTACCCCCCCACCCCACCCACCCCGTATTTCTTTCTTTTTTTGTTTTTGTGTGCGCTTGTTTATTTGGAGTGTCTCTCAGTGTAGAAGCAGGCAGTGGAGGGGAGGAGACGACACCACGGACGTACCGGGGGAAGAGGCGGACACGTGACGCACACGTCACTGACGGTGAAGAGACAAGCTCGAGCTGTGAGTCACGGACATCCCGGTGCGAGTTTGACCCAACGGTACATGAGGGAGGAGGGACCGTCCCGGTCCCGGTTGAACGGGATGTTACCGCTACACTCACACCTGTCCCGCTCCCAGGTGACCTCTCTCTTAAAGAGACAGTACATCACTAACAGAGAGGACTGCGTCCCAAAATCAAAACAAAGTACCTTCTGTTGCATGCAGTTGTTTTCGTAATATATATCTATATATCTATATATATATATATATATATATATATATATATATATATATATATATATATACAGATAAATATAAATGCATACATAAAGTAAAAAAATACGTAAAAATATATGTAACAATATAGGTAAAATATCAATTATTAAATTATTTTATTTATATGTATATAAATAAACACGACAGCTCATACCAGGGGTGCATGTATAAAGTAAAAAATACAAATATGTATAACAATATTAATACATAAATAATATATATATTACATATGTAAATAAATAATAAATATATATATATATATAAAGTTAGTAAATATGAATAATGATTGCATGATAAAAATGATCTATATAAAGAAAATGTATTTTAATTGTCTTCTTATTCTCTTCTTGTGAATGTGGAATTTTTCCCCAAAACACAATCAACTGTACAAAGAACAAATTGGTTGATTTTTTAATTTTACTTTAAATACTGCAGCTGCACTAACAAAGTCTGACCGTTGCATGCAGTATTTTTTATATTTAAGAAAACATAGATACGTTGTACAAAACTGCTCACAGGGTCACATGTATCGTGTTGAATTGGTTGCTCTGTTGGGTGACAGGATTACACAGGCACGTTTATTTTGCTCATACATAAATAATAAATGTTTATTATGTTGTTACTTGACCTGAAGTAAATGTTCAATAAAGTACCTAACAAACGAGCAGTAACAAAGTTACAGCCTAAAATCCCAGTGATAATAATGGATCCACACAAAAGATATCATTGAGACAGATGGATCAGCAAGATAAACACGATATAGTTCCTCTCTTTGATAAACGATTCATTGGTACAGATGTTCATTTCTGGTCTGACTTGTTCTCTCTTGCTTTGTTACCTTGGATACTGTAATAGTATTAAATATGAAACCCGAATAACACCATAAAAATACACAAATCTGAATGCCTTAAAAGTAAAATGACAAGGTTTTGTCAGACGTAGTAACAACAATTGAAAGCTGAAATTATGTTTCTCATGTAACATGCAAGAGGCATATTATGTTACACTTTTCCAAAAGAAGAGCACAATATTTCACAAAAGCAATCTACTTAAATGAAAGTAGCATCTTAGAATGAAGTGAAGACCTTTTAAAGGATACGTGTTGTTACAGTGGAAAGAGCACATGTGGTTCATGTTAATACCACAGATAAAGCTCTCCAGAGCCACTTCAGCTGTAAACGTACTGGCCTTCTGAGTATCACAAGCACATGAGACTGTTATTGATTTTCACAAAAAGCTGTTTATTGTGCATGCAATTAGACTAGCATCCCCCCCCCCCACACACACACACACACACACACACACACACTCTCCTGATTGACTCATTCAAGATGTTCAGTGGGTCATTTTTAAGACTGAAATACACTCAGTGTATCTCATATCCAGGAGGTTGAGAATACTCATAAGATTCCAACATATTACACCTGATATCACGACATCGTGAAGTAATGTCCTGAGAAATGTATTAAAACATCATCACATCATCACGCTGACATTTTATTCTGTTCACAATGTACAGAATATTTGATTCCTTTTGAAGTTACCATGGAACTTTCATTGAGTGTTGATTCTGTTGGTCCTTGTGGACATAAGTGGTCGTGTCTCAGAGCACCAGAGTCCCTTTAGAAAACCTCTCATTTTACTGAAGCAGGGTCTGACAGTCTTCTCCTCTCAGCGCCCTCTATTGACCAGCCGCCACTGGTCCTGGGTCTGTCCAAGGTGGACTGGTCTCTGCTGGAGGATCTGGGTCTGTCCACGGTGGACCGGTGTCTGCTGGAGGATCTGGGTCTGTCCACGGTGGACCGGTCTCTGCTGGAGGATCTGGGTCTGTCCACGGTGGACCGGTCTCTGATGGAGTCTGAGCTGAAGGAGGTTCTGGTGAACCTGCATGAGTTCATCTGGTTTCACCAGAATCCGACCCGGTGGCTCCGATGACGAGCATCAAGAATAACTCTATAGAAACAGACCATCTTCTCTCTGACGGTGTCTTTACTGATGGAGGTCTGATAGAGGATCAGGACTAAACTGAGACTGGTTCAGAACCAGTTAAAGGTTCCTCACAGTAACTCTAATCACATTTAGTTTTCGTTAAATGTTTCTCTTTCTGTTTCAAACACTGTCCTCATAGATTTTCTCTTCTTCCATCAAATTTAAACACTCAAAAGTGAATCATATCACATCGGTTCAACTGGTTTTAGGTCTGGCTCTATGTTAGAACCACATAGAGAGCCATTATTAGAAAAATCACTCCATTTACAGCAGGTTATTAAGACATTACTTTTGTCTTCCTTTTTAATTTGAAATGATTTCATTCTTATTCGTTTTATTTGGGTTTTTTCGCAGACTGTTAATCATATTACTTATCTCTTTTGTTGTTTTCTCCTGCGACTGATGATCACTTTATTGACCCGAATGTGAATTGCATTGAGTTGTAGCCAATAGACTTAAAACATGTTGCTTATTGTCATCTCTTTGAGATATGTTTATAATGTAGAGCTGCAACAATTAGTCGATTAATCAATTCATTTACAGAAAATGTACCCGCATCAGCAGTCATTGTTTTAAAGACAAATGTGAACGTTCTTCGGTCTCTGCTTTCTGATTTTCTTTGTCTTCTTTGATTATGAACGAAACCTCTCTGGGTTTGAACTGTTGTTTTGAAGAAAGAAAAACATTTTACAGACCAAAATAAAACTTGAATAATCAAGAAAATAACAGGGAAATAATCAATAGTTTGCAGCCCTGATATAATGTGGAAATGCTTTTATGACTGCATTGAATTCTACTAATTATCTTTGCTGTAACAAGGAAATAATGTTCTTTATTTTGATGAGTTGTTTGTGTTATAATGTCATATATCTGCTTTTTACCATGTAAAGTGCCTTTGAGTACCTTTCAAAGCATCATACAAATAAAATGTATTTTTATTATGATATAATGTGAAAACTATTAGCTTTCAGTTTTTATTTGCATACTGAAAAAAAACTACTTATAAACTTCATAAAACTTTGGAATAACGGGTTGAAATTAACAGCAGTTACACATGCTGACCGCTGGGTGTCGCTGCAGAATTGAACCACTTCCCCTGCACGATCCGGGCAGAAACGTCGCACTCTCTCATTGGCTGTTGGCATCCGGGGTCAAACGGCGTTGCGCATGCTCAGATTGCCCTTTTTTTCTCCTGTTTCCGAGACTGAAATCTGTCAGATCAGCGGAGCGTGCAAATCCCTTTGAATACCTCCTAATATCGCTCAGAGTTTTCTTCCCCTAGTCCACGCGAGAGACTCACATCTCAGCCGCGTGCAGCCGGAGGAACCAGCAGAGAATGACGAGCAACCTGAAGCGGAAAGAAGACAGTCAGCAGCTGAATGGAGGCGTGAAGCAGCCCACATGGAGCAAAACCTTCAACAGCACCGCGGTCTGGGAGGAGAAGGTCAGCCGGTTACCCTTTTTGGTTTTATTTATTCTAAAGAAAACCCGTTTCCCGGTAGTTAAAGTGTCGCCGCTAGGGTTAGTATTTTAAAAAATGTATTATATGTTATAGTATTTATTTAGTAGTTGGGATTAATGTGACTCAGCTGTCAAATCGGAAGCAACACCGTTAATCCTCTCTGCGGGTTTAAGGGCTTTAATCATAAAGAATATAACCTGTAAATCGACATGTTGGGTTAACTAAACAATGTTGGTTGTTTATGACTTCCTACTTATTTCAATTCAAGAAATTAAGTTCGTTAAACTCATTTTAAAAGGGTGTATTTCATACCAATATAGTTTGCTTTCATTTAATTATTTCTTAATTTTGAATCAATTAATTGGCTAACTGTTAAAGTGGCAACATCGAATATGATTTATTGAAATAAAAGTCTGTTTATTACTTTATATTTGGTGATGGTAACACAAATGTCTTGTAAACAGTGCTTACAAGATAAGTAGTAATAGTGTTTGATGTCAATTCAAACCAGATTTTCTTTGTAGTTTAGAGGATATGATTTATATTTTGTTTCATATTCTCTTTATTATCGACCCAAGGTGTTCCTCGTCCCAGTGTTTTGGTATATTTTTGTAAAAAGTAAACAATGAAACACCAAAGAGTAGTTTTACATTTAGTACTGCATTGTTATTTGCAAGTGTCATCATTTAAAGTGTTGATTGTAAAATATATGTTATTTCTGATTTAAAGTTTTGCAATATTTATATATTTTAAGTATTACGAACTGGGTGTCTGTGGTAAATAAAAAAAGCTGTATTTTAGTTTTTCTCTATTTTAAATGCTCAAAAAAATTGAATTATGCACAGAATTAAAAAACATATCATGTCAGTGATAAACTCTGAGCACGAATCCTTTTTGTTTTCACTCAAATATAAATTGTGAACCAACCAGGACTGAGATGTTAAGATGTGCCACAAGATTAAATTATGCTTCCAGTTCAGCAGTCTGGAGCCTCACTTCAGCTAAATATCCTGACAGCTTGTCCTATTTTAACTTATGTTTTAGTGATTGGAAAAACCATATGTTCTTATTGCAGACACAATTCCTAAAGTCATATCTTAATTTAAGAAATCCTCCACTGGAGGAGAGGAAAGCACACGTTTTTAAAATATATAAAATGTGTTGACAGTCTATCTATCCATTAATACACGGTCCGGGGAATTTAAAGTGCCATAAGTTTTGAGTTTCCTTTAAATCGTCACATCTCAGTGACCATGTTGTTCCTCGTCTTCATATTCTGAATTCAGTACTGTTGTGTACTAGCTAGCTAGATTGCGCTGATAGATATTGATTAACAGACAAATGAAAACCTTCAAGATGGCCACTTCTAAGTCTGGAAATGTCCAAAAAATGGCGAAAAATCCTCAAGTTGAGCGACTGGAGCTAGAGATTGCTCGACATTTCTACGAGAAAACAAATGCTGAAACGATGAATCGAATATCTAAATAGTTTTCAGTTAATCTTCAGTTGATCTTTAAACTGATTAATAGGAGAAACCGACTTCTTCTCACACACACACACACACTGTCTACTGACACTCAAACGATTTTGTCGACTCGTCACTTAAGTGGATTTACAGATCTTTAAAACTGGTTTTGTGTGCTCTTCCACAAAAAACAGTTATTACCCTCTTGTGTCTACCAGAGTTGTGCTCATACGGTTCTTATATGAATAAGTCATTCAGCATCAAAAAAGCATGAACAAAAGACAAATTATCGACAGAAATTAGACCCAAAGACAGATTAGTTGAGCAGCCTTATAAAGCCCAGAGAGAGAACCTGTAAGGGAACTCTGATGCGTCATGTATTGTGTGTTGTTCTTCTGAAGTCAGTTTTGGCATTTAAAACGATGACCGGTACTTCTATCTGTTAAATCGAGCTCATGTATTCTTCTTTCACAGGACGAGTTCTTAGATGTGATTTACTGGCTTCGGCAGATCATCGCGGTGATCCTCGGTGTGATTTGGGGCGTCGCGCCGCTGAAAGGATTCCTGGCAATCGCCATGTGAGTATCCTGTCTCATCGACCGACCCCGGTGGTCTCTTCTGAACACAGAGACGCTTTAACGTTTGTTTTCCTCGTCTAGATTCTGCGTCATCAACGCCGGCGTCCTGTATGTTTACTTCAGCAGCTTTCAGCAGATCGATGAGGAAGAGTACGGTGGAACGTGGGAACTCACCAAAGAAGGCTTCATGACATCTTTCGCTCTCTTTCTGGTGAGGATGTTATTATCTACGGAAATATAAAATATGCTGAATTCAGCTTTTTTGGCAATAGAGGTTCAAAATATGACCAATTTGTTTCTGTCTGTGGTTTATTTATATATAATATAAATGTTTTCTTCTTGACCAGGATGTTGATGGTTTGAGTTAAATGAACGTATATATTTGGTTAAATACATGTTATTGTTGTATTTTTTAAAAAATATGCAGAAATCTACAGACGTAAACAGACAAAGAAGTAAAATAAATGTTTTATTTCCTCTAGTCTGAAAGAAGACGTGTTATGGAAGCAAAATAGCCCAACATCTCAAACTGAGCAGAACAGAACACATTTGTTTTGTCTGTCGTGTCTCATCTTAAAACCAGGTTCCTGTTTGATGTTTTTCAGTATTTGGTGTTAAGAACTTGTTTTATTTCGTTGAGCCTGTTGTCAGGCAGCTTGTATTGAGTTCTCTGTGCTCTGAAGTGGAGCATTGACTCTGACTGTCGGTGTGTCTTCTCCTCACCAGGTGGTGTGGATCATCTTTTACACAGCGCTACATTTCGACTGAGACGAACCCAAGCGGGACACTAAATACGAACATTTCAGTCGATGTGAATCGTCGAAGGACGGAGGAACTCCACGGCTGGAGGCGCGTCAACGCTCCCAACATACAGTATGACTTTTCAGTGTGCAGTGCATCGTGGGAATCCGAGATCCTGCAAGACCACCGCGACGTCCGAGATCTAGTGCGGTGGCTCATTTTCTAAGGCCCCTCTTCATTACACTTACATTTATTTACATTAATATGTCCTTGCTCACTTCATCATCATCAAAACAAAACACGAACGAGTAGTTTGGGCTGCAGCTCTGTGTGCGATGGAACAAACGAGTATGAGTCGGTTGACTACGGGCCCTTTCTACATGAATGCAGGTTTTAGACTGTAAAGATAACAACCGGTGTGTGTTTTCATCCCGGCTGATGACCTCGTGTCGTTATTCGGGTTCAATCAGTCCGTGAGTGGGAAGTGTTGCCTTTTTAATTAAGCGACAAAAACGCAGCGTTTTGGATGAATACAACTACCTGTAGAGGATTGTTCCTGTGGCTTCACTGTTGAAGGAAAAAAGAAAAGTCTGAAATTTCACTCCAAAATGTCTTTTAAAGGAAATAATCTGATGCATTAGTAAAGTTAGACGTGCATGCCGTGTTCAGACTCGGAGCGACGAGCCGCTCTGTGCATCCAGGTGTCATTCTATCGATGGCATCAGTGAGCAGCGTAGAAATAATTTAATAAATGTGTTTTATTCTCACGTGTAGCTTCCAGATCAGTCTTACTTGTTTTTGAAATTAATTTAAAACTTTTGTCTTGTAAATTCTGTACAATGTCCCCTTTTTGTCCCGTCCACCTTGTATTACAGATGTATTTGTACTTCTGTTGTGTATCTCGTTTGATGACGACGCGCGTCTCAGTATTTTATAGTGAAGAACTTTTAAAAGCGCTTCTTGCAGAGTTCTTGTAATCGACTGTTCTGTTAGAAAGGATTGTATTTTCTGATCAAATCTTTTGGGAATCATTAAACATGGGCTTCATTTGGCCTCCATTTTCAAAGAGCTTGTCTTTTTCTTCATCATTTAAATATAGACGATATTTTATGTGTTGGTTTTGTTGATTGGAATGCATTGATCGTACTATTTGCTTTAATGCTACCTCCATAATATACAAACACAATTCTGCCAGAAAACAGACGCAGAAGTGATAAAATCGAAATACTCGCAGTACGTCAAAATGATACCACACAATAGTAAAGTCGATGAAGTAGTGACATCTTTTACTTTACAGTAGAGCTGACAATGAAAATAAAACAAGTTGAAGTGGTGCATTTGTCAAGTAGAGAAACATTCGCAGTAAAAAGTACTTGAAGTATTAAAAGTTAAAGTACTCATTGGTCAACATTATTACTGTGTAAACAGCATTTTAACTACTTCATTCACTGTCTGTGTATTCGTGTTTAAACCTGGTCTTCAAAGTAACTTCAGCTGTCAGATAAACATAGTAGCGTGTAATGGAAGTAAAGTACAAGTACCTCTAAATTATACTACATTTTAAACCTTCACTCACTTGGTCAATCGTCTGAATTTTGACTTAGTAACTCATAACATAGATTTACTTCTCGTCTGTATTTCTGCCGCTGTGATGAAAGAACAAAACTAACTCAAAATACATATTGTCTTTACTTGCTCAATATTTTATAAGTATGTCCTCATGCTGAGTCATTATTGTAATGATCTAACTTATTATTTAGAAATACTAAGTCATGTCATTTTTTAGACACTTAATCACTATTTTGTGATACTAAGTCATGAGATACTGTCATTACGTTATTTTGAAATATTGAATTATTGATAGTAAGTGATTATCAGATGTTAACTTATTATTGTCAAATGTATATTTTCTCATTATGACTTATAGTATGTTGTTTACACCATAGTGGCATAGGGGCTTCCATAGTAAAGCTCTTTTATTCTCTTTCATATATTTTTGAACATTTTTGTTTTTAACGTTTTGCTGCAGCAGAGTTGTTTTTGTTATGTTTCACACATGAATCAGTTCAGTATGTATTCAGTACATTTACAAATATATTATCATTAATACTTAGTATTATTACTGTATTTGGACTTTTAGCTGACTACGCATTTGGCATCATTCATAAAAATATATATAGATGACGTCAACGCGGAAGAACAAAAAAAGAAAAGAAAAGAAGTGACGCCGTAAAGCCATATTAAAAAAAAAAGGAAAGAAAAGTGACGTAAATCCAAGATGGCTTCTCCCCTCTCCACGATGAAATTTTGGAAGCCGGGTAAGTACGGTTAAAAAAAGAATAAATGAGACATTTAATGCGATTTCTTTCTGGTGTATATTCAGTTACGTTCAGCTGCGCGTGGACTTCCGTTGGTCTCGGTCCGGTGTTAGTTGCGTTCAGGGCAGCTGCGTGATCTCCGCATTCCGCGGAACGTTAACGTTCAGCGCTGCGGAACCAAAAGAAGTATAACCTGCCAAAATAAAAACGCACAAAGAAAGTACGACGGCTGCGTGAATACATGCGATGCAAAATGTTTTCATGAAGAGGGGTTTTCATCGGCTTCATTTTATTTTCATTTGCACTAAAAGCCCCTCAGGAATCCGGTCAGCCTGCTCACGTTTAAATAAAACATCTCCACCATCTGTTCTTCTGCTGCAGGGTCGGAGGCTCCGGGGATCTCAGAGGAGCGGGATCTGAACACGGAGACCACCGGATCACCGGTCATCTTCAACCCGCACACAGCGCTCTCCATAGAGAAGCAACGGCAGAAACTCCCCGTTTTCAAGGTTCCACAATCGCCCCTGAACGTCACATTTAGTGTGTTGAACGCTGTTTGTTTAGTTATGACCTTTTTATTTGTGTTTTTGTGTTGTTGTACACTAACAACACTACTAATCGGTGCAATATAAACACACTGTGCAATACAAAAAATATTGTCGATATATATAATATTTTAGTTATTGTGGATTTGGTACTTCGTTAATATTCTTTACTGTTTTGTTACTTATTTACTTATTTATGATACTTGTTTAGATTTTTTACTATGTCTCTTGTTTGCACTATGCACCATGCTGCTGTAATCCTGTAAATGTCCCCACTGCAGGACTAATAAAGGATTATCTTATAATATCTCATATTATCTTACCGTGTTGTTATTTGTGTCCCATTCAGCACAGAAACAACATCTTATACTTGGTGGAGAGCTTCCAGACTGTCATCGTCGTTGGTGAGACGGGATGTGGGAAGACAACACAGTTACCTCAGGTTGGTGTGGTTTCATACATGCAACATTCTGCTGCTATTTATTATGTGCTACACTACCAAAATATTCTTTATATTCCTTATCATTTCTGCTATTATTAGTGACACTGCTGCTACTCTCATTGTATGCATGATTTCCATCACATAAACTAAATTGTAATTGTATCATGTTGTTCATTCTATACACTCATTCTGTTTTCTTTCTTCTTATTTGTACCCTGTTAGATTTTGTAAATAATAAAGGAAGATGACTTTTACAGAAGGATATCCTTCGTATCAGAGCAGGACTAGTTACAGATGAGCATAGTAGTGCTGATAGTACATCACAGCTTTAAAGGCAACACAAATACAAGAGGGTGAAGTAGCGTCAGAGTGACGTGAATGTAAGCGTTGCTGCAGTGGACTGATGCCCTTCATGTGGCTTCACCTCCACAGAGGTTTTACATGACCTTGCATTGATGCTGAGTAGACTTTTTTTTTTTTTTTTTTTTTTTTTGCGCAGAGTTCGCTCGATACAAATTCTGCTCTTCTGCAACATCAGTGTCTCTATCGCACTCTCCTTTAAAAAAAAATCTGCCTCCTTTCAGTACCTGCTGGAGGCGGGCTGGGCGACAGAGGGGAAGGTTATTGGAGTGACACAGCCTCGACGTGTGGCCGCTATCTCCGTAAGACCTCCGCCGACGTCCTGCAGGAAATTACGTTTCACACTGAAGGACAGCTGACACAGTCTTTATTTTTCCTGCTATTAGGTAGCTAACCGTGTAGCGGAGGAGCGGGGGGCCCTGGTGGGACACGAGGTGGGCTACACCATCCGGTTTGACGACTGCTCCGATCCCCACGCCACGAGGATCAAGGTAAACCCCCCCCCCCCCCCCCCCCCCCACACACAGATGTTTAAAGTCTTCGCCTCAGGCTGTCCCGTGTTTGGTTCCTCTTGCAGTACTTGATTGTGCCTCGTGTGCTTCAGTTCCTCACAGATGGCATGCTGGTGCGGGAGATGATGGCCGATCCTCTTTTGAAGAAATACAGGTACGTGATTGTAATGTCGGGTGTTTTATATACATGTTGGTGATGTTTTGAGTTGTCCTAGCACACAGAGCACAGGTGTGATTGGTAATGGTAACCATGGTTCTGTTCTGTCGTCATAGAAATAGAAGAGGAGTAGAATGTTCATGTTTCTCTGTTGTGCTGTTCTCCTCAGTGTGTTGATGCTGGATGAAGCACATGAGAGAACCCTGTATACAGACATAGCCATTGGCCTACTAAAGAAGGTATTTCAAGAATTAAACTTTACTATTTCACTCCAATTTATACTTTTAAAATGAATCCTGGAAAGTCGGTGACTTCTCTTCAGTTTTAAACCCTGACTCTGACTTCACCGTTCTTCTTCTTTTTCTTCTTCTTCTTCTTCTACAGATTCAGAAAAAGCGGGGAGACCTGAGGCTGATTGTGGCCTCCGCCACTCTGGATGCCAAGGTGACAGCGTCATTAAGATGAACAGATACGCTTGATTAGCCGGAGCAGAGAAAACAAAGACAGACAGACAGAGGAGGAAAGAAAAGAAAAGTTGATGCCGGGTCAGATCTCGTTGTACTGACATCTGCAATACTCTGATGAAAGGAAAGACACAATCAGGCCACGACTGCACTCGGCATTAAACAAGTCAGCTGAACTGCCATATCTGACATCTACAGTGTTCTCTGTGTAAATATCTACACATGCATATTATTTAGTTATACTGCGGCACTAAGTTGCATACTTTTCTTTCAATAAGATGTGGATTGAAAGCAGCAAAAGTACTTCATTGCTGCAAAACATTGGGAAAATACCATAATCCCGAAATGCCTCATGAGTGTTCCCTTTACTAACTGCATTATCACCTTCACCTGAAGAAATTCCACGACTTCTTCAACCTGAACGAGTCCGGGGATCCCAACAAGGACACGTGTGGGATTCTGACAGTGGAGGGACGTACCTTTCCAGTGGACGTCTTCTACACTGTCAGGTAGTCGGCACACATAATCCCGTCTAATGATTCCGTGTAATTGTTTTGTGTGACCGTGACGTGAGCTTCTGTTCGCTCTCAGTCCCGTCCCAGACTACGTGAAGGCCACAGTGGAGACGGTGCTGAAGATCCACGAGACGGAGGAGGACGGAGATGTGTTGGCTTTTCTCACCGGGCAGGTTAGTGGGCAGCTATCTCAAATCAATAATTAAATAAGCCCCCAAAACCACATTTCTTCAATATATATGTGTATTTAATAGTGTTATTGATGGATTGAGGTTCTAATCTTGACATTTTAGTGCAAAGTATTTGAATTCTACATATTATAAACATGCATCATAGCGTCTGGTTGAAACATGGCTATTGCAATTACATCTCTGCTGTTACCTGATCTGGAGGCAGGTGACATATTTGGACACATAGCTAGCTAGCACTAATGCTAATCACGAGCATACACATAGCTAGCATTATTGCTAATCACGAGCATACACATAGCTAGCACTAATGCTAATCACTATCATACACATAGCTAGCACTAATGCTAATCACGAGCATACACATAGCTAGCACTAATGCTAATCACGAGCATACACATAGCTAGCATTATTGCTAATCACGAGCATACACATAGCTAGCACTATTGCTAATCGCTAGCATACATATATTCCAGCCTTGCACGTAAACTTAAAATCACACATTTTGAGAATAATTTATACTATATTTTTGGCACCACAACAAACCGTTTACAGAACTTACCTAACTGAATTAATAACAATAGTCAGCATGCTAGTGATTAGCATTAGCATAAGCTAATTGAAAGTGTAACGGCCATTATGAACGGTTGGTTAAAACAGTTAAGTGAAGCTATATGTTAAGGTAACGTAGACCAAGCTCAGCAGTTCATGTGGTTCATGTTATCTTCTGTAACTGTAGCATTAAAGCACGGTGGAATTAGCAAGCGAGCTAACGAGTCAAATTTAGCCAATTGATGCCTCGTCCGCTCAGTCTTGTCACAGTGCAGGAAAGCACATGGCTATCTCCAGACAAGCAGTCATCAACACTGATTCACCAGATGTCATAATGTGCTGATGGCTTCATTTAAACTGCACATTTTAATACTTCCTTTTACGTTCTAGAGACATTTTTTATTTATTTCAAGGGTAGAGGCATTTCACACACAACTCTTCAATGATTTAACTTATTGTAGATTGTATATAATTACACCGGTGTCCCATTTGTTATGAGCCAGTCTTTCTTCTTTGTCTTAGTTCTTATCATTGTCCCTTTATTTACTTTTCCCCTCAGGAAGAAGTGGAGAAAGTGGTTTCCCTTCTGCAGGAGCAGGCCAGGTCTCTGTCACGTTACGGCATGAAGAAACACCTGAGAATCCTGCCCATGTACTCCGGGCTACCATTCGCCGAGCAGATGAAGGTGTTTGAGAGGACGCCCTCAGCCGTTCGCAAGGCAAGTTTGTTTTCATGTCTTCCGTAGAGAGAAGAAATCTGATTTAATTTGCATTTCCATTATTTGGCATTTTCCACTATTTGGCATCCAATCAATGCCCAAAAGCATCAGGCTAATCAGACGGATTTACGATTTAATTTCACTTTCATTCCATTTAAATTGCTGAGATGTTGGTGGTGGTTCAGAAGTCTGTAACTGGCTGAAAATAACTACATTTATGACATTTATTCGAGTGGATGCATTTTAACTCATAGAACAAGATAATTAGTTGACATGAACATTGATGATAATAATAATAATAATAATAATAGTAATAATCTTTATTTATGAAGCACATTTCACAGTTCAGAGGGCTGTACATTTAAAAAACAAATACAAACATAAAAGCTTCCTTTTACAGAGCATGCATTGTGCACATACATTTTAAGTGTAATTAATAAATGAAGCTAGAAAACATTTAAATTACAAATAAATACACAAATAAATAAGTGTAACGATATAAAAGTGTTTAAATACATAAAATATATATATATATATATATATATATATATATATATATATATATATATATATATATATATATATATATATATATATCACAGACAATATACATATATATCTATCACAGACAATATTTGTTGCACATCTCAAGAAGCCCTTCTATATTTTGGGCTATATTTTAAAACAGCAGAGATTCTAATTAATAGATCACAAAACTATGTAACATCATGACTTCCATATATGGCCTCTTATTGCAGCTCAATCAACCACATGTGAAGTGAAGAATTCATTCTTATAGAGCGACGACGTGTCGTTACACAAACCGTACAAGCGTTGACATTAAGAGACTATAAAATGGTAAAATAGTGTAATTTAAAAACGGTTCACTTATTCCCGTCGTGTGTTTCCTCCAGGTTGTGGTGGCCACTAACATCGCCGAGACCTCCATCACTATAAACGGAGTTGTATTCGTCATCGACTGTGCATTTGTGAAGCTGCGAGCGTACAACCCTCGCACTGCCATCGAGTCGCTGGTGGTCACGCCCATCTCCAAGGCTTCAGCCAGCCAGAGGGCCGGGAGAGCCGGACGAAACCGGCCTGGGAAATGCTTCAGACTTTACACAGGTGTGTGTGTGTGTGTGTGTGTGTGTGTGTGTGTGTGTGTGTGTGTGTGTGTGTGTGTGTGTGTGTGTGTGTGTGTGTGTGTGTGTGTGTGTGTGTGTGTGTGTGTGTGTGTGTGTGTGTGTGTGTGAGGTTTGTCGAAGTGTTGTAGAATATCGAAGGATTTGTGCATTGTTGGCATTTGTGGCAAAGTGTCTGTCTTTATGCCTCCGCGACAGCCATGCCCACAGGCGTTATGTTTTTGGGTTGTCCGTCTGTCCGTTCTCGTGAACGTGATATCCTCCAAACACCTTCAAGGCATGTCTTCAAATTTAGCACAAACGTCCACCTGGACTAAGAGATGAATCAGGCGGCAACCTCCAGGTCTGGAAGGTGAATCCAATGCTTCTTGTCTCAAACCTGCATTCTCTCTAGTGTCCACCAGGGGGCGACTCCTCTGGTTGTCCCTGGTGGACATTAGAGAGAATGCAGGTTTAAGAAGTCTGTGAGAAAATGACTCTACTTCTCTCTTGATTTATTACCTCAGTAAACATTGTAAACATGAGTTTATGTCTCAATCTCTAGTTTCAAGTCTTCTTCAATACAGCATGATGTTCATTTAGTACATTATGGTCCATTTAGAGTCACACAGACCATAAAGCAGGGGATGCTTTTAGTCACCTAAAAATGTCTTGTTCAGCGTTCGGTTGTTTTTCACTCCACCCTCTCGTGTCACTTCTGGTTGCAAAAAAACAAGATGGAGACGGCCTAAATGCAGAACTCGAGGCTTCAAAACCGTAATCCAGAAACCAACGGGTCACAGTTACTACGTCCACTTCTTATATTCAGTCTGAAGGACGAACTGATTAGAGTTTCGTCGTCAAAGATCACTGACCTTTTTGTCCATAACTCAATAATTAATATGCTAATTGTGACGGCTTCAATCAAATGTCTAAGAGGACATGAAGTGATGACATTTTGGACAGACAATATAAACTGTTTGGTGGAGGCACACAAACGCGAGGCAGTAATCTGAAGTCGTTGTTCCCCTCCCCATGTTTCTTATTGCGTGTGTTCCTCTCAACAGAGGAGGACTTTGAGAAACTGCCTGCCTCCACTGTGCCAGAGATGCAGCGCACCAACCTGGCCCCCGTCATCCTGCAGCTCAAAGCGCTGGGCATCGACAACGTGCTGCGGTTCAGCTTCCTCTCTGTGAGTCGTGATGTGTTCACCCGCTGTGAACGGAATTCTACTTTACATTGTAATTAGCGAGAATGGGCCCAGTGGGGGGGGGGGAAATGTGTGTCTGTGCTTTAGAAGATGTAACAACAAGACTTCTCCAGTAAACCACATTCTGGTTTAATCCTGTTTTTCAGAGTTGTGGTCAGAAGTGTTGTTGGATTAAAGTGTCTTTGTATCTTTGCAGCCTCCTCCAGCTCAGACCATGGTTCAGGCTCTCGAGCTGCTCTACGCACTGGGAGGTAAGAGACCAGGCTGTCAGCAGGGTGGTGCATTAAATGTCTCTGTTTACGTAGCTGTACCTTCTGTTCTGACTTCCTCCTCAAGACCAGAGAGTTGCCTTCAAAATAAAAGCCTCTTGTCTCAGGCAATTAAAAAAAACCCGCAACAAATGCGGGCTCTATTCCTTTCTAGAGCCAGATTGGGTGATTTACAAAAGGGGGGCTGTCCCTCAACCGCAAGACTAGTGTTCAAAATTCTGTGTCAGCAAGCATCGACAAGCGAAGGTGTCCCTGCACATGATGCAGGATCTGAACCAGGAGCGCTTCTCCCTGCAGGTCTGGACCACTACGGACGCTTGACCGAGCCCATGGGCGTGCGGATGGCAGAGTTCCCTCTCAGCCCCATGTTTGCCAAGATGCTCCTCGAGTCGGGAAACTTCGGCTGCTCCAAAGAGATTGTTACCATCGCAGCAATGATGCAGATACAGAATATATTCGTTGTGCCGCCCAATCAGAAGAAAGCTGCCGTAAGTGAAAACGGGCTTTAAAAAAACAAAACGGGAGCATGTGGTGTTTTCTGGGCAGAAATGCTTTGTCAGCATAACAATACTTTTTTTTGCCATCTCACCCTGCAGGCCCGAGAGCACAGGAAGTTTGCAGTTGCAGAGGGAGACCACCTCACCATGCTGAATGTGTATGAGGCTTTCATGAAGGTACAGCGTGTGTGACTGTGTGACGGTGACGGGGTTTGCAGCACTTTGGGGGGGGGGGGGTTGCAAACTCAGCAAGAGTTTAGAAAAAGTTGGTTCCAGACTGAAGACTGTTTCCTCTTTGCTGCAGCACCAGAAGAGCTCCCAGTGGTGTCAGGAACACTTCCTGAATTATAAAGGTCTGCTGAGGGCTGTGACGGTGCGAGAGCAGCTCCGGCGTCTCATGAACAAGTTTAAGGTGCCGCGGACTTCAAGTGAAGGTTTGAAATGAGTCGTGTTTGTTTTATGTGGTGATGGACTGAGAGACATGTTCAGACGAGGTGGCGAAAGCAGCTGTTGGGTTTTTTCATTCTCGTTGATGCGAATGAGAGATTTGTTGAGCGACCAAAAATGTTACAATTAACTTTCATGACGTGAAAACACATTGAAAGAGTTTAAGTTGTAAGACGAAAACACGGACAACTCCCAGACCGGACAACATGGTAGAGACCTGTCAATCAGCGTGTAGCCCCGCCCTAAAGCATCCCCTGCTTTATGGTCTGTGTGACTCTAAATGGACCTCTAAACAACCAGAGGAGTCGCCCCCTGGTGGACACGAGAGAGAATGCAGCTTTAACACACGAAGCACTGGCTTCACTTTGCAGACCTGGAGGTTTCCGCCTGGAAGGGTTTTGATTTTGGTCGTCAAAGGTCATTGACCTGACAAAACACGTTTGTCATATGCTTATTGTGACAATGTCACCCAAATATCTAACAGGATAAATGATATTTTAGACGGACATGGATGTAGACTATGTGCTACGTTGAATGCATCCTTGACAAACTGTCCTCACTGAATTAAAGCTGTATTTTGACACATTCCTTGCTTCTTGTGTTTTGCCAGGTGACCCTGACGTGATCTTGAAGTGCATCGTTTATGGGTTTTTCTCCAACGCCGCCCGAATTCACCACTCTGGCTCCTACCGGTGAGAGGGCCCCCTGCTGTTAACGTTTTAACGTTTCTCAATAAAAGGAATTGTTTCAGCTTTCGTCAACTTTTTCAGTCACGTGACTCACTCTCGTTGTCCTTCATCCCTTCCAGGACTTTACGAGACGACCGCGAGCTTCACATCCACCCAAACTCTGTGCTGTTCGGAGAGAAAGCTCCGAAATGGTGAGCTCATCTTCCTCTGCAGTAATGCTACGTTGCTCCCTTGTTCTTGTACCTTCATGGTGAATTTGCATTCGTTTGGATTGTCATGTATGCTCCCAGACTACACAGTGTTTGCAAAGCTACATTTAAAGTAGGACTTTCCTCCACCACTCGTACGATTTTGTCGACTCATCAATTAGTTGATTTTAACGACTGATCCGTAGAAGTTTCTCCACAAAGAATCACACAAAAGCGCAACTTAAAATCGTGTGTTTCCCAGAGATGTGTTCATAAGTTTCTCGGAATTAAAAGCATAAAATCAAATGACAAACGGCAGATTAGTCGACTAAAAGTAACGTAAAGTGTCTCACGTTGTCTCTTCTCCAGGGTTGTTTTCAATGAGGTGGTGCAGACGGCGAAATACTACATGCGCGACGTGACGGCTGTTGAGTCGACCTGGTTGGTCGAGTTGGCTCCTCACTTTTACAAGCAGGCCAAGGTAAGTCACAGAAAGCAGCTCCTCGCAAGGTTCTAAGAAGGCCAGTTCGCTGTTGTGGCTCTGGCCAGTGACCGGTCTCAACAGCACTCGTCTCGGAATAACAGGACTCTTGTGATGTGACGTGAACTGTGTCCTGTGCCTTCGTCTCTTTCAGCATGGCTCAGTGGCCAGCAAGAGGTCCCGGGTCCTCTGAGTCTCACCGGCCTCATCGTGTTAAGACCCATTGAGCCAAAAGAAGGAGAGACTCCCTCTCACTGTGCTCCTCTCCACTCCATTCTGTGTAAAAGGATGTCAAATATATTTGTTGTCCACCTGCACAAACCCTCCCCTCCACACTTGAGTGGCTGTGTCAGAATGGGATCAAGTGGATATATTTTTGACATCAACACACACACACTCACACACACACGTAGTTTCTATGTGACGAGGATGTTCACGTGGTCGACCACCTGTATGTACATAGTCGGAGCAGGCTCAGGTCCACACCTGGTTCTTCTTCATTCTTTTTTTAGCTGCTGTATATTGCTGCTGCATGATAAGTGATGGAAGACAATGGTCCGTGAGGACGGTTCCCTTTGCCAGAAACGCTGTCTCCGGGTTAATTGCGTCCCCCGTAGCCTGGGTGCCTTTATGTTTGTGACGGGTTCACTTTATCTCCAGTTTATTTTTGATTTCTTAACTTTCTGCACTGTAACACAGAACGATATATATAAATATAAATATATATATATTTATATTTATATTTTCAGGAAACGGAGAAACGGATACTGATACTGTGAAAATAGCTGCTTTATTTCTTCGATCCTGGTTTTCCATACGCAGTGGCCTTGTCACCACTCTGTGCCAACCTTTCTTTTCACGTTTCTTTTAATTTGATTTTTAAAGACGGAATGTGAAAACACACCGAAGCATTGTAAATGAAAAGCTGTGAAATCCAAAAAGAAATGAAGTGCCATCTGTTCCTGTGGTGACAGGAAGTGCATTCAGACACGCGTTCCGGAGCCTCGACGGTAACGGCAGCATCCGTCCCATCGCCGCCGCCGCCTCTCCTCTCACGGTCTGCTGTGCTTTTTGGCCCTTCTTTGTTGCCGTCCACGTCATCCACCAGGTGTTCAGTAAAGCTGGCCAGTTATTTGTGATCTACGTTCCATATTGACGGCACGTCGTCTCCATTTCCTGCTTTTTGTTTATATTTTGTACTTCACGGTTTTGATTTTCCTCGAAGCACCAGTCAGCAGTTTATTAAAGGTTTGTCATTTGCTTTTCAAACTACATTTTTCACTTCTGCCTGCATGTTTTTTTATTCATAGATCTGGTTCTTGAGGTTACTGCTGTAGGTAGATGAAGAGAACTCAAACCACAGAAGACGACGCCACACCGTAGATCGGCAAACCAACTCAAATTAGATGCAGATACAAACGAGGGGCCTTTGCATGTGAAATGGTACTCTGATGTAGAATATACTCTTACGATCACCTTGTAGGACCTACTGCAAACTTGTTTATGCCGAACTGTCACCTGACATTTCTTCCTCACATCCTCAAATAAAGCCTTATTGTCATGCACCGGGTGTTCACTTTCTTTTCCACTTACAGGTTTTATTTTATTACAATTGCTGAGCACGATTTTAAAAACGGGACTCAAGACATGACACTCAATTTACACAAGAAGCAGAACACCTCAAATCTACTGCGAAATGAAAAACCTCATTCAAAAATATACAATAATCTATTTAAATAAACGAGTGACGCTGTTGTGCTCAATCTGAAACACTTCTAACGATGAAGTCCGGGTTTGATGTGTCAGCGATATTGTACATGAATATATTGACCAACACACAGGACCAGTACTGCACACGGATGAAAGTACTTATTTCTCTCCACATTGTACAAAGAACAGAATCTGGAACATAAACACAGCAAAATACAGGTTTGGCTAGCTGGATGACGTCATGCTAATAACTATTCAGCTTTTTAAAACAACGGGGACGTGAGACATGAAGCACCTGCTGAGACATGATCTATAGTTATTAATACATCATTATATATATGTGTGTTTTATATTCTAGTGAATATTATTATATGATGTATATATTATACAGAAGATTATTATATGATATATATTACATGATATATATTATATGATATATATATTATATGAGATGCATATTATATTATACAGAAGATTATTGTATGATATATATATATATATTATATGATATATATATATATATTATATGATGTACATATTATATTATACAGAAGATTATTATATGATATATATATATTATATGATATAAATATATCCATCCATCCATTTTCCTCCGCTTATCCGGGGTCGGGTCGTGGTGGCAGCAGGCCAAGCAGGCTGATGTATATTATATGATATATACATTATTATATTATACAGCATATTATTATATGATATATACATTATTATATTATACAGCATATTATTATATGATTTATATATTATTATATTATACAGCATATTATTATATGATTTATATGTTATTATATTATACAGCATATTATTATATGATTTATATGTTATTATATTATACAGCATATTATTATATGATTTATATGTTATTATATTATACAGCATATTATTATATGATTTATATATTATTATATTATACAGCATATTATTATATGATATATACATTATTATATTATACTGAATTCCCTGTGAGGGTGACAAAAATACGATGTCCTGATGTGTTTATCAAAGTGTTATTTACTGCTTTTTTTCATGTTGGAATAAAGGTTAAATATTTAACTGCAAAGTAGTAATGTGTGTTTGATAATCTTAATTAAGTTGCATTAAATCATTCTGGGATGTTTGCTGGAATTGATTGGATGTGGCACAGTCCTACAGAGAACATGTTCCACCAGCCAACACTGCTTGTGGTATTTCTCTGCTTGAATCCTGGTGGATGAGTCCACAGTCAAACAATAAGGTGTTCATAGGACACGTGTTGGCCATTTGGTTCATGAGTGTGACACTTTAAATGGCAAACAAGTGACTTCATGTGAGATTCTCTGTGTCTTATGTCGAGAAATAAAAGGCAAAACGTGCCATGTTGTTGATTTGATGCAAAGCAGAACATGTGTTTAGAGTTTTGGAGATGCGCTTTTGCTCTCTGAGTGTCTGTGTCAATTATTGTGCTTTATGAGTCATTTTTGTCTCGTAGGAACCAATTTTAGTCTACTTTTCATGCAGTGTACGATTTGGCCAGCAGGCGTCACTGTTGTACCACAAACTGAAGATCACCAGAGCGCGAGAGTGTGTCTGTATGTTTCAGTTCCCCTTGTGATGAGTGTGTAACCTCACGATGGTCGCGTTGACTTCTCTTTCATGGGCCTTTCATCCATTTAGAGATGCAGTGTGGGGAAACGAGCGTGATCTGTGGCACAGCAAGTATTTGAGAATATTGTTTGCATGTATGTGACAATATGTCCACCAGAAGGTGAGCCACCAAAAGTGAGAGAAGAGACACCTTTATGTCTTATTCGTGATGTTTGCTCTGGATATGCTGTGTGACTTATTGTATTTATGGAATATGCAACACTAAAGTAAAATCACCTTTTCTTTAGATTGCATTGACAAAAGCATCAAAGCCTTAACTCTTTGTATGCCATGCCTTCAACAAAGGAAACTGTTGCACTGTTTGAAATTCTGCAACACACTTGCAACAAAACACCATTTCTAAGGATTGTTTCAACACACGTTGAAATCTCATGCAGGGATCAGAACAATACGGCAACGTGCACATGAAAACACGGACTGACGACCAGGAATAGACCTCAGGTAAGCTCACCTGTTTTTAAAGAAGGTGACGGCAGTGAGAGGAAGAGGAGGAAGAGGAGCAAGAGAAGAACAGAGAAGGGGAGCAGGGAGGCCGTTGTTTGTGATGTGGATGATGTGGTCAGACCCTAACAGATGGATCCCTCATAATACTATTCTTTCATGTTTCCCATCACTTTACTTTCATTATGTTTACGTCACTGAGTTTACGGTCACACATTGTATTGATCACTGTTCTGTACATCGACTGTACTTTGTGTTTTTGAAAAAAGATCTGCTGTAAATATATTATTTTCAGAAGCGTTTCTATTATTTTTAGTGAGATTAGAATGTGAGCAGATCTTTCAAAGGCTGTAGGATAAAAATAATGAAGTCATAGAAAGTACTATGCCAGCAGTGTTTGGTATGAAGTACGTCAGTGTGTTGCTGCTGCTCTGTGTGCATACTCTTGTTGCTAAAAAGGCCATTTTGAGAAAGGATTGTTTTGCTTTTGATGGCAGAGTTTCATGTTGAAATAGAAGATTGTGTCTTCTTTGACTCGTGTGTCGAGTTTTTACACAATGAACCAAATCCCAAAACAAATGTGTCGGCAATCACACAAACATGATTTATGATCTGCTTTATTTACTGATCTTAGGCCGAGTGTTGAGGTCAGAACACAGAGTTAAGACTCCAGTTATGTCACTTATGTGCTCAATCAAATGACCACACAATACAAACACCAGGGACCAGGTAGTATTCCAACAAAGAATTCTGAGAACATTCGCACCACTAAAGCACAATTAAAAACGCATTTTATTCGCGCCTGATCTTAAAGTGTTGAAGAGGGGCCCTTCATCTTTTAACACCTGTAACATTTTAAATGACGTGATGCTTGTGTTCTGTTCCAGGAGTCCACAGACCACCAGCTGCTGCTGCTGAAGCCACAGAGCAGCAGCAAGGAACAAACCAGCACGTGCGCAACACCAAGCGACACACGTGCGACGTAAAAAGAAGAAGAAGAAGAAGAAAACACGCGAAGGTGTCGTGACGTTGCGTGACTGTAGCGACTAAGTGCTACCGGACGTGTGAAGCGTGTGTTTCCCCAAAATGAGTCGTGGAACGGGAAGTCTTAAAGGTTTGTTTCCTCAGCTGCTGCTGTTTACCGAGTTCATGTTGAGTTAATGTTTAATGAGACAAACGACAACCATTGACAGTATTTGTGTTTTATGTGAGAATGATACCTGCTGCCCAGTATTGTATTAGATATGAGAGAAAACTATTAACTCTCCAGAACAAACTCAAATATGAAGTCATGTTTCTGCAGCTTTGACGAGCTTGTACCGGTCTTATCACGTGGTCTGTCGTCCTGGGTCAGCTTTAATGGTGAATACAGAGTGCTGGCTTCATTTGATTTATGGCTTAAAACAATAAGAAAAGCTGTGCAGACATACAAATATCCAGCTTGTAAAGATGCCTCGAGTTGACGGTGTAATGAGTGAAGAGCTTGATTCTCCTCACAACCACCATCATGGAGGTTTGCTCTCTCGACTCACCTGTGCACTTTGATTCCACTTCGTCAACCACGTTTATTGAAACGCTGTATTTTATCAGGCAGACTATAAACCACTTCTGTATAAATGCAGCCATCTAGCATCTGAGATAAGTGTGCATGTCTGGAGATGTGTCATCTCCAGACATGAGCTGTGTCAATTAAAAACAATGCAAAATCATGACTGAATATCCCACTTACCTACATTTTATGTGGGGAATATGGATTTTTCAACAGAAATCTTTTGTCCCAGGACTTCACAGTTGCCTCACATTTGGGTTGTTGTCGGGGGATGTTGCCCCACTTCTCCTCTGTTTTTTGTTTCCTTATTTTTAAATGGCAGACATTGTTGTTGGTGATCCGTTGCCCAGGTCAACAAGAGTTGTGTCTCATCGATTTTATTCTGCCGGAACCGACGAGTATAATTGTTTGCGTGTGTGTCGGCTTAAAAAAAATAAGAAAGTAAAGCTGAGAGCCAGAATCTGGCTGCTGAACACATGTTCTGGTTCAGAGAAGCATCGTGTCGAGCCACACCACTGAATAAACAGGAGAGGACGGCGAAGAAATATCTGAACGTTCCTTCTTACAAAGATTTACTCTTTGAATTGATCGTGTTTTGCATTATTTGTGAGGCAGAGCCTCGTTTCTCTGTGACATGTGCGGAGAGACATTTGTGCTTTAAGAAATATGATGAATCATTCTTGATATCACCTTTTTCATCATTGAGATGTGGAGAGCAATTTCACAGCATCGTTGACAAATATGAACATTTAATACAAACAATTGACCACAAAGCAACCAAACATGGTATTCAGTGACGCAATTAATCCAAACTGAGTTACAAGAACGATTTTAATCTTTTTATTAAACAAAGTGTGGAATCTGTCCCATAACTGTCTCAATATGGGATTTGCCTTGTGTCTCACGTGTTCTATGTCCTGTATCTTTAGGTTTCCTCTGGAATGCAGTGAATGAAACCACGTTCATCTCTCTCCGTGTCGCCTGACGGGAAGGAGGCTTCTCCCCACCTGCCGTCTTCTCCGGAGGACGGAAACAAGTAAGAGAGGCAAATTGTCCCCATGTGTTGTTCTCCAGTTCCACTCTGTTGCCCATTAGTGTTGTGTAACCGCGTAGATGCGCGCTGACAGCCGGAGGTATCAGTGATTAATCGCGTGCATGTGACTCTGGCGTGGCAGCCGTTGGAACAGGTTGCACGTATGTGGTTGAGTGTTCCTCGCCATCTTTCAGTGCTGTCAAAAAATCATTGACATGTTCCATCCAATTCATAGAATGTTTAACTGTTTTCAAGGGTTTGATGGGAAAAGTGAGTCATGTGTGACTTGTAATTACTCCCTGTTCAAAGTTTGTGCCTGTTTTGACAGAAAACAGTGCGGTTAATATTCCTCCCCTCAATGAACAACCAGTGACAAGTGATGTTCTTTCCCCTCACTTCTTTGATGGTCCGTTTGTTGTGGGGTTCACAGTGTATCTTACACTTATATTTCCTTTATCCCACATAATGTTATATATATATATATATATATATATATATATATATATATATATATATATTTTTGCTATCCGTTTGCATCTGTGGCTGTTAGCAAACGAACACTTTATGGCCATATAGGATTTTTACATGATTTTTGCCTCCATGTGATGAAGTGTGTGTTTGTGTTATTTAATTAACTGGATTAGCCAATAACAGACGGTCCAGTCTTGCTATTTCATACATGAACTGTTCCTCATTTAATTTTCTTGAAGATATGACACCATGATGAACTGTTTTATCCGTATCACCCAGTTGGATGTTAGTGTCATGCTGATATGATTATGTACATGAGACCTGAGGTTAATGCTCAGGACTGATATGAGGAAGCGTCTGTCTACATGTCCGTCCTTTGATGTCCTCGACAAGCGTTCCTCTGATCTACTTCATACTATAGGCGTGATGCTGAGGACCTCAGGAAGTGTCTATTAGTCGTGTGATGTACACACCGTGTAGTGTGTGTATTGAGATGGGAGCGCTACTAGCTGTTACACCGCAGAACGGCATGCTGGGTACAACTCGCTCTCTGTTGTTACAATATCAACTGTTACACCGCAGAACGGCATGCTGGGTACAACTCGCTCTCTGTTGTTACAATATCAACTGTTACACCGCAGAACGGCATGCTGGGTACAACTCGCTCTCTGTTGTTACAATATCAACTGTTACACCGCAGAACGGCATGCTGGGTACAACTCGCTCTCTGTTGTTACAATATCAACTGTTACACCGCAGAACGGCATGCTGGGTACAAATCGCTCTCCGTTGTTACAATATCAACTGTTACACCGCAGAACGGCATGCTGGGTACAACTCGCTCTCTGTTGTTACAATATCAACTGTTACACCGCAGAACGGCATGCTGGGTACAAATCGCTCTAATATCATTGGGAGCCATTGCTCAGACTTAATGACTTTTAAGCATATCTTTCCTGGCTAAATGGTTGTGATTGCCATATATTTGTTTTAAATTCACGTGCAGAGACGCTGTTGTATTTAATAATATTTAAACTAGATAGAATGCTTTATTAATAACTGAAAACTATTTGTAGTTACTCAGTGTCCTTTCCTCTGTGTGTTGCTTCAGCAGGAGGAAGAAAGAAAACACGTTTGCATTCAAAATCATGAGTAATTAATAATTTAACCTCATTTAACATATTGTCTTTATTTTGCCCGACTTTATGAATCAACATAAAATAACGTCATGTGCCGCACACGTTGTGTGGAATGTGATTATCTCAGAACCGTTTCTTTCACGGCAAGAACGAAGAGGCTCTTTTTCTCGATGTATGCATGAAAAGAAAGAGAGAAGAGGCTTTCAAGCATGGGAGGAATTTTACATTTGAAGGGAGGGAGGATGCAATCAGCAGCACGGGACTCGCGGAAGGCCCTCCTTCGGGTGACAAATTGAAAGTGTCTCGGTCTAGTTTATTGCCCTGATCGGGTCAAACGAAAAATATTGGAGGTCTGGGTGAGGAGACAGGCCCGCCTGGTGCAGATAAATGGACTGATCATTTCTTATTGAGAAACAATTCCTAAAAGGTAGTTTACTGTGTGACTGGAGAAGCGGCGAGCGGAGAGCCGAGCACGCACCCTGACCCTTCCTCCACCGCCCGGGATTAAATGGATAGAGAGAGCGCGCCTTTCTGATGGCACTCCTCCGCCAGAGAGACACTCCATTTGTTATGAAGTAGGGGTTCTGATGAAGTGTAGGGAGCTCCTCTTTCTTTTTCAAACCCCCCCCACCCTTTCCCCTTCCTTTTCTCAGGCACTACAAGGCCGGCCTTCAGTCTGCTTCACGTGAAATGGATGGAAGGAGCCGATTGAATTTTACACTCCCCTGGTCATGATTAATGTGTTTGGTGGTGCGGGGCGTCTCCGCAGTGGAGCTCCAGCGCCACTAGCTGGTGCTGGAGCTTCTGATAACGCTGCAGAGGAAGGGTGGGGGGGGGTTCTTCAAGAAAAAAGCCCACAAACCCCCTCTGCGTTAATAGCAAAGCTCTGCTCTTGCCCACTCGCTCGTTATTACTTCACGCTCGGTTTCTCCGTGTGCTCTGTGCCCGGTGTTGCTTGGCAGGCTGTGCTGTAAATGTCAATTCATCACTTAACCCGTTGTTAAAGGGCGAGAGGCCGGGTGAGAAGGATGCCGGGTCACGTTATCGGATTCCTTAACTGATGCTGTTACGATGTCAGTTTACTTATTCAGACTTCACGCGTGGACCGTTTGTCTTCTGAAGATAGTTTGAGCTCTTATGGGAGGTTAAAAAGATGTTCAAGTGCGAGACAACACGGATTTACAATGAGACATAAACACAGGAGTTTTACAGCGATAAGATGATTGTATTATCACTGATGTTGACCTGAACCCGAGCAGACATCCTTGAGAGTATCTGGTGATAAGGGAGCCACGTTTAATGGCGGTGAGGCTGAGAGGAACAGACTGGATTTACTGACGTGCCTTAGATGAGCGATCAATTCAGAGGTAACTAAGTGGATGAGCCAGACTAAGCAGGAATAGGAGCAGGTTTCATTTTGCATAAATAATGTACAGAGTGATAGAGTATACTGCAGCCAGATACCAGTTCCATTCTTTTTCTTTTTTGCAATTTGTTTTCTCCAACATCTCAAATCAACAACGTATTTTTTTCCCCATTTTGCGTTTCAGTCCGAATCGTGTTTTCTTCATCACTGCTGTTTATCTCTTTTTTGTTTTGTTGCCATCTTCGACACACATCGAATGTGCTCATGCAGTTGCAGCCCAATAGAAGCCCCTTTTAACTGGATTGTACGTTGCCCTGCCGCAGCTCCCGGGCCGTCGTCGTCCTCCTCCGTAGTCCAAACCTGGCTTTGATCATCGGGACTTCAGCGGATGATGGATGGAGCCGTCTGTCTCCAGGTTGTCGTAGCATCTGTTGCACGGTGCTCGCTGTATCCTGCTCTGCCGACGCTCGCGCGCGCACAGATAGGTCTCCGTCCTTTGTGCGCGGGCCGTTTGGTGGCTAATGACGGAAAATAAGAAACACAAACCGACATTTGAGTTGATGTCGATCTCATTAAGAGCGGCGATCCAGGCCTCCTCTCTTCAGACGAGCGGTGCAACGGATCGCAGGACTCACGGTTTGGATCATATTGTGGATCAGAGTCACAGATTGGATCAGCACAAAATAAAAAAGGGCGCAAATGTAACCTTTAGAGATCCCCGATAACGCTTTTATTGCCCCCGATACCAATTGTCGATCATTGCCGATCCATATCAGCAGATACAGCTTGCTTTGTTATAGTAGCTGGTTTTCTGCCACAGGCTCTGAAGTCTGTAAACATCAAGGATTCTGATTATTATACTTTTACTTTGTTATTGTAATTCAAAGTGTTTTTTGTAAGTCGTTTTAATGATGTATAATAATGTGCTTTGAGCTCGTGTTAGGAAGGTAAACAGCTCATAATTCATCTCTAATATCTATTTTACATCACTGTGAAAACTTCTCCTTCAAACTACTGGATTTATTCACGTCTATCACCAAAACTACATTTTACAAGATTGCATTTGAACACCTCATGATAACGTTTATATTCTCCGAATACTCATTTTCACGGAACGGAGCCTGAACGCATCATAACGTAACTGAAGTGAACCTACGTGCGTTAGCCGTTAGCAGTGCTGCTAACGGCTAACTAGCTCTCCTCCTGTCAAGTTCAACTGATTTGTTGTTCACAGTGTAACATTATCAGGGATCGGCGAATAAAAAGCATGAATGCTGACGTCCTGATTGCGTATTTTAACCGAATATCGGCCGACAACGATCGTCAGTAAAACTTTATTTCACGATGGTTGAACGTGACCATCCGTTACACTTCTGACCTGAGCTGACTCTTAACAGAATGGGTGTCTGTGGTTGAAATGGTGTAAAGGTGGCTGGCAGGTCCATCCTCTACTTAAGTTGGTTGGGGTTGAAGGTGTGGCGGGAGGAGAGGGGAGATAACGGGAGATAAAAACAATGGGAGAGTGACGAAGGGAGGGATGGCCGAATGAGGGAGAAATCAATAGGAAATCAGTGTTTGGGGAGGGCCTGTCGTTTATCAGGTGACACGGTTAAACAGCGTTAAGGCACTAAAAGTGAGAAAAATATGGGCCTTCCCCATGCTGGTATTGATCACAGGGGAATGGGGCGGCAGAAGGCCGAAGCCACTAATAAAATAAGACGTATCTGAGTGGGAATCAGCCAGCAATCGATGGGCACGGTGATCAAGGCCAAAAACATCTTCACTGGGATTTAAGCTCCTTCTTCTGTCCCGTGCCGCCCTTACACACCTCAGTGTGAGCAAAGGTTGATGTGATGGAAGTGGTGGGGTCACTTAGGCCCCCCCCCCCCCCCCCCCCCCCCCCGGGCTGGACTTACCTGTACCTTAAAGAGAGAGAGAGAGTGGGGTTAAAGCATGACTCTGGTAAGAGAAGTTGAGGGATTTCTCTTTATCTCCCAAATGCTTTCATTTATATAAAATGTAAGTCCTTTTTTCCAATCTACAGTGTGACTTTTATCTCTCTGCCACAGTGACGAAATGTCTGGTTTACACTCATTGAGGCTTTGTTCACATCCATTTGTTCTGTAGAATTATCAGTAACTCTGGAAATCCAAACCACATCCAGAGATGGTTTTGAAATGTTCTACAGATACGTCTCAGTTGTCACTTGCAACATCTTCAGTGTGTTGATCGGTCTGGCTATGCAAGACTACTCGCAACCAGGCGGCAACATCCTGTTTAAGTGTGTTAAAGCTGCATTCTCTCTGGTGTCCACCAGGGGGCGACTCCTCTGGTTGTATAGAAGTCTATGAGAAAATGACTCTACTTCTCTCTTGCAAGTGCTGTTAGCGCTGCAAGCACTGTTGGATGCAATAGAAATGCTTCCAATCTTGTATAAAGCACCTTCAACTCTGCAAATGTATATAGCCAGATGTGTTTATTTGCCACAGATGTACTCCAATCCACTCAACTCAGTCAGCAGTGTCAAGTGTATGACTTCATTTGCACAATAGTTTCTTTGTTTGTCTTTGTTTCATTTGAGTACATGTAGGAAGTAACAAGTCTTAGTACATGTGTTGAAAATACTAAATTGTTTTTAACAAACATGTTTTCACCCTGTCATAATGGAGTATTGTGTTAACAGCAACATGTTTTAATTAGATATGAAAGAACATAAATGAAAAAGTGAAGGAGTCTGAAGTTTTGGAAGTTTTTAGGTTTGCCTCATCAACTGTTAATGGCGCTCTTCTGTCAATAACAATAAGAATCCTGCGACATCTCTCACTTTGCCTCTTTATCTTCATCCGCCCTCATTTAAAAGCTGCTGTGTCGGTGTCATCAAGCCAGAGGTTTTGTCTCAGAATGGGCCATAACACAGAGAAAAAAATGGGGAAGTCAGTTGTTGCGGCTGATTAACATCTGGCAGTCGGCATTTAACGAGTGCATCAAGGAATAGAAACGGAGGGTTTTAGTATTATTCCGACTGCTGACTCGCGTTTTAGCGTTGGAGCGGCGGTGTAAATAGACGGGAGATCTCTACACAGACCAGTTTTCTTTTTCCTCTCCCGGTTTTCTCCTCGTTTATTGCACACCAGATGGTGCGAGAAGATTTCTCTGGAACAGAAATCATAGCGGAGGTGCTAACGGAGAAGTTGAGGCCTGTGGTCCAGAGGGACGTTCATGCCAGTCATTTTGAAAAATCTCCTCGTTGTTGTGTTACTTCTTCACAAACAGATGTCAGCGGGCTAACTGGTCCCCCAAGTGCGAGTGAGGACATCGGATGTTCTTTGTCTTTGAGCCCCCTCTAGACCGTATTCTGCTCTCTGTACTCGGTATATCTCTCAACATCACATGCATAACAATACGAAAACATTCAGATGTGGACTGGCCAGCTGCTTCAGTTCTTGGAAACTTCTGGTCGCTGCTGGACGTTCAATCTGTCAGCGTGTTGATGTGTGAGCAGTGGCGGTATTCACAGGACTTCGGAGGTTTCCTGTGTTGAGTATAAAAGCCAACTGGCTTGTGCAGTTCACAGTCGGTGTCACTGGATGGCAGAGGACCAGGACCAGGGTGGTTACAGAGGAGAAGCCAGTGGAAATACTGAAACGCCCAATGACCACAATCGGTGTTCTTTCATTTTATCTCCACATTTTCTTTTGCTGCGCATCGCGCTGCAGCATGTTTTAACAAGCGCTACAAGTGAGAGGCGACTGTGGGGGAGAGCAGAAGTGTGACAAATAGCAGCAGATCATGCAGAAAATGTGCAAAGCTAAACATCAGCTACTGCACATGGGAGAAATGGGGTGTTTGTGCAGTGTTTGCTGTCCAAGGGGTTCTGTTAAAAATATAAAAATAAATGAAAAGGGTTGCTCTCACAGCTGGGGACTTGGAATTGAATACATGGCTTCCTTTTTTACAGTTTAGGAAAAAATTATGTTGAGGAGGGCAGAAAATCTTGCTGGGGTTTTGAGTTTCTTTTGATGTGTCGTGATGACGATTATGAAATCCAATAAAAACTAATTAGGAAATTAGGAGGCAGATCAATAGGGTTTGCTCTGGCGGAGCGTGCTGAGTGTGTGTGTGTGTGTGTGTGTGTGTGTGTGTGTGTGTGTGTGTGTGTGTGTGTGGGGCGGTCAGTTTTCTCGTCGACCCCCTTCTGCAGAGGGAGTGTGTTGCAGCGCTGACCCGGCCAAAGCAATTGTTACTGATACTCCTCTGTGGATTCAGTCTGCTCAACCCTCACATGGCTGTAATTTATATTTTGTTGACTGCCGGTTTCTTCGTCCGCGTGTAATCTGATTCGACGGGTTCCTCATCTTTGCTAATTCCATCTTCTAATGTTACACCTAATGTACCCTGAAACCTCTTTATCGCTCTTTATTGCTCCAGCTTTGCTTTGCTTACTTCATTTATTTATTTAGCGTCGGGTTTGACCGCCACAAAAACAAGTGACGTAGCGGTGCCGGGTTGACAGCAGCGTGATGGAGGGTTGTGTGCGGTTTCTGTCTCTGTCTCGGTTGTCTTGAAAGACGAATAGCCGTGGTTCGGTTTCTGTATTGAAAACTATGTCTTGAATTTTACACTTTCAGCACTTTGAAAAAGAAAAAGTTTGATGTTCATGAAATTAATATCTATGTTTACGATATCTTTCCAATCTCGGCTGGACTGTGTATCATCGGGCCTTCTCATTTGAGAAAGCAGAGTAACCAAGACCGGTCTGGACATGAGTTCAAGCCAGTTCCTGCTGGGATGGGATTGGTGTTGGAGTAGTAGGGGTTTAGTTTGGGGGTGTATTGGTGTTTGAGTAGTAGGGGTCTAGTTTGGGGGTGTATTGGTGTTGGAGTAGTAGGGGTTTAGTTTGGGGGTGTATTGGTGTTGGAGTAGTAGGGGTCTAGTTTGGGGGTGTATTGGTGTTGGAGTAGTAGGGGTTTAGTTTGGAGGTGTATTGTTGTTGGAGTAGTAGGGGTTTAGTTTGTGGGTGTATTGGTGTTTGAGTAGTAGGGGTTTAGTTTGGGGGTGTATTGGTGTTGGAGTAGTAGGGGTTTAGTTTGGGGGTGTATTGGTGTTGGAGTAGTAGGGGTTTAGTTTGGGGGTGTATTGGTGTTGGAGTAGTAGGGGTTTAGTTTGGGGGTGTATTGGTGTTGGAGTAGTAGGGGTTTAGTTTGGGGGTGTATTGGTGTTGGAGTAGTAGGGGTCTAGTTTGGGGGTGTATTGGTGTTGGAGTAGTAGGGGTCTTGTTTGGGGGTGTATTGGTGTTGGAGTAGTAGGGGTCTTGTTTGGGGGTGTATTGGTGTTGGAGTAGTAGGGGTTTAGTTTGGGGGTGTATTGGTGTTGGAGTAGTAGGGGTCTAGTTTGGGGGTGTATTGGTGTTGGAGTAGTAGGGGTCTTGTTTGGGGGTGTATTGGTGTTGGAGTAGTCGGGGTTTAGTTTGGGGGTGTATTGGTGTTGGAGTAGTCGGGGTTTAGTTTGGGGGTGTATTGGTGTTGGAGTAGTAGGGGTTTAGTTTGGGGGTGTATTGGTGTTGGAGTAGTAGGGGTTTAGTTTGGGGGTGTATTGGTGTTGGAGTAGTAGGGGTCTAGTTTGGGGGTGTATTGGTGTTGGAGTAGTAGGGGTTTAGTTTGGGGGTGTATTGGTGTTGGAGTAGTCGGGGTTTAGTTTGGGGGTGTATTGGTGTTGGAGTAGTCGGGGTTTAGTTTGGGGGTGTATTGGTGTTGGAGTAGTAGGGGTCTAGTTTGGGGGTGTATTGGTGTTGGAGTAGTAGGGGTTTAGTTTGGGGGTGTGTTGGTGGCATAGCGGACCCTTTTTGATCTGTGACCCGTGCGGATCCCCACCTTGGGGTTCGGCAAGTATTTGAACCTCAGATTATTGATAACCATCAGAGTGTGAAATAAAGTTTTACCGGCGACCATTATCGGACGATAGTTCGGCATTTATGCTTTTCATTCTCCATCATTAAAACCAATAGTGCCAATTTTTTTTAAATAAATAAAAATACGTACGAATGATTTTTGGGCCGGTGGCAGACAGAAAATAGTCTGCAGCCTGGTAGACCAGCAGCTCTACCAACACAAAACATCTGTATCTGACATTATAGATCATCAACGATCTGAAATGAGTCAAAATGTGATCGTGGGATCTCTAAAAGTTATATTTGCTGATCCAATCCGTGATCCGATCCGAACCCGTTGCGTCCCCAGAGAGGGTGGTTCAAGCCATGGATACTAAAGTATCCGTGGAGTAGGATAATAAATGAGTTGCCAGGCCCAGAGGATGGCAGGCTGTGTTGGACAGTACCGACCCCTCCCCTCGTCTCTCCCGGTCCTTTCCTCGGCCCTACTTGCCGCCCACTGGTCGGTATGGAAACGGAACCTTATTTAGCGGCCGGACTCGTCCGTGTCGGCGGCCGGGCGATTTGTCCTTGTCTAATTACGGCTGCTGGCTGCTGCCCGCGTGCACATGACTAATGGAGGGGCCAGGGACGGGGGAGGGGCGAAGTCGTGGGTGCAACGGGGGGGAGGAGGAGGAGGAAGCTGTGGACGAGCATGGCCGTCCGCTGGTGATTTGTGGACCAGGCACTCTGTCATTGCCCCGGACCCATTTGTCTTCAAGAGGAGTCGGGTAGAAGAGGGGTTGGGGGGGGGGGGGGGGGGGCTCCGGGACCAGAAAATGGTTTACAATGAGTCCCATTTTCCAGCACTTTCATCCTTGGCCACAACAGCGCGCATGGTTTGCCAGCGATGGGATGGAATGGGCGGCTGACGTGATGTAGGATGTGACAGAAACCTTGACAGCTCGCTGCTGCTATTTCTTTTTAGGGGGTTGGCTCGATGGGCCTCCCTGCCTCCCTCTCTCCCCCCCGAGAGAGCAAGCCTTATCTGTTTTCTCCCTGTCATGTGGGGAGAGCAGAGGCTCTGTGGATTCAATGCTCTGCTGTCTGGACTCTAACTCGGAGACCAATTATGTCCCACATGTCTCCGACTATGCACATACATCACCACCGCTTTGTTGTTTACGTCACTATTCAACGTTCAACATGTGTCGTTCATCCGGCAGGTTGCTCTCATCCAGCATTCGTAGCAAAAAAGCGCCGTAATTTGTAGATATTCCACAAAATGATTTAGAATGTTATCCACAAAATCCCAAATGAGGAAGTATAACGACCAAACGCACAGTGTGGGACGGAGATGAGGTGGATGAGTCCAACAACCAGCGATCTTTCATCCAAGAGACCGCCGTTCGTTCCTCGTGTGACACAAGAAGTCAACGTCGATTTGTTTATCACGTAACTTGTGTACTTCAATAACAGCATTTCAACAGTTCTCTTTTCTAACCCTGACTCAGTAGTTTTATTGCCTAAACCTCACTGAGTTTCCTGTGAAGAAGGAAGTTTATTTTGAAAAGACTGTCGGCATGTAACACGTGTTCCAGGCTTTCGTAGGAAAACGCACTAAAATGAGGAGTAACTTCGTACGAGGACACGTTGCGTCCCGAGATGACGGTCAATGAATACGTCTTGTTTGGTCGTCATATGATTAGATGTGTAGCAAAGTACATTTGCGGTGCATTTTGTTCCAGCTCCTCTCTCGCTGGTGTTTCTGTTTTAAACATTCGTCTCTTGTTATGCTTTCTGAAACCACCTGCGTCCGTTTTTTTCCACCTGGAGTCCTCATTAGACCAGATCTTTGGTTTCATCAGCCACGCAGACAGCAAAGAGCAGCAGTAGGGCAGGAACTACTAACTGTATTGATTTTACACCGTTTTTATCTGCCCCCCTCCTTTGCTCTCTCTCTCCAGGTCTTTTTAAGTAAATAAACACCAGATTTGTCATGTTTGTCCAGGGATTGGAGGGGGTCGATGGAGGGGGATAGGGGGTGGCAGAGAGAGAGAGGGCCAGGTCCAGGCTGTGGCGGCTGGGTCAGCCATGATTCATTCTGCCATCTCATCATGGATGGAGGGGTTCGGGTAGGATTGTTGAAGGCTTGCCTGTGGAGCCTCTCTCTGACCCCCCTAACGCTCCCGGGCAGCCCCGGTCCTAAATCACCGTCTGTCAGCGCGCCGGGCAGAACAATGGTGCCGGGGTCTCAGGCTCCAGCCGACTGGACACGGTTTCCTCCGTCGTTAGTGTGAGCTCGTACCCTGTCTTGGTCCTTCCTGGCCCCTGAGCCCCACGGGGGCCCCCAAAGGAGGCTTGGGGGTTATGCTTAGCCTAACGCTCTGATGAGTTGCTGGGGCCTGAGGAGTGTTGGTATTGGGGCCAGGGAGTAAGGAATGGTGGATATTATTTCTCGTCTATTTGCTTGTTATGCAGATTATTTATTCTGGTCATGAGATGTGACTGAGGTCGACATATAGAAGGCTGTTAATGTGAATAACATGAGAATCTCAGCATGATTAGTTGTGGAGGTAAATGGCAGATTAACCCTCTGAAAAGCGTGTTTTCTTATCGCAAAAACGTCACGTTTATCACAGCCTAAAGCTGTAAAAAAGCGCTTTTATCGTAAGATTTTTATCTTTCCGGCAGTCTTTGAACACATCACGGCGACAAACGCTTCGGTCAGAAAAAGCAACCAATATGAAGCAAAATGTGATATTTCATCAAAAACATTCTGTTCTTCATGTCCTGTCTAAAATATACCGTTTACTTTAACCAGATTATGTAAAAAATATTAAATTGTGAGCTCCTCAGTGCAACTATGAAGTCATGATTGATTCATCTGAGACCAACAGTCATGTGACAACAAATCAGAGAAACTTTGACTGAACTTCAGGAAGTGAACACAGAGGAGGGGAGAGGACAGGATGTAAATATTTCAATATACGTAGCACGTGGAGCCTCCATTTTGTTTTTCAAACATTATTAACACTTGTGGGCAGTTTGAAAAATATTGTATGTCTAGATTCCACCGATTGCCAACTTTTGTAAATTAAGTTATCAAAGAAATTCAACCTGTGTTTTACTGCACAGAAGAGTTTGAGATCTCTCTACTTAGAGGTGCAGAACTTTTATATTGCGGTAAAAACCAAGACGACAGAGAACGAAATGTAACGGGAGCAAAAATATACCCAGAGGGTGAATAAATGATGATAATCTTTAAAATCGACATGAAACCAAATTGACTGGGTGACTTTTACACTTGTTGTCTCGATTGTTTTTCGCCGTCGTCCTGTCTTTCTTTTTGTTACCGTTTAAAGTCAGGAGTCCGAGGTCAATCTATCAAATCTCCTAACAGAGGGGCCCGATCAATATGTCAGCATCCCAACACTCCCTCAGCAGTTATGATGATGTCCCCCCCCCCCCCCCCCCCCCCCCCGCCCCCCCCCCCCCCGCCCGCCTCGGCTGCTGAGCAGGGGATCGAACCCGGCCTGTCAGGGCGGCTGACGGAAAGCATGAATCACGATTACTGGAGCTGCTTGTGTCGCTGCTCGGCAGACTCGCGAAAAACTCTGATGGAAGTCGTGTCCCAGCGCCGGACCCCCCCCCCCCCCCCCCACACACACACACACACACACACACACACACACACACAACAAAAAAACTTCTGCATATACTGGAATGTAAAGGTGAATTGACCACACACACACACACGGAGAGACACCTAAATGTGCACACTTCATCACTCAATTAAATGTCAGTTGGTATTTGACCCATTAGCTCCTGGAACCTGATCCAGCCATGCCCACCACCTCTGGACTTGTTAGCCGGCGTGAGCTCAGTTCAGTGGGCCTGGAGGGGCTCCGGTTACCCGTCTAATCTCATTGGAGCGCTTTAGCCGCGGCTAGCGGATGCCTGCATGTCCGACAAACAGCCCACACACTAATAGCGCCGTGCTTTGTGTTTATAGTTTGTGTGTGTGTGTGTGTGTGTGTGTGTCTTCATGCACGCAACAATACGTTGTATGGATCTGTTACTGAATAGTGAGCGTAGGGCTGGGGAATATGATGTCGAAAAATGGTGTGTGTGTTGTGTGTGTGTAGAAATAATATTCTAGTTTACAGGATGCAATTTCCCTTAATATGCCCATCCTAATGTAATTTGGCGTCTATGGAGTGTCTGTGCGCCGGGCCGGGCCGGTGTGCGTTTCTGCTGACTGCTCCTGTTTTGTGTTGATATGGATGAGTGGCTCTCTGGAAGAGCATTATGCATCCTTTTCAGCATTTAAAGATTATGTGCACGGTGGCGGCAGAAGCATTAGACAAACAAGGAAATATGTCTTTGATTAAAATATCTTTTATCTCTTTATTGATTAAAAGGCTTAGTTTGGTAATAGAATGTCTCTGCCCCTCCTATCCGGGCGCTTCTTCGCTTGCTTAGTTTGTTTTTGTTTTGTTTTCAGTTCCCTCTCTGCAGCCGAGCATAAAAGAAAGCGCATGTTTCACTGCAAGTATTTCAGCTGTACAGCTAAACTAAGAGGAGACAACCAGTGTGACACTAACAACAATAACAAGCAATGACGCAAGTCAGTGATTGCATTTTAATTATTATTCATGAAGTTCAATGACAGCAACTTGCATCACACTCACACTGTATCGCTGTCATGACGAATACGGAAAAGGACACAATGGAGGACGGTAAATTAAAAGCATTTATTATCATGAAGTAAAGAAATAGCTCAAATCGTGCCGTCAGTCAGTGACATGAGTAATGCGCATGATGAAGAGTGGGGTGGAAACAGAAGAAGAGCAAACCGAAGCCTGAACGGGCAGACGCTGGCAGGGATGAGCAGAGAGACCAGAGCAACACTGGTTCAGGGCTTTTATTTGGACCTCCAGGACCTCCAGGACCTCCAGGACCAGGTGCTCTGCATCCAGTACTCGGCCACTAACGCGTTCCTGTGACACCTTCAGGGACACTGGGACAAATGACGGTGAACAACACACTTGTAAGACGGGCAGGGGCGTTCACAACCACACACTCGGAGCTGCCCCGTTTGTTTTATCACCGTTTGCTGTTTAGCGGTCGCTGTTGGATAAATCAATCTCCAAATGTTCTCACATGGTCCAGTTATTCAAACCGGTGGCCGTCGAGTAGTCAACTTGTCAAATCGTAAGTCAATTTCCCCCGGATTGTAAAACATTTATTACTTATTAGATTAACTGCTTTGTGTTTACTTCACTTTGTTTTTCTTTCCTTTTAATTCTAAGATTTATTGTAATTATCCCCGAGACGAATAATAAAGTGATAACTTGACTGACCGGTCATTCCAGCGACAGAAAAGAAGAATAAGTACTTTTGTGCCTGAGTTTGTAGCTCATCATTTATCTTGTGGATGTAGCTTTAAAACAGTTTCATGTCTGTATGATATGATCGTCATTTTGGCATTATTTTGCGCTCTGGGAGCATTTGATTGTGAATACTTTTTATTTGCTCTCCCTGTGTCCCAGAGCCAGCCGCCTCCCACCCTTCAGTCGGTCAGTCGGTCAGTAGGAGAACCAGGTCTCAGATGTAAAGCTGCAAGAAAAGGTTTTTCCTGTCGTATCCGGTTGTGTCGGTGGAAAGAAACATGGCGGTTTACGCGTGGAGCATCTCGTAGGCCCGTGCATTCAAACCTGCGGTCGTTATTCATGAACAAACATCTGACTTCATGGATTTTACTTTTTATTGAAAGTAAAACTGCTGCCAAATGTGCAACAATCGATGTCAAATAAGTTACAGCGATAGCCAAGAAATACAAATCCGCTCATATGTCGGCCTTCAAACAGATGAATGAATAAATAGACTCTGCGAACATATAAAATAAAATGAGTAGCTTTCTTTGTTCCACTAGCATGTGCACCAAACGTTGGTCCAGGGAACTTTCTGAACCCTTGACTTTCCCCCGAACGAGACTGCGACAGCGGGCTGACGGGACACGCCGCTTACACAAACACGGCCACAATGGCTCGATATTCTCTGGTGGCTTCCAGACATCGGGGGTCACGACCCCGCCTGTACCTCATTAGCCCGGTCACGAGACGAGAGGCGGAGGAGAGAGGCCTTAAGTCACAGCATGGTTATCTGAGTCCCCGTCAACACCTCAACTGTCAACTTCTTTTGCCTCTACTCAGCTGATGACGAAGAGCAAGTGTGTGTGTGTGTGTGTGTGTGTGTGTGTGTGTGTGTTCGCTCTTGTGCTGAGGCTGAATGAGAACAGATGGAGATGTGCTTTTTAATTAACCCTGCAGAATCACAGGGCTGAGAACAGGCCCCGGTCCGTGAATAACACCCAGAACATCCAGGGGGTGTGTGTGTGTGAGGTGCAATGTTAGTGTATATGACTTTGTGTGTGTGTGTGTGTGTGTGTGTGTGTGTGTGTGGAGACTACTGTGGACTAGCCGGAGCATCGACCCGTCCCCCCCCCCCCATCCCCCTTCCCTAGAGCGGGGCGTTTTATTTCTCATTAGCGGGCAGCAAACTGCTGGGGGATGAAATTTGCTAACAGGAATTAAAAGTGCATTAACACATCTGAGAGATTCATTTCTGCTAATAGTTTTATTAGTGCTCTGACCTTTCAGTTCATTAGAGGACTGAGGGAGGGGGGAGTAAAGGGTGGATAAGAGGGTCTTAGGGCTCACTGTACTTGGGTAGACCTTTGGAAGTAGATGCATTCACTAAACGGACACAATGGAAGCAAATAACTCAATATAAAGCTGTTGATTTGTTGAACCGGTTTTACCGTAATGATGGTGATATAACGACACGGTTTCATAACCGTGAATATTAAAGAAACTACGATATCTATAGTGGCCTGAGTCCGGCGTCGGGACGCGAGGCCGGCGTGCAGGTTTGTGTGAGAGCGTCGCTGAGAAGAAGAGCTGGAGAAATGTCAAAGGGAACCAACACCCCAGCCTTAGAAAAGTTCCAGTGTTTGGGAGCATTTTGGATATAAAGTGACCAGAGGAGTCTTGTGAACTGTGATTAATTACACCATTGAACCATCATAGTGTGAAAATAACTGTAGATTATCGGTCTGGGTTCCATTCAGTTTGATTGTGGTGCGTTCAAGCTCCAAACAGTAAACCATGAGTGTTAGACGTGAGAAACGATAACGTTGTCATGATTATAATGAGTTGTTTGAGGGAGCTTCTTTCACGGCAATATAACGTAGATATTAGAGAGGGAACCTGTTCTTAACACTGGCTCTAACAAGCTTTCAACACATCATTAAAACACACAATTCTTTATTTCCTAATCATTTGAATTGTGCCTTTTTGCAAATAACTCTTAAAGATGACTTGAATAAAGCAGAAGGAAATAGTTGTCGATGATGTTGAGTTCAGTAGCTATCAGCCCAATATAAATATTCTGGATAATCATGAAAATATCTGATATTTACTCTGACAATAATCGTGATATAAAGTGTTGACATCGTGACTGTGATTGTCTTTTGAAAGTCACACACGGTGTCTGATTGTCTCTCGCTTCACGAGATGATGATGACTCAAGAAAGTGCCGACCGGCCGATCTCCCAGCGACCGCTTTGAGCCGGCGCCCTACTCGACGCTCACCTCCCTCCACTCCATTACCACAATTTATAACACAATGTTTTTCAGGTCTGTTAGCGCTCGAGTGTGTCACTTATCCAGCCGGTTAATTGTTTATGAACTGTGCTCTCTCTCTCTCTCTCTCTCTCTCTCTTTCTCTTTCTCTTTCTCTTTCTCTTTCTCTTTCTCTTTCTCTTTCTCTCGCTCTCTCGTGAAGTGTGAAGGGGAATGGGTCACAATAGTCAACAGCGCTTTGAATATAAAGTCGACCAATCGGGTCCGGCGGTCGCTAACGGTGTCCCTCCTAGACGCCGGAGACAGACCGTGTTTGAATTGAAGGCAGCTGAAAGGGAATTGATGTTGTTTTCTTTCTGTTTTATTGGAAAGCAAGTGAGACAAGTTACGGTGTAATTTGCTTTCCCCTGTTCCCTATAATTAGCACCTTACAGAAATGGAATAACTTTGACGAGAAGGTCAATAATCCTGATCTATCGTGAAATTAATCCCGCTATCGACACAACAAGCAAACAATACAATTAAGAGCAGAGGGAGGAGAGAGCAGCCGGTGTGAGGAATAGGATGTCTTTATCTCCTGGGTTCACTGTGCAGAAATCCTATGAAGGTTTCTAATTAATTCATCTATTGTTAATGAAGGCAAAGCGAGGAACCGGGGATTATACATGAGAGGAAGCAACGCAATTAGAGATACCAGCCCAATGATTGCTTTTTTAACTTGCTGTTGTTTCTCCCTCGTACTTAGTTGACTTGCTGGGGAACGTTTATCGGCCGGTTTTTAAAATGAGCTTAACCTCTTCAGCACGCAGCCACAATGGAAGACGTCTCGAAGGGCGGTTGAGTTAAAGTTTAGTTTTAAGTTGGAACTATGTTGATTATTAAACAAAATCAACTCACAAAATGTCATGAAATCAAATATTCTTTCACACATCTTCCATATTAACAACCGTAAACCCTTTTAAGTCAAGTTCCTCTTTTTTACAGACTAGATTAATTGATTTGTTGAATCACCGTCAAACACACTTCATTCAAACATTCACCAGTGTGTGTTTCCACCGTACCAACAACTCTGGTTTGGTGGAAATAAACCCTTAATTTACACACCGACGGGCGTTTGTTTTTATTCTTCTTCATGCGATTAATTTAAGGTTCAAACTCTTGTATTTGTCAAAAATACTTTCCCACAAAGCATGAATGTTAGTCAGCAAACACGGCACAAAGTCAATTTCTTTGAGCTTTCGCACTGTGAATAAAGAAATCAACTAATCACGTGCAGCATTAACATATTCAAAATGAACACTTTAGTCAGTGTACAACACGGAGGCCACATCGTCGGCAAACTTTATTACTTCTTTTTAACCAGGCGGCAACCTCCAGTTCTGAAAAGTGAAGCCAAAGCTTCATGTGTTAAAGCTGCATTCTCTCTAGTGTCCACCAGGGGGCGACTCCTCTGGTTGTATAGAAGTCTATAGAAAATGACTCTACTTCTCTCTTGATTTATTACCTCAGTAAACATTGTAAACATGAGTTTATGTCTCAATCTCTAGTTTCAAGTCTTCTTCAATACAGCATGATGTTCATTTAGTACATTATGGTCCATTTAGAGTCACACAGACATAAAGCAGGGGATGCTTTAGGGCGGGGCTACACGCTGATTGACAGGTCTCTACCAGAGCTGTATAACATCAGTCCACAAACCAACGAGTGACGTCACTACGATCACGTCCACTTCCTACATTAAGTCGATGGTCTCAACCTTGACAAAGGCAGCGCAGACCAGACCCACTCCGTCTGTTCTAACCTTTCACAATAAAAGCCTGAGACTTATACACTGGGTAACTGTTTACCAGAGGGAACTCAAGTTCACTCAATCAATAAAACACCTTACAGTAGCTTTAGGCTGTACAACAATTTACCTCAGACAGGAACCTTGGTTGGCCTTTTGCTTGTGATTCAATCCAAACCTTTTTTTTTTTTACCACAAATTCGCATCGCTGCCAGTCGGGAACAGTTTGTAAAAGGGCACAAACTTTCAAGAAATACTTTGCAGGTGATTGGATGAACCATCTGTCAATCAAACAACTTGCCGAAGCCAGTCGGAAGACTCGAATGTAGACTTTTTAAGACCTGTTTCCAAAAGCATCGAAAGAACAAATAGTTTGTCTTTATAAAATCCTCAGACACATTAACAGTCCTTCGATCGGTGAACTATTTGTGGCAGTCAAAGCCCCAAAACGCGAAACGCCGCAAAAAACATATTTTTTTTACTGGCACCTCGCGACGACGTCACCACAGCAAACATAAAGCGAGCTTAAGAGCTCTCGGTAGCATTACTCACACAGGATGCTCCGTCCTGTCAGCTTATAGCAGATAATCCAATGCCAGTGACAGAAGGGGGCACGGTGCCGTTTCCAGCTGAGTAGTTTTAACTGGCGCTCGGACCGGCCCGGGTGATCCGGAGGGGGGAGTAGAGGCCGGGCGCGGCGGGGCCCGCCGGAAAGGATGGTTGCATCCGAGCGTCGGTGAAGAAGGATTGCCTTTCAAGAATTACGAGCCATTAAATCAGAGCCCGGAAATCTCAAGGTTCCCCAAGACTGCTGCACAAGGAATCTGGGCTGGAGAAATATTGTTTATGGTTTAAAAAGCCTGGCGATGGATTTATCAAAGAAACATTCATCATTGCAGGAAAACGGAACAAAACATTCCGGAAATAAATACTCACTCTATAGGTATACTTGTCACCCAGACAGCACAATAACAAGTGAATTGGGGGGGAGATCCTTCATTTGCTGGCAGCTGGCCCCCAAACATGCTGTGTGTGTGTATGTGTGTGTGAGTGTGTGTGTGAGTGTGTGTGTGAGTGTGTGTGTGTGTGTGTGTGTGTGTGAGCACACAGTGCTTTGTGAGTGTGTTAAAATGCCTTCATAGTGTAATGAAGCAGGTTAGTACTTCTGACCCGCGGCGTTTAATTTGCATAAAGTATATAATGTAAGAATATTCCGACCGATAGATGATTTTACATCATGTTCTTATCCTGAATGGTCAGAAAATCTGAAGCGGTATTTTTTTTTTCTCCATCACTTCCCATTTGACGTGCCGTTGTGAGCGAGTCCTCCGGTAAACACAATTAACGGTATTGATTGTCTCCGGCTGACCCGTCCCTGGAAGAGGAGAGATGTGGCTTCAGTGAAGTAGCGTTTTACAGGAAGTGATGGGTTTTTGGTCAGCGATGGCGGCCTTGAGACGGTGTGTAAAATCCATGCCGTGGTCTCGGTGCTGTCTGGTACGATGAACCGCGTCGATACACTTCTGTTATCCTCAGGAGTGCAGCAGCTATTTGATCTTTGCTGTCGGTTTATCTCGCAGCCTGTACGGTCTCGTAGCATGATACATCATACGCTTTAAAAACAAATCTGCTCCACCCGATCCTCAATCCTGTAGGTAGGTCTCGGGTGGTTTGTCGGCGTGATCGATTACATTTTGCATACCGTGCGTCTCAAGAAGAACAATCCTCTGAAGCGTGGAAGTATTTTAGAGACCCGACAAATTGGAGATGACTCATCACGGCAGCTGTGATGAGTCAAGACGTACTCTGTCCCTGCTGAAGCCTGATATATTGTTACATTATCAACACGAACACACGAACATGATCAAAGGAACATGCGTTTGATTCTCTCCACTTGTGAAATCAATCCGTGTCGTAATCAGCGTTTTAAGTTTTAAGTCGAGTACTGAACTGATTCTGCAGCTCCAGGAAAAGAGCTGCGCTTACATTTAACAGAGTTCATTCATCACTTTGAATTTGACAGATTGTTTCTATTGTCTTGTTACTTTAGTTTGTTTTTAAGAGAAAATTGTTGAATAACATATTGAAATATTTAGATATTCATGAGTAATTAAATAGTTGTATGAATCATCCATTTAAAACATCTGTAGAATAATCAATGAGTCGGTAATTGTCGGTAGGTGCAGCCTCGGTTGGGGAACGTTCCACATTAGAGCTACAGCGGATCATTTCTAGTATTCATTCTCATGTTCTTGATGATCTTTTGCTGCCAGCAGCTTATTCAGTCTATTTATAGCACGACCGTAGTTTGAGCTAAATGCTAATGTTAGCAGACTAAAATAACAACAATGAAAACTTGACCGATTGAAAGTAATTCCTGAAGACGTCTCTCCATTTTCCTTCTCGGAGATGTTTCGATGTTTCAAGCGGCCTTCTCTTGTTTTCATTTCACAACTTACTTCTTCTTCTCCTTGTTTATTTATTGCCGGATTCCTCTGATTAAACGACACTGTAGCAGAGTTATTATTCGCTTCGTTTTCTTTTTTCGCTTGGAAACACGACTCCAGTTGACGTCTTTGCTCGTCATAATATTTAAAATGGAGGCGTTTCCTCTTCTATCTGCTTGTTTGATCACTGCCCCCCCTTATAGCATGACATGGGGTGTTGCCGGGCATTCACGAAGGTATTGATTGATGAATCTACACGATAAAGGCATATTGACCCATATTGATGAGAGGATTTGATCAATGCCACGCTCTTGTGCACACTCGTCCTCGTGGGGATTTGTGACTGAAGGAAAGTAGTCTGCAGAATGAAAATGAGAGTACGGGAACAAAACGGAGCTGAAGAACAGATGACAATGATGGAGTGGTGTGACGGGGGAGGGGTGGGGGGAGAATCCACCATTTGAACTACACGTGTACGTGTGTGTCAGGGCAGCGTATGTGGGCGTAGAGATGAGCGTGCGAGGGCTCATGCAAACGCGAAGCAAGTATGCATGCAATGACCGGGAAGGCAAGGCGGTGTGTGTGTGTGTGTGTGTGCGTGCGTGCGTGCGTGTGTTGATGGATGGGCTGGCGAGGGCAAGGCCGCGGATAAGAGTGCAAACAAACTGGGTAATAAATGAGAGCGACAGAGGAGCGGCGATGGGGGCCCACTGCCGAGCTCCTGATGCATGCCGACCAGCACCGGCAGCCATTTGTATCGGAGGAACGAGGAAGCTGTCACCGGGGATGAAGAGACAGTGTTCACCCCAAAGAGGACAAAGGTCTCTCGTTCCTTTTTCCACTCCCGCCATCTCTCGCTTCTCAGCCACACACAGGGAAACACACACTTGCACTGTGGATTTGAGCCCAGCGGGGGGCTAATCAGGCCGAGGTAGGGTGCTAATGTAGGACCGTAATGAGTGGAGCTCTCAGAGGGTCGTGTGTTTAGAATCTGAATTATGAATGTAACAGTTCTCAGACAATATGGCCGACATCTTCACATCAGGAAATCCAAGTAAATAAACTTCTCGTCAGAAGTTATGGAGCTCAATGTACCACAATGGTCCTCTTTTGATATTTTGACTTCATCAGATATTAAATGCAGGCCCTTCATTGTAATGCCAGTATTCTTCCTTTGTGGCGTCGCTGCTAAAGTAAAGGATCCATTGGTGGGGTGAAACAGCAGCAGCAGCAGCAGCGCTGCATGAGAGGACACTCCAGGACGAACTCTGCTTTGTGTTTGCTGTTGGTTCGTTATTTGCGTTTGTGCTAAATCTGGCTGCGCAATCCTTCACCGCTGTGACGTCCAGTGTGTTCTCTGTGCCACCCAGACACAAGTACAGCAATGGGGGCACGCTGCATGTGCTGGCTTTATTTATTTATTTATTTATTTATTTATATATATATGTGTGTGTGTGTGTGTGTGTCACAGCATAGGTACAGCTCGGGGAAGAGAAATTTGGGCTTGCACCTGCGCGGGGATAATTAATGTGGACGGAGTGGGACCTAAATAAATCAGTGCCTCTCGCAGCCTCAACAGGACTTTTCTGTTTAGGGTCAAAATCTTCCCACTCCACGCGGGATTAATCACGCCTGCGAGCGGAGACGACGTACAGGCGGCCGCGACGCAAGCTGGATTTGTGTGTTTGTGTGTGTGTACGCGTGCCCTCTCACCGAGTAAGCTGCAAGGCTTTCTTCTTCTCCTCCCGACCCCGTCCTACACCTCCATCCTCAGCATTGTAATCTCTTAGAGGACAAACAAAACAACGGAAAGTCATAATTTTCACGGTTGTGTAATGAGCCCCGCCCTCTTCGCTACAGTGATGAATCGGTGAACCTTTTGTTTGCATTTGTCATGCTGCGGTGGCATTGTCACAGATGTGAGAATGGGGGGGGGGGGCAATGCATGCACGGATGGGTGTGAATGCAGGTTTATGATGAGATGTTTCTGTGTGTGTTCGGGGCCTCGAGCAGTTTCCGATACTTTTCTGTTTTCTCTCTAAGGCCTGCAGGATATGAGGAAAGTCTGCGATGGTGATGTGACTTAAAGGAAGTAAACGGCGTGCATATTTAGTGCACATTTCCTGGTTGTCTTTAAATTCAGCAGCGGATTGTAATTCAGTATTTTAGATGTCGCTGGTCTAAATGTTTACAACAGTAAAGTCACATATAAACGCACTAATGTCTCATTGGAAACAAATCTAAAATGTCAATAAAATATCATCAGTCAGTATCAGTCCTTCCTCCCTCTGCTTACAAGAATTTGCCAAATTTTAATATCCGTGGCGCTAATCGGTTGAACTCATACAGACGTCTGTTTCAGCTCGTGGAGCCGAGGATCACGTCGCTGCTGAACTTCATGAAGCTGTTTTTAATAACTGCACCGAGACGCCAACAACTTTATTACCCCAACGGTGTCATCAACGGCGCTTTCCGGTTCACCCTTCACAATAAAAGCCGAGACAAGTTTAACCTTTTGGTAACAATTGCGTCATCGGTCCACTAGGTGGTGCTGAGTTTGGTCTGGTGGGGTTTATGGGTGCAATTGGCAGGAAGTTGGTCAAAACAAGATGGAACCCATTTCACCGTGAGATGAACGGCGTGAACGCTTTATGGCGTTCGATAAAACAGATGTTGAAAAGCTGCATCGTTTGCATTTGAAAAAAAAAGGTAATAAATCCCCATATATGGTATCGGAATGCTCGGCATATCGCAAAATTAAAGAAATTGCATGAAGTTTGCATCGACTTAAATGTCGTGGGACCCGTATAATAAATACTATATTTAATATCGGGTTTCGGTAACCGTGCCTTTATTAAACGTGTTTTTTGCGATGTGTTTATGGAGCATGTTCATATAGAGATGATAATGGAAATACCGGTCAGCACTATTTGCACCGAGGCCTCTCCGGTCTCTCTTATCTCCACGTCCCGCTGCGGTCTCCTGACAGCTGGTCTGCTGTTCTAGTCCGGTGCAGATCTACGTCCTCCTCTGGCCGCTCCTATCTGCCAGACTGATAGCCTCTGATTGATCTCATCACCTCCCTCATCTATTATTCATGCTACCTGTTAGTGTCCTGATGGAGGACGGGCAACGCAAAGAAAGAAAGCGGAAAGCAGCCGCCACCTGTTTGCTGGGACCTCTGAGGAACGAGCCTCCTCGCAATTAGTTTTTTTTCTTTGGTGGTCTTCTGACTCATCCAGCCTCCAACGTGTGCTCGTAGATCCCTGATTGATCAGTATAATGGAGTGGAATCGCTTTGGAATTGCCGCCCCATGGGGGGAACACAGAGATGGGCACGAGGACAGACAGACGTGTACTTACGGCTGTTTGGGGAGGAAATTAATGGTGCATCTTTTGTTTTTATAATGTGATTTAATGATGCGATCCGTCGAATAAAAAGAACATTTTTTAACATTTACACGTTCATTTACACGCTGCCTCCTCCGCGGAGGGGAAAGCCAGTGGGCCGGTACAAACGTCTCCCTCGTAGCGCTGCAGGCCCTTTTCATTGCACTGTGATGGATGATTTCAGTTTGCCGTTTTTCCGCCATCGCGCAACACCCAAATACACCCCCCCCCCCCCCCCCCCCACTACTACCACCACCTCATTTGAGTGCATAAGGAGGCCATCCTATATTCACAAAGCCCACATCTAATGCATATTGAGTGTGTTTTGTAAAGGATCATTTGATTGTCTTGTAAATGAAGCTTCTGCCTCTCAGCTGCTAATTTACCCACATTCCATCTCATTAGAGAGGAGACGAGGAAGAGGAAGCGGCGTCCTCCGACCTAACGAACCCAGACTTTGATTTCAAACGGCCGCCGCTCAAATGTTAGCGCTTTGAATAATCTGAGATTACAGGCAGGTATCGAGCAGCGATGTCACGATGCGAAATCTCGATTATTGTTCGAGGAAATGTCACAGTTTTCACTATTAACCAGTTATTCCTATTAGGCCTGTGAACTAAAATATTTATTATCAATATCATGTATGTCCGTTTACTTTATTAGTCATCTGTTGTGGTGATTTGCTGAGAAAATGTTATGGCAAAAATAATGCTGGAATGTCTGTTCGCTAAGACGTTTTACAGTAGCGGTACACACACACACACACACACACACACACACACGCTACGTCCTGACACAGACAGCCTGACTCGCTGAGCTGCAGGATGCAGGACACCGATAGATGTCGTAGCTTCTTTCAGGCTTTTGGTTGTGAAACCACGACTTCTATATCCGGTGTTACTGTTGAACCGGTGAATCCCGACGTCTCTGTAGAGAAACGCAGACTCCCCTCGGATCCTGCGAGTCCTGCTCTCCCTTTCTCTTCCTCTCGTGCCTCACGGCTCCCCCTCACCCGCTCCCTCCATCTCTGCAGAGGATGTGCGAGTGTATCTGGTTTCCTGAAGCGTTTAGCACCTTTAGCCACAAAACCCTGGACAGGAAGCCCCACTCTATTTGCAATGTATCAATTGCTCTGAACAACACCCCCCTCACCTCCCTCCAAATGTGCAGCTGGCTCAGCACACACACTCCTCACACACCTTCACATGCCAGCACTCAATCAAACCCGCAGAATGAGCAGAAGGGTTTCTTCTTTTCCTGTAACGTTTAGCGCAGTGAATATACTGTAACCGAGCACGCGGTCTTCATCAGCACCTACACTTTGAACGAAATGGACCATTGTACACACACACACACACACACACACACACACACACACACACACACATTGGGAGAGTCTGACCTTGGCTCCGGTTGGTCCCGGGGTTCATCCTCCGGCCAAGCTGGCAAGTCAAATGGGTTCGGCAGCAAGGCTGCTGTCATCTGTTACACACACACACGCACGCACGCACGCACGCACGCGCACACACACACACACACACACACACACACACACAGCGGGTTAAAGGAGACAGGAGAGTGTGTGGGTTTGTTTGTTGCATGTGTGTGTGTAAATTCAGAGTGTGTGTGTGTGTAAGCGTCCGCATACGATAGCATAAAATGTGTGCATCTTGTGTGTGTGTGTGTGTGAGACTTTACGCATGTGTTTACACACAAACGTGTGCGTGTGTGTGCGTGTGTGTGTAGGAGTAAGCGCCTGAGGTGATGCCTCTTGAAAGGCACTTTAGAAATTAAAGCAGTGCCACTGTTCTGTAATGGGGCTCAAATGATCCAGAAAACACAAGATGTATTGAGCATTTAATGAAACACACAGTGAGCACACACTCCTTAATTCTGCTCTCAGCGTCACCAAAGTGGACGTCAAAACCTGCTCACACACACACACACACACACACACACACACACACACACACACACACACACACTTGTTTTCATTTATTTACTTTTGTCTCGTTTCATTTAATGCCAACATTTGCATCTTTGCGTGTGTATGATCATAACAACGATTATTATAACAGCGTATCATTTTAAAGCATTTTAATATTTTTGTATTTTTGATACTATATTTTCAGAAATATCAACATTATTCTTCTGGGCTTCTCAAATGTTCAATGTTCTCCAAACATTTCAGTTCCAACAAAATAACTTCATAAAAATCGTGTAAAACTGAGATTGACGTCTGGAATAGATTACAAATCTGACCAAATGATGCAACTTATTATTCCGCTTTTACGGACACATTTTGGTCCCAAAAACGGTCTTGATTAGACTCCGAGTGCTGAGCGGCGGTGGTCTTGTGTGTTTGGTGCGCACCACCTCTCCGAGAGGCCGGCGCTCTCTCTCCTCATTGTCTGTGGACGTCCTCTGTGGTTTGGCCGAACATTAATAATGTAAAGGTAATGATCTCTCGACTAAAGGTCCTGTCTTGTCTCCCCCCCCCCCCTTCCTCCCCCATCTGTCTGAAGACCGGGTCGTGCAGAAGAGAGGATGATAGTCGGTCAAAGAAACGGAGGAACTCCGGGCTGCGTCGTAGAACCCGACGCAACGTTTTTAGCCTCGTTGATTACTCGAGGAAAAAGGAGGAAGGAAGCGAGGGAACATCCTGAGAAAACATTTCTCCTCGCCCCCTTCTTCCTTTTGCTTCTGAAGTCTGGTCTTGCTGGAATGATGGATGAGGAACTTGCACTGTGGCCTCCGATGTCCTCTCCTCTTCCTCCCTCCTTATCATCCTCCTCTTCTCACACACACACACACACACTCTCACACACACACACAGTGTTAGCGAGTGATGGATGGGGAGCTGGCAGTGTGGCAGTAATAGCAGACACCCAGAACTACACTGCCACTTATTCATTTGTCTCCGTGCTCACATCTTTATTTATACGTCTGTCCGCGTCCCAACATCTAAATATAGAAGCTATTCACCACGAACAACTGAGACAATCTGACAAAAACTCTTCTCTGTCAGAAGTGAAAGGGTGTTTTGGTCTCGACATGCACAATATTCACAAATATAAAAGCAGATGTGTCGTGAATAATGCTGGAAAGTTCACATTTGACTGGATGATTGTGATTTAATTCAGATTTAGATTCGTGTTTTGGAGTTTTACAGAACTCGCATCTCTGAAAAATGTCCGACATACGCGAGTGATGGACAGCGTGCCGCTTACACAACATTACACATTATTAATCATGTTCACATTGTCTGAGGGGGGGGGGGGGGGTAACAGCACAAAGATGAGACGGAGCAAAGGATGAAGAAAGAGGGGGAAGAGGAGGCAAAAGACGAGGGTTAGAAAGCCACAAATAACTACCATCAATCATCAAGCAGTCAACATTTTCACATGTTGGGACGGCCTGATATTGGCAGCAGCCTGGGATGTGTGTGTGTGTGTGTGTGTGTGTGTGTGCTCTGTGTTGCCCGGCCTGGACTTCTCTCTCTCCCTTCCCTCTCTCACCGTCCTCGCCTCTCCTTAAACTGACGGCACAAACAACAGTTGAGAAAATCACCCTCGTCAGCAGGAAGCTGGCAGGTGTGTTCACTCCCCCAGTACCAAATTAGGATGTGCAAGATTGCAGAAAATGCCTCGGCTCTCATATCTCCCGTTTTATTTATTTATTTAAAAAAAAATCACAAACATTTACACGGAGCCATGATGGAAAACGCACATTGGGCTTCAGCCGAGGGTTCGCTGTGTTTGGACGTTGGATCGCAATCAACTCTCCAAGAAAGCCAGCCGGGGTCTTCGCCTGCAGAGAGGGAGAGCAACCTCCAGGTCAGCCGTGGTCTGTAACCTCCTGATTCATAGAAATGTCATCGCCCAAAAAAACACAAAAGCAAATGTGGTGTTGTGCATATTAAATCATCCAAATCGGATCCCTCAGGATTAAAACAAAGACAACACCACGGCTGAAGGGAAGTTGCTTTAAAAAGCACAAACTTCTCTCAGTTTATGAAATGTAAAAGTTGCTCCAGAGAGACGACATGAAATGATGCAGTTTTGTCTTTTGCAGAAAGTTGTGGTCTTTATTCATATCAGAATAAAACTCTGTGTGTGTGAGTCAGTCAGTCAGTGCCAAACACGCTGTGTTCGATGTGGATGATTGAGGCCTTGTGGATTATGGAAAACCAACACTAGGGGGTGCTCTAGGTTTGTCCAGCCAACTGTTGAGGTCTCATGCTGCTGGCAGCTCCAGGTGTGTGTGTGTGTGTGTGTGTGTGTGTGTGTGTGTTTTCCTCTCCCATTAATACAATCGCACCCATCGAGAGCGCTTTATCATTAACTCGGTGTGTCCGGTTGTGACACACCGAGCGGTCAGGAGGTCGAGTTTCTTAGTTACAAAGTAGTGCGAGTTAATAGGTTGGTGGTTCAGGTCCATCACTTTCATATTTAGTTACTCAATGCCATCGAATATGAACAAACATGCTGAGTGGACATAAGCCAACGCACTAATTGGATGTTTTGAGACGGATACTTTTCTGAAGTCTCGCTTCATGCAGTTTTCTGAATTAGAAAGACGCACAAATCCAGCTCGTGTCTCTGCACACGCTCAGTTCGAGGGTTCTTCTGTGTTTTACGTGTTTCAACACAGTCAAAGCAGCAAGTAGAGAAAAATGAAATCCTGGTTCCAGACCTATTAACTCTGTGTCGGCCGTGTTGGGTTCATTACTGAGATGAGGTCACAGACAGTCATTCAATCACGCAGCCGTGAGCAGAAACGCACTGTGATTTAGCTCCAGAGTGGATGTGCACGTGCACGTTCACATGCACGTTCCACGTTTCTCGTTGTGGAATTTTCCATCCTTGTGGCATTCGATGTTTTTTGTTTTTTTATATTCATGTGACACAGTACAAACCCTGCCAGTGACCTCCGGCTCTGTTGTTGTGGGATTCTCTGAGAGAGAAAACATGAAGATGACGGTAAATCAGATGCATATTGTTCCAAAGAAAGAGCTGCAAAACAGCAACATATTGAGCTCTGCTGTGGTGGGAGGTCTTGGTGTGTGTGTGTGTGTGTGTGTGTGTGTGGCCAGACTGTGTGGCTATAGAAGAAACAGCGCTCAGGGCACCATGGGGGGTGGTGGTTTGTTGAGGCATTTCCACTGCTTCAGTATTTGTGTCACACTCTCAAAGGTCCACAGCTTGTTTGTTGTTTTTTTGGCCGTGGAACATTTGTTGCCCTCTATTATTAAACAACATAAAACTCTGAGGATCATGGTAATAATCCCAGAACTCGAATTCTTAACTATCGGAAACTATCTTTTTTTTTTTTAATTTAGTTTCATGTAAATTCATTTATTATTATTTAACAATAGAAGATTAGAGAAATATTCATACAGTAAAATGTCATGTGATCTTTCCCATTTCCCCTGGACTTGAACCTGCCGCTCATCGTCCAAAGAGAAACGGTTTAATCATTCGACCTCAGCCTCAAGTCGTCCTCAGCCCTCCACATGTGTCGGAGAGGGAGAGAGGGAGAGAGGGAGGGAGAGAGGGAGGGAGAGAGGGAGAGAGGGAGGGAGAGAGGGGGAGAGAGAGGGAGGGAGGGAGAGAGAGGGAGAGAGAGGGAGGGAGGGAGAGAGAGAGAGAGAGAGTGAGAGTTCAGGCTCCAGATGAGAGAGACGAGTAATCCTAAACATGGATGTGTAGTACCAACGCATGCATCTGTTCATTGTCAACCTGTAGGGATGTTGACTGATGATGCACCTCACTCCTCTTCCTCTTCCTCTCACTTTCAGTCTCGACAGACCCCCCCCCCCCCCCCCCTCAGAACATGGGGGGAAATCACGGAAACACAGAGCCAGATTATTCAGCGCACACGGTTATTGAATATGTGACTAACGCAGTGAGAATCGTTCGGGGAAATCAGATTAAAAAATGAATTATTTATAAGGACGTGGAGCGGCGGTCCGATAGGGCGCAGCGAGCGGAGCAATACACCTACATATTCTCCCAAACAACATTACAAGTTTGATCATGACACTCCCCACTGTAGTTATTCATTTCTGTAATAGCCCCTTTTTACGTTGTGATATTGAAATATGACTCATGGTAAAAGTGTTTTATTATTTTTGTTTAAATGATATTACCTGCATGTATTCTCCGCTGCTCTTCTCACACAAAGACACTTTGATATATTCTCCCGGAGGCTCCGCAGCCGGATATCGAATCACTTATAAAGCACTTCGGTTGCTGTATTTCTGTGCAAACTCTCCGGTGCACGAGTCACACTTCAATGAAATTGAAATGCCGTAGATTAAAAATGATCCGTGGGCTAAAAAAAACAAACAAATATTAAAATCCCTTTTTATAGAAATTGGTCAACACACGCGGTACGAATTGGAAGCAAGTTCTTCATTCAATGAATGTAATTAATTACTGAAGGAAGTAAGTGTTGTTAGCGGGACTTCAGTGGAACATGAAGACGATGGTGGTGTGTGTGTTTGGATGACAGCCGCTCTCTCTGCGCTCCATTACAGTAATGGAAAAGCATTACGAGCCGTATTTATTACGTCTCTGCTGTGGCATTTACTGTGTGCGAGTTCTGAGATACGGAGGCCAGGAAGTGCACCGTCAGTCTGTTGTGTGTGTGTGTGTGTGTGGTTTTACCTGCACACACTGCAGCCTTCAAACTGTTCCCTCTCTTTCGCTTAAATATTTGACTGACTTTCTTCTCATTTTTAATTGATGTAAAGCCTTTTTTGGGTGGAATTTCCCTCCAAAATCAGCTTGTTCTTCTGAAAGTGTCCGTCTGGGTTGTGTCTGGTTCTTTCGTGAAGCATCACTCGCCTGCATCACCGTCTTATGTCGGAGACGTTGCACCGTCGTCTTCCTCGCCAGCTTCCTTTGCGTCTGTGTTTCCTGATAATCTCTTGGTATTTTCTGCGTGGGTGTAGATTCCCTCCGTCTGGTCGGTCTCTCCGTCACAGGTGAATGTGGGTTTCCTCTCGCTCTCTTCCTCGTGGGGGAGAAACCACACATCTGGAAGCCTCCAGGAGAGTTTCCACTCTGAACACACACAGAGGTGAAGCAAAGACATCATTCACATCTGGAAGGAACCCTCTCCTCTCTTTCTATCACCAGTTCTTCTCTTTCTCAAAGGGTTACTTTGAGGTGCAGACATGACCTGGAAGTTGTGGGATAAATGATTTCCTTCATTCAAACTTCACTGGTTCTTGTTCAGCGAGCCGTACTTTCGCACATCACTGATGTGATATTTGCTTTGAACCGTGTGACAAGCCGGATGCAGTTGTTTGCCTTGTGGACTTTCCCCTCGCCCCCCCACAGGGGGGCATCAGGAGCAACGCTGAGTTACAACGCGTGTGCATCACAGCTCAGGGCTCACATTCAGCCCGTCTGCATGTAGGTGTGTGTGATGGGAGTAAGAGGGGAGAGATGGGAGGGCGAAGGGAGTCGTCGCATCAGCAGAAAGTTGTTTTTCTGTGGCCTGGAGATTCTATTTAAAGTGAGGGGTGGGGGGGGGGGGGGTACGGAGAGGAAATGGGGAGGCAAACTTGGAGTGGTCCACAGCCTGGAGAGACGGACGCAGGATGGAGGAGGGAGGTGTGGGGGGGGGGGGGGAGGATGCAGCGATTCCTTCTGTTTTGGGTTTTGATTGAGGTTGAAATGTGTGTGTGTGAGAAGAGGATCCATGAGGTTACCTTGCTTTGTGTGTGTGTGTGTGTGAAGAGGATCTATGAGGTTACCTTGCTGTGTGTGTGTGTGTGTGTGTGTGTGTGTGTGTGTGTGTGTGTGTGTGTGTGTGTGTGTGTGTGTGTGTGTGTGTGTGTGTGTGTGTGTGTGTGTGTGTGTGTGTGTGTGTGTGTGTGTGTGTGTGTGTGTGTGTGTGTGTGTGTGTGTGTGTGTGGCTGAGGTATTAATCTTCTTTGTCAGTGGAGCCCAGATGCAGGGCCCCTTCCAGCAGCACAAGCCCGGACTCAGCAGTCTGCATTGGGCTCTGGGAAGGAGGCATGCAGGGTGTTGGTGTTTTTTTATTTGGTGGTGGGGGGGGGGGTGGATGCCGCCGGTTGTGCTACTAAAGCGGGGCGCTCTGACGGAGAGGGCAAGGGGGACAACACACAGCAGATTAGCTGATGATATTAGCCAGAGAAGACCCTCAGGTAAAACCCAGTGGTCGCAATTAGTGGAGTTTCTCCGAGGTTGCCCTGTGGCCCCCCCCCACCCCCCCCCCCCCCCCCCCACCACACACACACACACACACACACACACGCGTATGAATGCATACCCACTACTGCTTATATTTGGCACACATAAACACCATCAAACACCTGCATTAAGCACTGAAGCACATCCACATCTACATTATAACCCCTTTCCGCTCCCTCACCTCCTGTGCCGCCTCCCAATCTCCCCTCCACCCTCCCCCTCCTCCCCCTCCTCCCCTCTCCTCCCCCCTCCCCATTAACACCACTCATGAGCCTCTCTTCGCCGTTCGCCCACTGCGAGAACAGACGAACTAACATGTTGCTCTGCGGGAAACGCTCGCACACAATCGCTCAATGGGAGACTGCAAAGAGAGAGCGGACAGGCAGCAGCGTGCTGATGCTCAAACAAACGCACACACAAGCTGAAGAAGTTGACAGCAGGGGGTCGCTGGGATTGACACAACGAGCTGATGAACCCCTTTCTGCGTTGTTAAGTTGCCGGGACAGCAAAGGTGTCGGGTGTCTGCTGGTGATGAAAGATATTAATGTTTTAGGAAGACAGAGTTGATTTCAAGCATATTTAGCAATGAGGATGCTGGGCTGAGGACAGGCCGATGTGAAGGCGTGTTATCGCTCACAGAAGCATCTGAAAAGCAACTGACGCGATTAGAAGTTGTACATGGAAGCATAGACTGTGTATGGGAAGTTTTGGTCGTCACCGTGGTGTCACCTATTGGGTTGTACAGTCGCTTTGAAGCCTCCAGTTCGGCGTTTTCCTTTTTGAACGTTGACGTCTTTGTTTTTTTGCAACCAGAAGTGACACAATCAACAACACAACACTCAATACGACATTTTTTAGGCGACTAAAATAATATAATTATCAATTGAAAGGTTAAAGTTGTGCGAAGAAAACACGGACAACTCCCAGACTGAACAATGTCGTGGAGACCTGTCAATCACAGTAGCCCCGCCCTAAAGCATCCCCTGCTTTATGGTCTGTGTGACTCTAAATGGACCATAATGTACTAAATGAACATCACGCTGTATTGAAGAAGACTTGAAACTAGAGATTGAGACATAAACTCATGTTTACAATGTTTACTGAGGTAATAAATCAAGAGAGAAGTAGAGTCATTTTCTATAGACTTCTATACAACCAGAGAGTCGCCCCCTGGTGGACACTAGAGAGAATGCAGCTTTAAGGCTACGTCCACACTTCTACGTTTCCATTGAAGACTCATAACTTTTGCTGCATTTACGCCCAGCGTCCACACTACCACTGCGTTTTTTAGAACCTCTGAATCAGATGTTTGAATATCAACCTCGCCTACCAGTGGTTCAACAGGGACAATGAACTCAAGGCGTTTGCTGACTTTGTTGTCATAATGCTACTACTGCCTACATGCACAGGAGGCGAGCTTCCAGTGCTTTGCGCCCGCCCAGTGTTTGCTCACGGTCATGTGACGTGCGTTTTCTGGCGTGGTGGTGTGTGTCGCCGCCTGTTTGTATAAAATATTCTGTCATAGCATAAAGACAACATTTAGCTTGGAATACATGTAGCCTGGTGTTAATGTATGTTAACACACAAAGTATTTGATGGTAAACAACAGCCTTTTATGCACTGTATGCACAGGAGATGTTCACACTTGTGTTAGTTTTGTGTTGACACCACACAGTGTAAATACCTGCTCACACACCAGCAGCTCGTTGGATTCCTCTGAACATGTTCAGCTGCGTGTCGTCGTCTTCTTCTCATCCGGGGCAGACCTCCTCTGGCACTTCATGCTTTCTGAAGATAAATCTTCCACAGAGTTGACAAACATGCTTTTTTATTTATTTTTTTATTGAGCAGTGCAACGTGTTACTTTATCTCTCCGCTCCTCCTCTGGGGAAGTTGTGATCACCACTTAGAATTACGTCCACAACCTGGCTCTCCCGTGACAAGGTGATGAATCACGGGAGCTTTTCAGAGAGAGCATCTCTTTGGCTCCGGCTCTTCTCTCCGAGGAAGTCTCTCTTCGTTGTCCTCTGCCTGTAATTCTTCCTCCGTCTATCCGGCTCTTTTTATAATTCGTCCCGTCTGTATTTTCATGGTTTAAAATGGTTTCGCTGGAATAATGAAGAAGGTTAAATGACCAATCATTACAGTGAGAGAGAGGGAGACGCTTTGAATAGCCTCCCGTAGCTCGTCAGCTCCGTCTGCTCTTTCATATGGCCTGCCTTATTATAATGCTACTTCTCTTATCCAACAGGCCATCAGGCCGGACGATTAATTTAGGTACCGTATCCCTGGAATACCCCCCCCCCCCCCCCCCCGCTCCCTTCCATCTGCAGGAGATTAAACCCAGACCGGCTCTACTTCCTGTCCATCATATTGAAAAATTACCTTTTTAGTCCTCGTCCTTAATCGCGCCGGCCCGCAGAGCAATCAGGGAATAATAATGTGTGCGTCCGGCTCCACTACGATACCCCCGCACCGGTTGAAGCCTCCCATTAACGGTTCCTTGTAAGTGTCGTCTTTCTAGAAACACAGCCAGCGTGAAGAACCATCGGGGCGTCACATCTTTGTGGAGCGCATTTATAAATGTTGGGCTGCTTCACAGGGACGCCCTCTCGAGTCAATTTTCTCTCGCTTTTGCGCTCCAGGTTCCCCGTCCCGTCTTCGCTCGTCCCTCATTTATTCTCCTCGGCGAGCTTCTGTTGACGGTTTTTGTTCCGGTTAGAAAAACAAAAACAAGACTGGATTCTAAAAGTGGTTCTGAAAGCTGAACTAACAGCAGCATTTACTTTTCACTGCTGCGTTTCCGTCCCAGCGACTTCAGCACCCAAGAAGAACCATCGGTGAAAGGTTCCACCCAGAACCCACCTTGAGAGATTCTACAGAGCCCTGTTGTCTTGTCTTGTTCTAAACAGAACACCCTTCTGTTCAGAACCTTTTCACCTTCTGAAGGTGCTAACTAGAACCCCCAGTGGGTTCTCCCGAGAACCCTTTCAAATTCCAAGGCTTTCCTCTTGAACCCACCCAGCACTGAGAAACTTCTACTTTTTGCATGCTAAGGGCTTTATGTAGAACCCACCCAGGGGGTTCTACAGAGAACCCTCTTACCTTCCTAGGGTTTCATCTGTGACCCACCCAGTTCTCCCAAGAACCTCTTGTCTCACGGAGCTCCATCTCCTCACTCTGCTCCCTTGCAGTTTGATTCGGTGTGAATTAATTGCTCCTCATATGGGAGGAGGCACACGATTAGTCTCCATCCTGATAATGGCGTGCGGCTCGGCCACGGGGAATACACTGCCAATTTGCTCGCGGCGCATCTGCCAAATGATTGGTGTTTACACGCCACATCCCCCGAGGAGTGTTTGTCACAACGCCACTTCTTACATCTCAATTACACCCAGGATCCCACGGCAGACGTCACCGAAGACGCACACCGACACGCGTGTACGGCGTTGATCTAAAGTCCGTGTTGATTGATCTTTTTGGAGTGACGACCGAGACAACCGGCTTCATACGGTTTGTTTAATTTTTTTAACTTGATCACATGTTCGCCCCGTTTACCCCCTGCACCCCACCTCCCTTCATCTCTCCTCCCTAACACAGTGCTCCTTCTCTGCTGTCCCATTAATCACCCCTCTCTAATTAACAGGCCCACTGTTCCCAGTCTTCCCACTGCTCCCACTCCACACCTGGCCCAGCCCTGCTGCCCAGCAGGCATGCAGCGCACGCCAACACACACACACACACGCACACACACGCACACCCACACAGCACAAACTGCAGCCCAGCTGGCAACACTGACCACCACAGAATCACGCGTGGACGAGCAACATTTCAAGAATAGTACGTTTTTGTTTTTAGCGTTGTGTGAAAATGTGGTGGAGGATGAAGAGTTGCATTCATTCATCACCTCATCAACCTCGTCTTCTTCCTTGTAATAACTTGTGCGTTTAAACCCATGTCCTCACCCACTGCCCCCCCCCCCCGCACAACCATCCTCACCCGTTCGCCTTCACATCCCCCCCCCCGTTAGCCAGTGTGGCCCGGCATTGCGGTGTCGCCATCTGCCATCGCAGCGTACCCACAGCCTCGTGTCCACACACACACACACACACACACACACACACACACACACACACACACACGCTCGCCCACGGACGTGCACAAACTCGCACATCTTGGCGAGAACGCCTTCCAGCGCAGGATATACCGATATCCACGCTTCCGCCACCAGATCACCACAGCCTTGTGTCTCACACACACACACACACACACACACACACACACACACACACACACACACACACACACACACACACACACACACACACACAGCCCTGTTGAGTCACACGCTTCATCTATCTCCCAGCAGGGGGAGCCGGGGAGCATCTGCCGGAGTGGGAGATGAGAGGCGGCTCTTATAGGAAGACAACTCATCACAGCAGTCACGTTCTGCCTCATCATAGACAAACAGAGGGAGGATGACCGTGTGTGTGTGTGTGTGTGTGTGTGTGTGTGTGTGTGTGTGTGTGTGTGTGTTCCACACGGACTACAGATGAAGTAGAAAGAGGGGAAAGAAAACCAGCAATTACATGCAAATGCACATTTTTGCGGGAAAGAGCTGTGCTTTTTTTTTGCGGCCTGTTGAATCATTGAAATTCAGAAGTTTGCAATAACTTCAGAAGCTACACTCCCAGATGTAAGGATGCTAACTAGAACCACATAGGGTTCTTTGGTTAGGCTTTTTGGTTCCTGGTGAAGGTTCTACTTGGAAAAGTGTCAGAATGCCAAAATACAGGATGATACATAGAACCATCTGTGAAAGGTTCCACCCAGAACCCCCCGTGAGATTCTACAGAGAGCCCTTCTATGGGGTTATGGTTCCACACAGAACCGTCTCAGGAGGTTCTATTCAGAACGTAACCACCTTCTAAAGGTGCTACCCATAACCCACTCAGGAGGTTCTACTAAGAACCCTTTAGTATTCCAAGGGTTTCCTCTAGAATCCACCCATCGGTTTCTACTGAGAACCTTTTTATATGCTAAGGGTTTCATCTAGAACCTGCCCAGTGGGTTCTACCGAGAACCCTTTTAAATTCCAATGGTTTCATCTAGAACCCACCCAGGGGGTTCTACCGAGAACTCTTTTATGTTCCAATGGTTTCATCTAGAACCCACCCAGGGGGTTCGACCGAGAACTCTTTTATGTTCCAATGGTTTCATCTAGAACCCACCCAGGGGGTTCGACCGAGAACTTTTATATTCCAATGGTTTCATCTAGAACCCACCCAGGGGGTTCTACTGAAAACTCTTTTAAATTCCAAGGATTTCATCACAACAATCCTTGAAGAATTCTTTCTTCAAAAAGGGTTCCTTGAATGGAAAGCGTTCCTCATGGAACCCTAAGTCTCACAAAAAACTCTTGAGAAAGCCTTTCTTCAAGAAAAGAGTTCTTCAGAAGCGGAGTGTTCACGGTAGAACCTCAGCCCTCTGGAGGACTGAAATACATCGATACAGGAACATGAGAGCAGAAACAATGTAGTTCTAAGTGTGATACAGAGAACGGAGAGACGTGGAGAAGTTGCATCAGGTCTTCTGTGTGTGTTTGTGTATCTTCTCTGCTCTTTGTTGTTGTATTCACGTGTTCGCTCACAATTAAAAACGGAGAAGATGCATCATGTCAGAGCACGACAGTAAAAAAAAAACCTAAAAGGTACCGGGGCAAAAAGACACGGGGAAGGAAGTAATGTAACAAGCTTCCCGATTGGTTATTTATATAACTCATTAATTTATTTAAATCCTCTCGCTCCTCCTGACATTGAACAAGACAGAAACAGAATTGATGGGAATTGCAGCAATTAGCAAATGAGCTCGAGGATGTGTTGCTGTTCGAGCCGTGTTTGGTGCTGCATCGGGGTGCTGGGGGTGGCATTGTGTGTGTGTGTGTGTGTGTGTGTGTGTGTGTGTGTGTGTGTGTGTGTGTGTGTGTGTGTGTGTGTGTGTGTGTGTGTGTGTGTGTGTGTGTGTGTGTGTGTGTGTGTGTGTGTGTGTGTGTGTGTGTGTGTGTGTGTGTGTGTGTAATGTGGTGCGCTGCCAGGTGCGAGTGGGGGTCTGTGGCAGTATATTTATTAGCGGCTGTCATGGAGGTGACACTTTGATGAATGGTGCAGAGTAATCAGGGCTGGGCTCTGACAGGCTGCACTCACAGCCTTCTACCTGCCAAACAGCCCAATCACACACACACACACACACACACACACACACACATAAACAAGTATGTTTATACACACACAAACGCTACTGTATATATGCACATGTGCAAACACAGCCGCCTGTAAATATTCCCCCGCCACCAGATGCCACGTCATCAAACTCCCCCTTCATCCTCTCCTCCTTTAACCTCCCTTTCCTCGTCTCCTCAAGTCCTTTTTTATTGATTTTCATAACCTTTTAATGACATAAAATGTGATGCTTTTTCCCGGAGATGAATAAAAAAGGATGAATTGGGTCGAGATGGTTTGAGAAGACAAAGAGACGGAGCGATCTGAGGTGGAAATGTGCAGAGCGTTGTTGTTTTTTTAATTGCTGGTGAGAGACAAGGTGTCCTTAATTAGTCCTAGTCTCTCTCCCGTTGTTCTGCGGGGTCGTAATTCTGTGACTTTTGACTAATTAGTCAACTGCCGCCGACTCACTCGTACTCTCCCCACAGCATCAGGACTCCTCTCTGTTTGGTGAGAGGGAGAATTTAGTCAGTTTGGTAAAAATACACAAGTTTTCCATTAATTCTTTCTGTGTTTCCATGTAGACAATGTCAATTTACAAATGTCCAAACAATGAAGAACAGAAATCAAGCGGCTGTTACACGCTGTCCTTGGAGAGGAACCGCAGCAGAATATTGTATTACAACGCAAACACAAAATGGAAATCATTACTTCTCAGCGAGCTTCTATTGCCTCCAAAACCAGCAAGTAATGTGGGGGGGGGGTAATCAAATAATTTCACTGAGGTTTGGGTTTCCAAACAGTTTTCCGCTGATTCTATCGGCAGACCACAGTCTGGCCCTCTGGAAAGGAGGGGGGGGGGGGAGAGAGAAAAGGACTTTAGGAGAAGGAAACAACAGAGAAGAAGAGAGGATGTGATGATGATGGTGATGATGAAGAGCTGAGAGGAGTGACGGGTGCGACCCGCTCTCTTCCTTTGACTCTCTTCCTTTAACTCTCTTCCTTTGACTCTCTTCCTTTGACTCTCTTCCTTTAACTCTCTTCCTTTAACTCTCTTCCTTTAACTCTCTTCCTTTGACTCTCTTCCTTTGACTCTCTTCCTTTGACTCTCTTCCTTTGACTCTCTTCCGTTGACTCTCTTCCTTTGACTCTCTTCCTTTGACTCTCTTCCTTTGACTCTCTTCCTTTGACTCTCTTCCGTTGACTCTCTTCCTTTGACTCTCTTCCTTTGACTCTCTTCCTTTGACTCTCTTCCTTTGACTCTCTTCCTTTGACTCTCTTCCTTTGACTCTCTTCCTTTGACTCTCTTCCTTTGACTCTCTTCCTTTGACTCTCTTCCTTTGACTCTCTTCCTTTAACTCTCTTCCTTTGACTCTCTTCCTTTGACTCTCTTCCTTTGACTCTCTTCCTTTAACTCTCTTCCTCTTCCAAAAACTGAAACGTGGGAAATAGCACGCTGCACATGTGACATCATCATCGCAGCATTAACAGGTTTAAGAACATGTCTTAAGTCTAAACAACATGTTCGGCTCAGCTGTGTTTTTAAAACATTCATTTATTTTATAAATCCCACTGAGATTTTAAATCTCGTCAGGATTGTGCAGCGCATTATAAAACCACGCAGATATAAAGGAGAGAAACAGATGAAGTCAAAACATTTTAAGAATTCATAAAAACAGACGAGAGACTTAAAAACATTTAAAAAGACAAACCAGCAAACTGCATGAATCAAAATGATTTGGTCTTTATTCCTGTTGAATAAAAGCTGAATAAACGTCCAAATATTATACAATAAGGATTATAGGATGCATTTAAACACATATTCTACACAGCTGCAACTTGAATGAATGAAAATACAAATGAAATGAACATCCTAAATAATGACTGAACGAAGGAATGGACTGGTTGACCCTCCTCCTCCTCCTCCTCCTCCTCCTCCTCCTCCTCCTCCTCCTCCTCCGACTCCCTGCCAGGTTGAGTGAACATTGACGGAGTAACACTTATTCTCTCCGTCACACCAATGGAAATCAATCGGGCGGTAATTGCAGCGTTTGACCCCTTCGTCCCGTCTCCCCTCTGTCCATGAAGACGAGCCAGAGACGCTCAATTCATGTTGTGCACCGGAACTTAACACCAGATATATTTCATCATGTTTTGATGAAAGAATTACGAGGGATGGATATCGTTATTGATACTCTTATCGGTTGTTTTTGGTTATTTTGTGAGAAAAAGACAAATAATTAAGAAAATAATCCACATTTCTTTATTGTTCTCGTATGTAAACAAATAATCTTTCTTGAGCAGCAACACAAGAAGTTCTAAAATCTATAAAATACATTCTCATCTAAACAGTGATCTCAGTGATCATCTCTCATTGATGATCCTGTTCTTCTGATCAAACTCCGTATGACATCACTGCCGTATGACATCACTGACGTATGACATCACTGACGTTACCTGACGGCTGCTAGTTGACAAAAGCAGGAAAAACGGCGGGACGGAGAATTAAGATGGAGAAAAGTTGACAGGAGCTTTTTATTGCAGCTGGTGTGTGTGTGTGTGGGTAATGAGTGACCCTTCCTCCCTGGCATGGTTATGCCGTCACACCGGTATTAATCTTCTCACATCACCCAGTCTCTGAACCGACAGTAGGCCCCTTGGGTCCACACACACACACACACACACACACACAGATGCATTGAGCGAAGTGGCGATGATTAATGGAGATGTTCTGAGGATCTGTTTAATAAGTGTGAGCGCAATGGGCAGGAAGAAGTCAAGTACATATTTCTGCAAACGGCGCCCGACTCACTGGGGCCCCGAACCACACCCTCACATGTACACTGCAGGGAACACAAAGCAGAGAGAGGTGCATTGTGGGTACATGGAAGAGCGTGAGGAGGTTTGTCTTTTATTAACATAGTTTTAAGCTCAACAGTTTGTCAACTGATATGTACAGTCAGCACGGCTGTGCCATTCATATCGAGTCCCACCTGGTGTGTGCGTGTGCGTGTGTGTGTGTGTGTGTGTGATGAAGGTGTGAACATCAGGAGTCAGGCTCTCAGTCTGTCAGGATCACACAGACTGAGGTGACATGTGAAGCAACCTGCTAATAACTGACTTCAACACATTCAGATGTACTGACTTGAATCTGACTCCGTCAACAAAGTACTCTGATTACTGCAGAACATCTTCATCTTCCACTCATTGATGTTGGAAGCGGAGTAAGAATAGCACTGTTCAACGATTACCAAGATGTATTCAGTCGATTGGTCATCCTTCAAATGCATTTTCATGCTGAATGACTTATTTCCAACAAACGTATGACTGTCTTTGGTGAACACGAGGTTTAAAGTGGTGATTCTTTGCGGAGAAACAAACCTGTCGACCATGTCTACTTGTTAGTCCACTGATAATGTCTTTGCTTGCAGACAGCGCTGGTCTTTGCATGTCTCCATCTTTGTCCTCCGTGCGAGTCGTCTGCTGCTCCGTAACCCGTCGCCTCTCTTTTTGTTTCTCCTCTCTCCGGTCATGGAAGCCTGAGCTCTGTGTTGTCTGACAGCTGCTGCTTGCCTTTGTTTTTTCCCTCCCTCTCCTCTCCTCTCCTTTAAACACGCGTCCTCGTTTCTAAACTATCTATCATGCTGGCAGGGCCAGTGGGGCCTTTAAACTGTGGGATTGGCACTTTCTCAGCTGCTGAGCTGGAAAAGGCGGCTGCTTGCAGACGGAGACACGAGCGGAACAGGAGGTAGCCTGTCTGAACGCAGGTGGACCGACGATCCTCCTCTCCAGCCTGCAAGTGTGTGTGTGTGTGTGTGTGTGTGCGCGTCTCTAAAAGTGTGTGTGTGTGTGTGTGTGTGTGTGTGTGTGTGTGCGTGTGTCTCTAAAAGTGTGTGCCTGCAAAGCTTTTGTGCTAATAGAGATCCAAATCCTTCTACGGTTGTTGAGAGTTTGCCATTGCGCTCTTTCTCCAACAAGAAAAGTTTAAAAGAGTGCGGAGTCGTTTTAGGGAACGCATTAGGAAGAAAGTTAATTTTTTGGGGGGGTGCGGTGGGTGGGTGGGGGGGGGGCTGTGAAACGGAGTGTGTGGATCCCAGCGACGAGTTGACAAACTCTGAGAAGAGGTGTCTGAAAAGATGGGACCTTGCTGACAACATCTGTGTGTGTGTGTGTGTGTGTGTGTGTGCATGTGTGCATGGAGACGTCACATTTGACAAACATGAAGAAGTAACAATGCGCCGCTGTCAGCGGGTCTAGTCCATGTCGGGGTGGGGGGGGGGGGGGGGGTGGAAGAGAATGTGAGGTGCGACTTTCTCAGACGAGCAGAGAAGCCGTGATGACGCCTCATCGATTTGCACACACCCCACACTTAAACATGACACACACACACACACACACACACACACACACACACACACACACAGTCGGCAGTCTGTGCCACGTGGCCGCCCCCTGATGAGGTTATTTGACAATAAGAATAAGTGACACGGCCGCTCTGTGAATGGCGACTGAACAACGCGGTGCATGTGATATTTATCTATTCAGTGAAATGAGTGACATGCCTTTAGACCACAGCTCTGCACAGACTCTGATTCCATGCCCGCTAAATATGAAGCTGGTTGGAAATAGTCTCTCTGCGTATTTACTTAAATCAGCCTTTTGAGCTTCCAGGACCTTTAGCACAAATTTAATCTGCAGGATCTTTATCACTTTAGGTATTTACAAATCGATTCTTTTGTCGTATATGGATATGTGTGTGTGTGTGTGTGTGTGTGTGTGTATAGATGTGTAATATAGAGGGATTCTCCTTTTTATTTAGTTTTTGTTGTTGTATATTGTTATAATATATTTGTTTGTGTGTCTATGTGGCACTTTAATACATACGTGTTTAAAAGAAAAGGAATTGTATTACCGCACGATACATTTCAAGAGTATTTCCATTCCTCAGCCCTCCAGAGAAGGAAACTCAAATCAAGGGAATCATTGATCAGACATTTGTGTCTCGGTGCTCAAAGAGAGCAACAATTAATAAAGACAACATTGTATCAGTTTCCCCTCAGCCTCCGGGGCGGTTTTGGGACGTTCAGTTGAAAGACTTGCTGCTGACCTTTTCTGGTCCGTCAGTAGAGGGCGGTCTATCCTCAGTGGTCCAACGAGTGTGTGTGTGTGTGTGTGTGTGTGTGTGTGTTTAGTTAATTTCCCAGCACAGCAGTTGTTGTCTTGTGCTCTAATTACTCCAAGGGGCACACAGGTTTCCTCTCTTTCTTCTCGTTCTCTCTCTCTGTTACGTGTTAAAGCAGGAGTTGCTTCGTGACTGTGGCCTTCACTGCCTCTCCAAGAACTGGAACCATTACCCAGCAGAACAATACACGGTGGAGCTGAAATGCACCAAGTAATTGGAACAGCTGAAATTAAATAACTGCTGGGAAAATCCAGGTATGGCCGACAGTCCTTTCATTGTTTCTGTGACAGTTTCAGACTCAAATGTCGTCTTCAGCTGCGATCTTCAGTCACTTCTGCACGTCTAGTTTATTTTGTTTAAATTTGGGGCTTGAGCTGAACATCTGTGTGCAGAACAGCTGGATGGATGCCAGGAGTTTCATGTCACTTTTTTATCGCAGAACGTTGCCTGCAAATGAGCTTTTTATTCACAGGTTCTGCTTCTTGTTGTCGTGGATTAATTAAGTGAGCGTAAAGAAATAAATACGTTTCCAAACGCAGACAGCTCGTCTCTCTTGTTCAGTCCAGTTTCATCATCAGTCGGTTATGATTATTGAAGAGGAGGAAGTTGGTAATGAATCAATAAGAATCTGGTGCGGACCATAAATGAGTTGTTGCTTCTTTCATCACTGGGGTCGGCACCTTTTTTGTCTTTTATTGTTGTGCCATATTAACAAGAAGGTCAACATTACAACACCACATCCACATTTAAAGCTCCAGCTGAAGTTTTATTTCCTCCATAAAGGCATAAAAACAAATAATTTTCTCCCACAATCAAGACATTGTAATTATATATGAGAGCGCTGTACAATTATTCCAGGAAGAAACAAACATCTAAACATCTGAGAAAGTGTATTCCTGGTAGTTATGATGTTACATTCGGGATGCTTCCATCCTAAACATCTACACCATTATAATGTAGATACTTGACATTAAATCTCTTCATAAGCTGACGTGTCATAGCAGGAAATAAAGTGTAAATAAAGTGTAGCTATGGTCCCATTCTATTCAGTCTGTCACAGACATGCCAGTGAGCCAGCATGCACGACACCAAGGGCCCAGCTAAATGGAACCTGGCCATCAGGCATGTTATTAATAACACCATGTGTTTACGCTGCATGTCAGAAATGGCTGCTGTGAAAGGTTGTGTGTGTGTTTTACACAACTTATATGTTTATGGTTATCAAGTTGCCGGAGGCAGCAGGTATTACTTCGTTTTTATTTTTATTTTAGAGCAACTTTGTGCGTTCTTCTAGAAGAGCGATGTCCAGTGATCTGTGCGTGACTCGGGTCACTGGAGTTCACTCACACCATCACGTATGCAAACCAGTTGTTCATCCTGCAGACCTCTGTCTGTCATTATTCTCAGACTCTGGATGATCTACGACCCTTATCGTGATCACGCCTTCATTATGCCTTCATGGCAGAATATTAACCGACCCGCATGCGTCCCCAGACACCGGTGTTGATATTAAATATGGTAAACTGATGTATCGTCATAAGACGCAGGTCTGCTGCTGTAGTGGGTGAACGCTCTTGTATCTATATATAGTTTTCATGTTGGGACGGTGACGCGTGTTTGCACGTGCCTTCTTCTTTCAGCAACAAAGCCTAAAATGCTGCGATGTGTTTTTTTCTTTCCCACACCTGCTTTTCTTCAGCTCTTCATCGTGAGACACGAGCCCACGGCACAGGAGACGTCGAGCATCCGTGTCTCTGCCGTTGCCTTGATAATTGGTGGTCGACTGTCTTATTTCTGAAGGTGTAAAGGCTGCGTGTTCGCTGTGTTGGTACATGCTCAGGATGGGGGAGAACGGGGGAGATAAAGAGTCTGTTAGGAGCATGTTTGCATCGCCTTCAATTAGCGTGGTCCAGGAGAGACAAAGGGGGAGGAATTGGATATAGATTGGCACTCAACTGGACAAGAGAGATGGACAGTGTGTGAGGGAGGGAAAGTGAGGTTGATGACAGTCTACTCACAGGCAGGTTCTCTCTCTCTCTCTCTCTCTGTCTCTCTGTCTCTCTCTCGCTGTCTCTGTCTCTGTCTCTCTCTCTGTCTCTCTCTCTCTGTCTCTCTCTCTGTCTCTCTGTCTCTCTCTCTGTCTCTCTCTCTCTGTCTCTGTCTCTGTGTCTCTCTCTCTCTCTCTCTCTCTCTGTCTCTGTCTCTGTCTCTGTCTCTGTGTCTCTCTCTGTCTCTGTCTCTGTCTCTCTGTTGCTGTGTCTCTCTCTGTCTCTGTCTCTCTCTCTGTCTCTGTCTCTGTGTCTCTCTCTCTCTCTGTCTCTGTCTCTCTGTTGCTGTCTCTCTCTCTCTCTCTCTCTCTCTCTCTCTCTCTCTCTCTCTCTCTCTCTCTCTCTCTGTCTCTGTCTCTGTGTCTCTCTCTCTCTCTCTCTGTCTCTGTCTCTGTGTCTCTCTCTGTCTCTGTCTCTCTGTTGCTGTGTCTCTCTCTGTCTCTGTCTCTGTCTCTCTCTGTCTCTCTCTCTCTGTCTCTCTCTCTCTGTCTCTGTCTCTCTCTGTCTCTCTCTGTCTCTGTCTCTGTCTCTCTCTCTGTCTCTCTCTCTGTCTCTCTCTCTGTCTCTGTCTCTGTCTCTCTCTCTGTCTCTGTCTCTCTCTGTTTCTGTCTCTCTCTCTGTCTCTGTCTCTCTCTGTCTCTCTCTCTGTCTCTGTCTCTCTCTGTCTCTGTCTCTCTCTCTCTGTCTCTGTCTCTCTCTGTCTCTCTCTCTCTCTCTCTCTGTCTCTCTCTCTCTGGGTGTAATCAGTTTCCTCTCTTGTCTCGCAGTCGTCATGATAATTATTTTAACAATTACCTTCATCCTGTCTCTCTGCCACAGATGAAGTAGTCCACTGCTGCTTCCATCAGTTTGTTTCTGTCCGGTCGCTCTGGTTTATGCTCTTAGATGCTTGTTTAAAAAAGGAGATGCACTTATGACTTCTGGTGACCAGTAGTTCTCTTGAATAACTATGTTGAATACACTGATTGTAAGTCGCTTTGGATAAAAGCGTCTGCTAGATGACGAATATATTGTAGTATAAGAAGTGGACGTAGTCATCGTGGCGTCACTCATTGGTTTGTGGACTGATGTTTTGAAGCCTTGAGTTCGGCCATTTCGCCATCTTGGAATACAGCCGTAGTCATGTTGTTTTTTCCGCAGCCAAAGAACAGGAAGTGACCATATTTGGACCCGAGCAGTGACGTAGAGACGCCGTATACGTCTCTGTAGAGACCTGTCAATCACAGTAGCCCCGCCCTCTAAAGCATCCCCTGCTTTATGGTCTGTGTGACTCTAAATGGACCATAATGTACTAAATGAACATCATGCTGTATTGAAGAAGACTTGAAACTAGAGATTGAGACATAAACTCATGTTTATAATGTTTACTGAGGTAATAAATCAAGAGAGAAGTAGAGTCATTTTCTCATAAACTTCTATACAACCAGAGGAGTCGCCCCCTGGTGGACACTAGAGAGAATGCAGCTTTAACACATGAAGCATCGGCTTCACTCGGCAGAACCGGAGGTTGCCGCCTGGTTTCACCGTGGCAAACTCGGTCCTTGACCGCACGGTTCAATTTCACCAAACATTTGTGAATAAGCAGAAATCTGTCTGTGTGTGCGTGTCCAGCCCCGACGTGTCTAACCAGGCCTGTATGGTTGAAGCCCGGTGCCGTCAATCAGTGCGGTGGGGGTACGGTGGTGGTGGTGGTGGTGTTGGGGGGGGGTGGTATGCAGATACTACGAGCTGTCAACAGACCACAGGAAATGGATGCCTGAGAAAGCCATAACTATGATGAATGTACTCCCTCAATTCTCCGAGTAGCCCCCTCCTCTCGCTGTCTCTGTTTCTCGCCAACACATTCTGATAGACATGCATGCAGTTCACACACAATACCCCCCCTCCTCTAAACCCCGTACACTATCTCTCCAACCCCCCCCCCCCCTTCTTCCACCAGCAAGCCTGCGAGCGTGTGACTAATGTATGCGGTAAAGCTGCTCGCTACCATGCCCGCTCACTAGCCCACCGCCGCCCGCAATCGGCCCATCCATCTCTGCGTCCGCAGCCGGAGACCGCATTCAAATAAATTTGTCACTGTGCGTTTATGAAATATTGATGGTGGGAGACAGGGCGGGGCGGGGGGGGTTGGTTTCGGGGCCGATCAAAGGTTTGGCCGGTGAAGAAAGGAAGTGTGAAGAGGAGAGCTGTAATGTATATTTGTTTTTGAGCGGTGGCCAGGTGAGGCCTGAAATATAAAGACGCTGCAGAGACGGAGGAGGGAGTTCAGTGATATCACATACATCAACACCACAGGCAGCCAGGAACCAGGACGCAAGCCAGACGTGCGTCGATGGAACAGTGACGCGTGGACTTCAAAATGGAAGAATTGCAACAGTTGATGCTCAACTCCTGTTATTATCTTCCCTCAACATGTAGCTCGTTCATCCAAATGAAACTATCTTTTTTGAAACTTGTGTTTTGAGATCTGTTTCTATTTGTGGTTTAATCTTTAAAAGGTCAAATTAAAAGCTAAATCGTCCAGGTGGCATCTTCAAACTGCTTGATTTGATTGATTATCCAAAACCCATAAATACTCAATTTACGATATGAAACGGAGAAGCAGCAACTCCTTACATTGGAGAGGTGCGAACATGTAAAAGTTTGGTATTTTTGCTTGAAAATCTTCACAATGGGTGTTCCTTAATGTTCTGTTGAATCTCTACATTCAGCACCACTCAAACCCTTGAAGAATCACTTCCCTGTTGCTCTGATGATCTACTTTCTACTGAAGAAAACGACCTCGATGAAACCTGTTGACAGCATATTCTATCCTGCACCCTCTCGTTCTCGGTTCCTAAAAAAACCAAAGTGACGACGTACAAAAACAAGATGGAGGAAAAACAAAATTCCAAACTTGAGTTTTTAATACCGTAGTCCACAAACCACTCCGTCCACTGCTTATATCCAGTCTCAGAGGATGATGTCTCAAAACCTGCAAACACAAAAACCTGAACGTTCTGCACGCAACGTACCAATACATGTTTGTGATTCAGGTGAACTTGCTCTTCTAATTGTAATGAGCATTGAGGCGGATCGGCGTCCATGAGAAACCTCCAGCATCAACGAGAATGCACTGCTCTGTCTGAGCGTCGCCAACCTTCACTTTGTCCCGATTAGAAGTGTAACGGGCTGAGTGGTTAAGGGCCGAGACGTGTTCTCCTCCAGAGGGATCGAACTCCAGAGAACGAGCTGAATGTGACGGGCACAGAACAACCCGTCATATCCACAGTGTGCGTGGTACATACCGGAACACAAAGGTCACAAACATCTCATACGGGCAGAGGAATGGCAGGAATGTTTGGACAGTAAACACTTATAACGAATATAACTTCGCAGTGCAACCTGGATCCCGCAGCATTGTGCCTCCTGTAATCTGTGTGTGTGTTTCAAGGCCCTGCGTGCAGAGTTATTGACGGATTGTTTGCGTAGTGCCAGCCCCCCCGATAAGCTGCTCATTGTCTGGCGTTTGGGTCGTGATGGAAAGAGGAGGCTGTCAACAATATTGACTCATCTCCAGAGAAGCATTCCTTCGTTCTCTGGCCTCGCTGTAAACACATGATCCTTGTTTTCTCTTCCTCCCTTCCACCAAAAACCTACTGTATCTATCTCACAACACCCCCCCCCCACACTCTCTGCCCGCCATGCTGTTTTCCATCCATCTGCCCCCCCCCCCCCCCCTCCTGGGCCTATCAACAGGATGAGTCACAGACTTGCTCGTGTCATGAGGCTAAATGTTTAGTTCTGTGCTGTTAGCCCTCAAAGCACAAATACACAACGTGAAGCGATCCAAACCTGCCAAACATGATGATGATGATGGTGGTGGAACTTTCCGCCCCTCATCGCGTGAGTGGTCCCGTGCTTGTGTTTGGTCAGAGATAAACACGACGTCAACAAGACATTTTGTGCTTCTTGTGGATGTGATAACCCTGAAGGCCACAAGAACCAGATAAGAGCTTTGAAGGGGACATTTGACCATGTGACAGACGAATACAAATGTATTATCTATCTAAAGATTAAGGATCTCAAATTTGGTCAATTTGTGGTCAAAGGTCACTATGACTTTACAAACATGTTTTTGTCCGTAACTGAATAATTCATGAAGCGCATTTTATAGTTCTTGGACCCTCATGTTGGTTTGAGCTACAGAGACATTTTGAACTAGATTTAATAAGCATGCAGGCAGGATTTTAAAAACAGGGTTGAGCACTGAATGTGCTTTATTTGTTGCAAATTGCTGA
>NC_136641.1:26024131-26125045 GCF_949748355.1 Melanostigma gelatinosum | reverse complement strand
GATATTTTTTCAGCAGATGTTAAATAAATTGTAAAATTTAGCACTAAATCTGTGTAACACATTGTATCAACACAAACATTTATGCAACACTTTAAAGGACATAAGTGAGAATTGGAGGAGGCCTCATATACTTCCATCACAATCTTCTAAGCCCTCTTACACTTTTACATTCTCACAATTTATTTTAATCAATTAATTTGTTATTATTTCTGATTGATGGCTAGAGGAGCTACTGCTGAGCAGCGTCTCACGTTTAATCTTCAGGTTCCCAGCTTTAAGATGAACACCTCCTCCATGTGACTGTTGACTTCTCATCTCCCCCTGAACCCCTCTCCCCCACTCGTACCCCTCAAGGAATACTGAGAGGTAAACATCAATGATCATTTCAGATAAGGGTCCCTTCAATTTAATCACGTCATAATTGTGACCAAGAAACGTACCGACTCGGGGCGTAAATCACAGCTTTCATCCCGATACAAGATTAAAGCGATTCTTTGGACGACGATGCGATATCGTGGTTATTGTATCGATCTGATATCAGGCTATTTAATCAGTTACATACTGTACACATCAACTCACGAAAATACCTAAAATATAGTAATACTATATATTATATTACTATTTTTTATTTTATTGTTATTTTTATTTATATTATCATATTATTTGACAACTTTATTACTGGACATGGGAACTTCAAAATAAAGGCGCATCAGTGTTTTCTCTTAGCATTGATGATGTTGGATCGTTGGTCATTGATTCGTTCTCTACGGTATTTAATAACCGCATTGTTTCCTACAATACTGCAAAAAATAGACTTCGTCCTTTCTGTGCAGTAATTTGGTATTCATCGGCTGAGCGGCACCAATAAATCTGGACAGTTATTTTTTTTTTAGTCGGGCTCCAGAAGCAGCAGAACAAGCCGAGTTAAAGTGAGAGCATTAGCATTGTGCCGTTAACACACGATGTGTAGCGCTACGTATTCATGTCTACAGGCAAATAAAGAGTGCGCTTATTATTGTGTTGAGTGGAAGACAAAGATACACATCTTAATGAGCTTGTAGGGAAAGATTCTCACACACACACACACACACACAGTCTGCTGGTTAATCAGCTGTGTAAAGCACCATATCTATCTTTCAATTTCCCCCCATTAGGGCAGACGTCGGCTTGATTAGGCCCTTAATCTCCTGAGATTGAGACATTAAAGCATGGGAGTGATGTATTCTCACATGTTCACACAGTGGCACACCTAGCCAGAGAAAAGTCAACTGCCACAGCGGTGCAGTGTTGCTCCCAAGACACTCCTCTGGTTGTATAGAAGTCTATGAGAAAGTGACTCTACTTCTCTCTTGATTTATTACCTCAGTAAACATTGTAAACATGAGTTTATGTCTCAATCTCTAGTTTCAAGTCTTCTTCAATACAGCATGATGTTCATTTAGTACATTATGGTCCATTTAGAGTCACACAGACCATAAAGCAGGGGATGCTTTAGGGCGGGGCTACTGTGATTGACAGGTCTGGTGATGTGGATTGACTCCATGCTAGCTGGTTAAAAGCTAAGCAGCAACGGGAATCATGGAGACAAGATGCTAATTGTATTAGCGCAAATGGTCTTCATTGCTTTTTAAGGAGTTATTGAGACTCACTGGTTGACCATGTTTTAGTGCTAAACTTGGGGAACGAATACACTTGTGTTTGAACCCTGAAGTGAGTAAACGGGCAGCACGAGGTGAATAATGCGGATGTGTTTCTCACCATCCCTTCCTACATAAGGGTCATTAAGTAGTAGGCTGGGCAGCGGGAGGAAGCCACCTCGAACAAAGATCTTCATAAAAAGAGACTCAGCAGCAAAGTTTGGACGGGAGGAGCAGGGAGGGGCAGGTGTACCAAACAGAAGAGCGAAGATGTCTGGAGTTCTGGGCCATTTCCTCCAAGGACAATAACCCCCATCTTGTTTAACAACACACCCGGCAGGGACTATTACACTCATTTTAATTGGCTCCCATTTTAATTGCCCAGGTGGAAGGAGGGGGTCTTTTTCCTTCTCCTTATGCTCTTAAAGTTAGCCTTGCCAAAATGAGTTGAATGCAAAGCTGTGTGGTTGGGGGGGGGGGGGGGGGGGGGAGTGTTCAAAGAACTATTGACACAAACTTGTTCTTTCCTTTATTTACTGGAGACCTAGAGTGTCAGGAAGCTGAACAGTCCTGTTTGATGTTAAACCACACACACACACACACACACACACACACACACACACACACACACACATTACGGTGTCTCATTGGATGCAGAGTTCTCATATAGAACCGATCTCCGGAGTTTTCAGCATTATTGGAGCATCCACACGGCAGCCTTCGAAGGCGGACAGCACGTGAGTGGTGTGGCTGCTCAGTGTAAACGTAGGAAAAGTGGACTAGTGTGGATATGGCCTGAGAGATGGGACAGTGAGTCGGGTAATGACGAGTTGTTTGGGTTATTTGAGGGGTGAAACAGAAGAACACACCCAGGTACAGTGTGTCCCGTGTAACATGGAGGACGCAGTGGAGGAAAAGTGTAAAAAACACAAGATGAAGGAGGGAGTAAGCTGCTCAGTTAAGTGTGACCGTGATGCTCAGCGCCACTCTCTGCTAGTGATTTTGCTAAATGAACAGCGATTGTACCAATTAATAGTATTGAGTGTTATCCATTACAGCTGTCGGGAGCAGCCGCCTGCCTTCATTAGGCCTCGTCCCCTCCACATTTATCGCTCTCTCTCTTCTTTCTTTGTGTTTAAAGTAGGGCTGGGCAAGTTAACGTGTTATTATCGCGCGTCAACTCATTTTTTTTATTTGAAAGTCCGTGGAGGAAGTCTTCAGCAGACTACGTTGATGCAGCTTGTGAGAGACGTTTAGATAAACAAAAGCAAGACAAGCGGCGTTACAACGTGCAGCAGCTGCTGCTCTGCCTGGAGACCACTGGACATCGCTGCGGTAAAGCCAGCAGACACTTACATCTTAGTGCACCTACGTGCTGAAATCCACGGGAAACGCATTCAAACGGCGCAGGTCGGGAGCGAAGTATAAAACATGCTACCTGCATCTCGTGAACCAAATGTTCTTGCCCTTTTGTTCATACAGCAGTACTTTTAAAATAAAATTGGCAGGGCATCTGGGAGCGTGAGGTTTCAAAGGGGCCTCACATCCGAGTGCAGGGATTCCCCCAACCTCCTCTGACAATGGGACAGGAAGGAAGGAGTGTGCAGGCTGCGGGAGTGGACCAGGCGCTAACGGGAGTTACATGGGAGACATGTGGGGGACGGCGGGGGACAGTTTCCCGCCTTGAAAGAATCATGCAGAGGCTTGACCAGAAGCAGACACAGGCAGTAGTGTCACCTGGAGATGTGGAGAATAACAACATGGAAGGTGGGAGCTGGATGGGAGTATTTGACTCCTGTGACTTTGGATCAGCTCCCAACTTATGCAAGGAGTTTTTATTTCTCCCTTTATTCCACCGAGTTCAAACACGGTTTCATTTCTAAGTCTAAATAAATCCTTAACCTTGAACTGAAAAGTTTTATTTGACAGATGATCTTCTGTTTTATGGAGAAAGTGTCGTCAGACATCTTGCATAGTCAGAGTAGATGCTGTTTCTGGACATCTTTGAGTTTTATTTGGTTACGTGGCGTCTTCCTTCAGCTCCTGGACTCTAACGAGAGAGCAGACATGAAGTTGCAGGAGCTCTGGTGTTGTTTCCGGGATTGAACTCTCAGTAGTCGGCTCCTGGTTTGACCTGGAACCTTTTTTAGCTCAAAAGCTTTCACTTTATTTTTGGAGCCAGCTGGATGCTAACCTGACCCGCCAGATGGTTTGTTCTACAGAACCATTTGAGATGAGAAGCCGTCGTTGGAAACTTTTGTTTGTTAAAGGGGCAGACTCTTAAAAATACTACTTTGCATGTGATTGGATGAACCACTTGTCAATCAAACTCTTACCAAAACCAGTTGAGAAAAGCCTTCAGTGTTGTTCTTTGCTCTTCTTCAAATGAAGAAATACTCCGAGGTCTGGATTCCACGGATGCTATCGCAGCATCGACGCTAACCTCTTCAGGAGCCTCTCCGTGTCGTCTCACACACACTTAAGCCACGCCCCCAGCTTCCAGTCGCTCCGCACAGGACGCTGATTGGTCAGTGTTCTGGCTTGTCGGTCACAAACGCATTACTTGAAGCCTGACGAGATGGATTTTTCGTGTGATATGTGATCCTTAGAATTCTTGCGTGATCTCGCAAAAATCCAGCTGCCGTAGCAGATAGGTGGGATGCAGGTCCAAGTGTCTGATATCCATCACGTGGTTAAAAGTAAGCGTGCCAACAGATCAGTCTGGTTTGAGGAGAAAGAGCCCAAAAGCAGCAGTTCAGAACAGGAAGTTCGAGGAATGACTTTTACCTTCTAACCCCTGACTCTACCTCCTGTGCTTCAGAAAGGAAAGACGGGAGGAAATAAAGGAAGGAAGGGGACACGGATAAAGAGTTCTTATCTAAATTGTCTTGGCCCTGACCCCCCTACTAAATCACTATGGTATCCTGACCTCTGACCTCTGCTATCGCACCCTCAGACCTGCATTCTGCAGAACAAGTTACATCAGATCAGACTGCAGGGATTCAGACTATTAATACTCAAAGTATTTACATTACAATGCATGGTAACGGTAAAAGTCAACAGGAATGTATCACTCACTGTAATGGTAGCTGGATAATTATGTGGCGCAAGGGATGATGAAATTGTGTGTGTGTGTGTGTGTGTGTGTGTTTAGAGGATGGAGGCATCAAGAGCTTCCCATGCAGCTGGATCCTGTCTCAGTATTCTCCCCTCATGACCCTGACCTGAGCTTTCAAGTTACTTCATGATGCATTTATTCAGGAGTTCTGTGCAAAACAATTGAAAACATCAAATTGCAATAAATAATATTCAGTCCATTTGCTTAATTGCTACAGTAGCATAACTTTAGCATGACAGTAGCAAACAAGATTTTTAAAAGCTTCTGTCACTAAGCTTTGATGTTTTCATCATTTGATTTTCCTTCTGAAACCTCAAAGGCACGTCATCCTCATCTGCATCATTATGGACATCTGGCCAAAGACTTGACTTGGACATGCAAACATCTGGCTTCAATGCACGCAGCAACCTCCGGTCCTGCCGAGTGAAGCCGATGCATCGTGTGTTAAAGCTGCATTCTCTCTAGTGTCCACCAGGGGGCGACTCCTCTGGTTGTATAGAAGTCTATAGAAAATGACTCTACTTCTCTCTTGATTTATTCCCTCAGTAAACATTGTAAACATGAGTTTATGTCTCAATCTCTAGTTTCAAGTCTTCTTCAATACAGCATGATGTTCATTTAGTACATTATGCTCCATTTAGAGTCACACAGACCATAAAGCAGGGGATGCTTTAGGGCGGGGCTACACAGTGATTGACAGGTCTCTACCAGAGACGTATACGGCGTCTCTACGTCACTCCTCCGTACGTAACTTCCGTTCATTGGTTGCCAAACAAACAAGACGGCGACGGCGAAATTGCCAAACTCGAGGATTGAAAACATCAGTCCACAAACCAATGGGTGACGTGACGATGACTCCGTCCACGTCTGTGCTTCAGCCTCCTGGACGACACATAAACTAACCCGACGTGCCAAACAGAGATTTACACCACGTTAGTGTAACCCTGCCGTGAGCACGCTCTGAAGGCCTTGACGAGACAGTCGTGAGCGCACGAGCGAGAACAAAGATGTGCACCGATACACACACACACACACACACACACACGCACACACACACACACACACAGAGGCAGACACCATGACTTACAGCCCAGTTCCTTTTCCTTCTCTCTCCTGTTATTATGAGGACCTTCAATCCTTTTCTTCTTCGTCCCTCCTCTCTCACGGACTCACTGCAGCCCTGTAACTCACACTGGTGTCAAAACAAACACAGATAAACAGCCAAAAGCAAACACACACACACACACACACACACACACATGATATCAACAGAGACATGAGCAGAACCCCCCCCCCCCTCTCTCGTCCGTCCTCCCCTCCAAGTCTGGCGTCCCCCCACATTGCCACCAATATTTCTCATGAGCTCTCGGCCACCAGCCCTTCATGAATTTTTATTAAACAAAACTCTAAGCAGATTGATTTCACACCGGCTGCTTTATTGCATTTTTATTTAATTCTCTCTCTCTCAGATGCTCACTTGCTCCTCCTTGCCCTTACCTCACTTTCCTCACTCCTTCCTTTCACCTCCTCTTTCCTTCCTGATGCTGATCCCACTTCCTCTCTGTATTTCCTGCTTGTTTTATCCACTATCTCTCCTCTTTTTAACACACTGTCCTCCCCTCTTTTCAATTCTCTCTCTCGTCCGCCTTTCATTCTCTCCCATTTCCTCAAGCCTCATTTTCCTGCCAGTCCTGATTTATGCTCCTGGATTTGTGGCCCTGAGGAGGGCTGTTGTTGGTGTGCTGATGAGCTTTCTTTTGTGTGTGTGTGTGTGTGTGTGTGTGTGTGTGTGAGAGTTTGTCCAAATGCGTTTATGTGTCATGTGTTTCAGCCATAGACTGTTTATAAAAAGTGGAGTTGGTCACTGCGAAGTCACCCGTTTGTTTGTGGACTGACGTTTCGATTTCGGACGTCACCATCTTGGTCTTTGGCCGTCGCCATCTTGTTTTCCTGCAACCAGAAGTGACACGAGAGGGCGGAGCTACAAAAATGTTACAATGAACTTCCATGACGTGAAAACACTGTGAAAGGGTGAAAGATGTAAGACGAACAACGATTTATTCATCAAATATTTCATTTTGTTAAAAACGAGTAAATAGATTATTTAAAATCACCTCTCATCTTGTGAGGAAAGAGCCTGGAAGACGTTTAAATCAGGGAGTAAAGAGTATAAAATAAATATTTATACATCTTTTTTCTCATGGCAATGTGATGTTTTACAGTAAAGTGCTGTCCCATTCATATTTACACCATTGACGCCCTCACGGTCTCTCACACTCAACCAGCCACCAGGTGACGTCAGTGAAGTCCCTGAGGGTTCAGGGTTTAAGGCCTCAGGGGGACACTGGGATCGGGCCCACGTCTCCAGTGTTCAGCCTTCAGAACAAAATAAAAAAACGGCCTTGAGAAGTCGTCTGTCTGAGGCAAAAAAGTAATAACTATTCGTACAATGGAAAAACATTTTTTTCATTGTGTTCCTGCACATTTCTTATTAAAAGGTAAAGGAATGATGACGAGTCATCCAGAATGTGAGTTACAAGTTATGAGCGTTGACGCAGAGATGGACAGCTCGTGTGTGTGTGGTGTGTGTGTGGTGTGTGGTGTGTGTGTGTGTGTGTGTGTGTGTGTGTGTGTGTGTGTGTGTGTGTGTGTGTGTGTGTGTGTGTGTGTGTGTGTGTGTGTGTGTGTGTGTGTGTGTGTGTGTGTGTGTGTGTGTGTGTGTGTGTGTGTGTGTGTGTGTGTGCAGTGGTTGTCCCCCAATCCAGCCAGAAGTGATGAGGCAGAGTGGGGCTCCCGCTGGGTGTAATGAGGCTCCCTGCAGCTCCACACTGCTTCACCAAGTCTCCCTCTGTCTCTCCGCCCAGCAGGCTTGTGTTTGCACAGCACCATGCCTCACCACACACACACACACACACACACACACACATACGTACGATCTCCCCTTTACCTCCCTTTCTTAAAAATGTTTGTTGTACGTCTTCTTTTCTAGCCTTTGTCTCAGATGCTCTTCCTGGGCCTCTTTACTCTCCTCTACTCGTCGCTCCGCTGTCCCCCCCCCCCCCCCCTTCCTCCTCCTCCTCGTCCTCGTCCTCTCAGCAGGAGTCCTGTGTAATTGGGGTGTTGTCAACAGCACATTAGCCAGGATAAGCAGCATAGCGACTCCTGGCTGGCGCTGTTGACCCCTTTAAACACGGGCCAAATAAGGTCATAAAAATGCAGGCAGCAGCTCAGCCAAACCCTGCAGCTGTGTGTGTGTGTGTGTGTGTGAGTGACAGTGTTCTCCCCTAATAATAGATGGGAAGAAAAACATTTAGATTATTTTTCTGAGGAGTGTTTTTATCATCACCTGTGTCGTGTGTGTCATATGAGTGACACGGGGCGCGATAGTTAAGATCTCAGACATTCACACACACACACACACACACACACACACACACACACACACACACCAGGCTGGCTGTGGTGCAAAGGTTGATGTATGTACATGTGCCGACCATGTGTTACATGTATAGACCCTGTGGAAGTGACAGGTTATCGCCCCACGCACCAGCCGACGCCTCCACGTGTGTGTTTGTCCCGTCACAGCGTTCAGATGACGGGGGGGCGTTGAGCGGACTATAACCTGAAGTGTTGAATGTCGAATAGATCAGAACGAGACAGCCCCCCCCCCCCCCCCCCCAGGTGACTGTCTCTCAATCACTCTCCGGGCCTTTATCTCTGTTGTGTCTGCAGCTATCGGCTCCTCCTCTTCAAACCCGGAGCCTTGAACTACTGAGCTGCTTTGGACGAATGCTCCGTGTGTTTTTCTTCTTGGTAACTGAGTTAAGGTCCGCTGGCTGCGTGCAGGAGAAACTTAACTTTCTGTGCGATTGGTGTAAGGAAGATATCGAAAGTCAAGGACGTCTCCGGGTCTCTGTCGGCCCTCGGCGAGCTCCTCACGCAGCGTCCCGTCCTCGTCCGCCGACCTTTTGTTTCTAAAAACAGAGCCGCTCTTATTGCCGCCCCGAGGCAGATAGAGCTACGCTAAGGAAGACGGAGGATCCCAGCACTGTTCGGCTCGATATGGAAATGAGCCCTCTGTCACAATACTCGACAATATCTCCTGCCCCCCCCCCTTTATTCTCCTGAAAACAGAGAGAGCGGAGCTCGACCGCATTGTTCTTCCTGCCCAGTTTTGTGAGAAATTAATTAATTATGAATGAGTAAGTGAGTTAAGAAAAGGGGTTTTGGATTCTATTGGTGTTAACATAATTACAACGCTCTCTTTTTTTTTTAAAGGTACGGGGGGGGAGCATTTCTCCCGCCTCTCAAATGGGTTTTTATCGTCTTCAATTTGGGAAAGAAAAGCTGATAAAAAGCCTTTATCATGCTTTAATTTGGCATCGATTTGCATGAATCTCCCTCAGTAATTATCAACTTACCCCTCCCCTCTAGGATGACAGAAACCGTAGATTCTGATAAGAGAGAGAGAGAGTGTGCATGTGTGGGGGTGTGTGTATCTTCCACTCTCCATCTCCCCATTTTTCTATTTCCATATCTCATCCCTCTGTCTTTCATTGGGAAGAGAGGCGTGGAGCGAGTGATGGCGGTGGCAGGAGGGAGAGAGAGTGAACAGAAAAATCCTAAATCAAAGCACTCAATTATAGGGCCGCAGTAATTATGGGAGCCCTTGAATTGAAGTGCTCTCGGAGGAGAGATGGATAGATATATGGATGATGCATGAGGGGCGGGACAGATAGGTAAATAAATGAATATGCCACGCAGAAATACAATGCAGCCTGCGGGCCCGGGGATGACATAAATACAGGTATTAATCGATAGGTCGCAAACCATCCCAATGCAATTAAAAGGGTATTGAGTGGAGCGGCCGCACTTGGACTCCGGCAGGCTGTAGTGGGTCGGGGGGGCCCTGACCTGTGGGAGGGTTAATGCCTCCCCCGGCCCTCGCTGGCCTCTGGCCCTGGGCACGGTGAAATGCTGAGGGTCAGTCCATAAAGGGACTCCGGTCTCTGTGGGGCCCTTTGCTGGTCAAGAAGACTGAATGAGTTCTATCACCTGCCACTGTGGAACCACTGATGGCACGCTGCCCGGAGAGCAATGCAGAGTTTACATTATTCCTTTTTTCCCCGTGAGTGTTCATCTTTACCAGTGTGGATAGTTTTATTGAAAAGGTAAACGCTGGTTTCATGTCCCTCTCCTCTCTGTCCATGTACACCGAGGCTACATCAGCACCGATACGCTTTCCGTCCACACCAGTGTTCCATTTTTAGAAATGATTTCCATCCACAGCTGCAAACAAATACCACTCGACTGTTCACGTGCACGCCAGACGTGCCGGTGCTTGATTCTTAAGCTCTTCCTCTATATTTACCAAACACGCACTCAAACAGACACATTTAGTGGAGAAGTTTTATTTTTTAAACTTAGTTACAAGGCTGCAGGTCTCGCGCTCACAAACGCATCAAATTTACATGAAAAATGTAAACTTTTTTTAATTCTTCGAGGACTCGACACTCACGACAGACAAAGATTCATGTGTGAAATGTGGGTTTGCTTCTCATTCCGCTTCCCTGTTTTTCTTTCGAGCGGGTCTCTCATCTCTAGGTAACGATAAGTGTGTGCACTCGGGTGTTTGGCCGTCAGCGCGCACGCGAGCGTGTTCGGGTGTCTTAACTGCGTATGTGCCAGCTTGCGATTGACTGGCTCCAGAATCCATCCTCATATTAGCACATGCGGGAAGTTTGTCACGGGCCCTCCGCTGTGCCAGAGCTCATTTGGTCCGGTGTGAAATTTATCACAGATGTTCATCTTGCCTAACCGGGCCCCGGCTGCCAGAGACTACAAACAAAAGACTCGTCCCTGCACACACATAAAAACCCAAAAAGCAGAAAGTAACAGATTGCAGTCCTCTGTTTGCAAAGATAACACACCATTAGTAGGACATTTGGATTAAAACCGGAGTGCTATAAACGTAGTGAATGCATTGCAAGTTTAAAGAGGCCGTTCACCTAGAACAAGAACAATATAGTCTTATTTGTATTTAGCCATCTAAAGGGCTGTTGTCCATCCTGATGTGTACAGATCCCCCCTCCCCTGGATTAATTACACATTTTAACCATCATGGTGTGAAATAAAGCTTTACTGACTATCGTTATCGGACAATATTCAGTAATCATATACGATCAGAACATCGTTTCTGTTTTTCTAGTCGTCGATGCCGGATAATGTTGCAGTGTAAACAGCAAATCAGTTGAAATTGACAGGAGGAGAGCTAGTAACGTTAGCAGCACCGCTAACGGCTAACCAACCGGAGGAGAGCTAGTAACGTTAGCAGCACCGCTAACGGCTAACCAATAGGAGGAGAGCTAGTAACGTTAGCAGCACCGCTAACGGCTAACCAACAGGAGGAGAGCTAGTAACGTTAGCAGCACCGCTAACGGCTAACCAACAGGAGGAGAGCTAGTAACGTTAGCAGCACCGCTAACGGCTAACTGAGTAGAGGTTCCATTCAGTTGTTATGATGCGTTCAGGCTCCGTTCAGGGAAAATGAGAATTAGGTGAATGTAAATTACGTGAACCATGATGTGTTCAAATGTCATCTTGTCAAATGTAGTTTCTGGTGAGAAACTTAAATAAATTCAGTAGTTTGAAGGAGATGTTTACACAGCAACATGAATAGACATTAAATATACATTTTAAGCTGTTTACAATAACTCTAAACACATTATAATACATTATTAAAACTACTAATGACGAACAAAGTAAAAGGATAACATTTAGAGTTGTTTATGCTTGACACTGACTTCAGAGCGGTTGAAATGATTTTTGGGACGGTGGCAAACATTCCTTTATCCGGAGCCTGGTAGACGAGCTGCTATGAAGTTCAATTTTCTCCCAATTTTCTTTTGTGCTGATCCGATCCGTGACTCCGATCCGAACGGGGAGTGTTTTGATCCTTTGCATTCCTATTCTTAATGAAGTATGTTCAACATGTTGTAACGCCTGTGTGTGTGACACGTGTCATGTCCACGGGTGCCCGTCCTCACATGTCCGTCTCACTGTTTGTGTACGTGGTCTCGTGTGCTAAATGGGGTGAATGGATGGAACACCGCTGCACGGCGCTGAGGCCCCATGTTTGTGATTAATGCCCCCCCCCCCCCCCCCGTCTCGGCTGACAGCGTCAGAGGGAGTGATACGTCGGGGACGAGGGCCGCAGCAGCCGGCTGATTTACCGGCTTCCATTTCCTCCGGTGTAAAGTCAATCCCTGTGGAAGGTCAGCGGCCCCCCGCGTGCACATTAGCGTCTTTTAATCCCCATCCGTCAGGGCGGTGGGCCGGCACCACGCAGGAGAAGGGGGACGTTCTGGAGACGTGTGGACAGACGCCGCTCCTCCTCCTGTGATCCCTTCTACCCTCATGACACCCTCACAATCGAACTACATTTGTAACGGCCGACCATCGTAACATGCACAGAGGCCTCATCCAGTTCACAACGTCTCATCGTGGTGCTATTTTGCCAAAAACTCAGAATTGAAGAGTCATCCAAAACTCTTTTTATGGAGATGAACGTTTCAGTCGTCGCCCTTCGTGTGATGCTTTTAAAACACGCAGGTGGTCTGATGATACCTCTACATTTTACTGCATGTTTAGAAGGAACAAAAAGTTAAAGATTAAAGAATAACTTTGAGTTCTAACTAAGTAGTTGTATTTGCCTAAACCTAACGAAGTAGTTTTATTTGCCGAAACCTAACTGAGTAGTTTTATTTGCCTAAACCTAACGAAGTAGTTGTATTTGCCTAAACCTAACGAAGTAGTTTTATTATTTGCCTAAACCTAACGAAGTAGTTGTATTTGCCTAAACCTAACGAAGTAGTTTTATTATTTGCCTAAACCTAACGAAGTAGTTGTATTTGCCTAAACCTAACGAAGTAGTTTTATTATTTGCCTAAACCTAACGAAGTAGTTGTATTTGCCTAAACCTAACGAAGTAGTTTTATTATTTGCCTAAACCGAACTAAGTAGTTTTATTTGCCTACACCGAACAGAGTAGTTTTATTTGCCTACACCGAACAGAGTAGTTTTATTTGCCTAAATCTAACTAAGTTGTTTCCTGTGAAGACAGAAGCTTATTTTGAAAAGACGGAATTCGTGGAAACTGACGTGTTGCTGGCTTTCTTGGGAATGCTGGAAATTCCGTGGGATATGATATGAACCGTACAAGGATACGTTGCCAGAGTGGGCCGGACTAGTCGGAGCCGGTCTACAGTCTTGAATCCGCTCACACCACCAGATATTCTTCTTCTTTGTTACGCCGTGTGCTTTTATTCTCCTGCAATACGCAGCATGTCTGTTTCCCAGGAGCTCTCTCTCTGTCTCTCTCGCTCTCGCTCTCGCTCTCGCTCTCGCTCTCGCTCTCGCTCGCTCTCTTTCTCTCTCTTTCTCTCTCTCTCTCTCTCTCTCTCGCTCTCTCGCTCTCTCGCTGTCTCTCTTGCTTGCTCTCTCTCTCTCTCTCGCTTTCTCTCTCTCTCTCTCTCTCTCTCTCTCTCTCTCTCTCTCTCTCTCTCTCTCTCTCTCTCTCTCTCTCTCTCTGACTAGATGCCTACTAAATACAGACTGATTGATTGGTGTCTAAGAAGGCCTCTTTTTTCATTGCAAACTGTAATGATTAGCTCCTCTCTCGCTCCCATTCCATCTTTATGACCTCCCGCCTTTCCACAAGCATCCGTCTGTTTCTCCTTGTCTTTTTGCGACACTCTCTCATCCCCCCTTTAAACGCTCACTTTCTCCCTCCTCTCGGCCCGTTACTGATTGTCTCCTCCGTCTGCCGGGGCTCCTGAAGGACGAGAGGTAATTTTTTAATCTTCGCTCCATCTCTCTCTGTCTTTTGACTCCATTCTTTGCTGAAACATTTCATATTCTAATCGGCTCACATCCCCCATCACTTAATACCTTTCAATAGATCCGTCAAACTCACCAAATATCTGCCATATTTATTTAATTTTTCCACATTTTTTCCAGATGCAGCTTTAACATTGTCTTCCTCGTACCTCGATCTCCCTTTTTGCTTTCCCCCTTCCTACCCCACCCCCCTTTTTTCCCACTCCCTCCCTCCCTCCCCCCTTTTACCTCCTTTTCTTTCCTTCACTCTTTGCCTGGAGGTGAGCGCTAAACGTGCATCATTCAGCGAAAAAACAAAAGGAGTGAATTGATTGGGTTATCAGCTGCTGCTCTGGTGGACCCTTTGATCAGAACTGAAAGGCAGCGCTACATGTCAGAATTCTGCTTCAGCAGCTCTTTTTGAGTTTTACAATTACTACACGCCACAGTCACATCCAAAGTTTCCCCACCCGCTCTCCCCACAGTCTTAGGGTTGGGGCCCGCGGCGATGAGCGCCATCACGGCGCCGCTCTCTGCTGACCACAGAGCCGGTAGCTTGTTGTTGGTGAGATACGCTCTATCGAATATTTTACCTATTGTACAATGCAGCATGAATCATCAGTAGTTCCTCAGTGTTCCTGCCCGCTCAGAACACTCTGCAGCATGGAAGTCTGTTTTTCCTTCAAATACTCATTCAATGGGATTTCTGAAGTAGTGGGGAGATGACTGTATGGTTTAAAGTTACTGTGAGGAACTTTGAACTGGTTCTGAACCAGTCTCAGTGTAGTCCTGATCCTCTATAAGACCTTCATATGTAAACCAGACCATCAGAGAGAAGATGGTCTGTTTCTATAGAGTTATACTTAATGCTCGTCATCGGGGCCACCGGGTCGGATTCTGGTGAAACCAGATGAAATCATGCAGGTTCACCAGAACCTCCTTCAGCTCAGACTCCATCAGAGACCGGTCCACCGTGGACAGACCCAGATCCTCCAGCAGAGACCGGACCACCGTGTCAGACCCAGATCCTCCAGCAGAGACCGGTCCACCGTGTCAGACCCAGATCCTCCAGCAGAGACCGGACCACCGTGTCAGACCCAGATCCTCCAGCAGAGACCGGTCCACCGTGTCAGACCCATATGCTCCAGCAGAGACCGGTCCACCGTGTCAGACCCAGATCCTCCAGCAGAGACCGGTCCACCGTGTCTGACCCAGATCCTCCAGCAGAGACCGGTCCACCGTGTCAGACCCAGATCCTCCAGCAGAGACCGGTCCACCGTGTCTGACCCTGCTGCATTAAAATGAGAGGTTTTCTAAAGGGAGTCTGGTGCACTACCACTTTAGTCCACAGGGACCGCCAACATCAACACAAATTGAAAGTTCCTTGTAGCTTTAATGAGTGTAATTAGCAGCTCCAAGGACAAAAACATGCGTCAATTTAAAATATTGATCTCAACGTCATCGATCACGCCGACTAACATCCTTAAATGGTGCTAATGTATTTAATGCTGAGCGTGCTCGTTCGACCAGAGTGTCGCACCAACCGTCGCCCACACGGGCGCTCAAACGGTGACCTGCACTTGACGTGTCTCGCGGCGGAGATCCCCCACTCTGCTCTGAGATATGGACAACGGCACAAACAAGTTCACGTCCGGATGAGTTCACCTTGAACCCAGATGGAGGAACTGGAAGAAACTTGCCAGTTCATTAATAAACTCTGTTTGCTGCGTTCTCCTTTTCTCGTGCTCTGACATAACCTTCCAGGTCAATGACAACAATAGAGAGGGAGAATCTGCTGTGACCCGATGAGAGGCGGGACATCAGATTAATGTGCTCTGGATTACAGTAAATGTACATTTGAGGAAAGCACTTTGGTAGAACAATGAAGCGGAGCCTCTCGCACAACAAAATAGAGGAAGTTCCCTGAACGGATTCCAGTGTGAAACGCATGCAGAGAGGCATGCACACGGAGAACAAACAATAGACTAGTTCAATTCTTTCTTTTTTCTCAACAGAGAGCCTCGGGGTCCAGGCTCCTAAACAGTCACCTCGCTTCCTCAGTAATTGGCTGGCTGGTACTTAAGGCCAACAGCTTTTAATAAGCAATAGAGGCAGGAGCCAAACTGACAATAACTGCTGCCCTACATCAATTATTGGATACATATCCATCACCTGCTGACTTATATGTGACCCCAGGCACCTGCCAACTGAGGTATTGACTGGCCAGCACCCCCCCCCCCCCCCTATCCTCCCCAGTGCAAGTGACAAGTTCCATTTGCAATCACATTTGTTAAACGGCTGTTAGAATGAGTGAAGCTCTGGGCCGGCCCACGTTGCGCCACCAGCCTGAGCTCTCATTAATCTGAGAGAAAGGGATGAAGGTCTGAAGCAGATAGATATGAGGAAGTGTGTGATGGAATGATTGTGTTCATCCGCTGGTTCCCGGAGCTCACGGTGAACTTCAGTTGCTTTTGTTGACGGTGTCTTCTCTCTGTGCGAGTTGTCTTTCTGCCTCTGCAGGCACGTAGATCTTTAAGTTCAAACACAAATGATGCTCAAGTGAACCAGCTTGTCTTTTTACAGAATCCTCCTGCATGTTTATGTAAATGCAAAGTAGTGTTCAAGCGGCAATCTCCGGTTCTAAAAAGTGAAGCCAAAGCTTCATGTCTTAAAGCTGCATTCACTCTAGTGTCCAGCAGGGGGCGACTCCTCTGGTTGTATAGAAGTCTATAGAAAATGACTCTACTTCTCTCTTGATTTATTACCTCAGTAAACATTGTAAACATGAGTTTATGTCTCAATCTCTAGTTTCAAGTCTTCTTCAATACAGCATGATGTTCATTTAGTACATTATGGTCCATTTAGAGTCACACAGACCATAAAGCAGGGGATGCTTTAGGGCGGGGCTACACACTGATTGACAGGTCGCTGGCGTATGTCTGTTTGTCTTACAACTTCAAGTTAATTGTTACATTTCGGTCGCCTAAAAATGTCTTATTGAGCGTTCGATTGTACTTAGCTCCACCCTCTCGTGTCAATTCTGCTTGCAAGAAACCAAGATGGCGACAGCAAAAAAAGAAAAAATGGCAATGCCAAAAAACTAATGCTGAACTCGAGGCTTCAAAACTGCAGTCCACAAACCAATCTGGTGTTATGACGTCCTCTTCTTACATACAGTCTCATAGTGCTCCATTATGACATTTGGGCTGTAACAAAGGTTCACTTTATTAGGATATTAGTGTGTGTGTGCATTTGTGTATGAATGTGTAACTGATGGCTTGTTAACATGAGCAATACCATTATCTTTAATGGAATTCGTGAAGCCTTGTTTGTTTGTGCAAGTCCAGCAGATATTCTTGTGAGAAGTGCATTGACAGAAAAACAAGCGCCAGGTTTACTGGCCAAGTATCCATCCAAAAATGAAAAAGAGAGAGAGAGAGGGAGACCAGAGTGGAAGGTTAGATTTAATTAAAACGCTACAAGAGAGAGCCAATGCAGTTCCACGTCTTTACAAAAGATTTCTGGGCTTCAGGGATTTTGCAGTTCGTTGATCATCCAGTTAAAGTTCAGATTTCAAAAATACAAAACCACAACTCCTCACCTTCTCTTCCCCTCAAAATCTGTTTTTATGCCTCGTGCAATAAGTCGTGACGCCATGTTTTTGTTTTTCCAGTCAATTCTCAGGAACGTGATGTCAGAAAATGTCTCCAGTGAATTCCCTAAAGATTTGGCACAAACGTGGTGCACCCAGACTCGAGGATAAACGGACTCAAAGGTCACTGTCACCAACTCAAGAATTCACATTCTAAATTTCACACAAATGTCCATCAGGACGGAATGATGAAATGATAACATTTGGGCAGACATGGATGTAAATGGCAACTTGACTTACGATAATTCTGATTCTAATATTGTTCCTTTTTATGGGTTACCTTGTGCGCTTGTTAAATGAAGAGTTAATATCTTCAGTGAAGTAAAGTGAGTGTATCTTCTCACACTGATCAGATGACTCCAGGCACAGAATGACCAGAATCAAGGCGTTAAAGACGCAGTTCTGTAAATCTGGTTGTCTTAAGTGAAAAGAGGAAAATGATGAAGGGTCTGCTGTGTCCTCTCTTTTTTCCTCCTCCCCTCCTCTCCTCCTCTCCTCCCTCCTCCCCTCCCTGCCCCGTTGAATTATAACTCTCCTAATTGGCTTCAGTGGCGCTTAAAGCAAACAGTTTAAATAAGTAAAAGGCACTTGGATGAGGAAGCAGGGCCTTGCAATTATTGGAACGACATCAGTCAGGGTGCTGCTCGCTCTCTCTCTCTCTTTCTCTCTCTCGCTCTCTGTTATTCTCTCCTGCATGTGGATTTCTTTGGTGGCGAGTTAGCAGGATAACAGAAGACACAGTGAAGTCGTGTGTGTGTGTGTGTGTTTTGCAGACTTAGCCGAGGTAGCGCTGAGCTAGCCATGACGGGGGGGAGGAAGGGCGGGGGGGGGGAGTGATAGGCGGCCCACAGGTACGAGGATCCATTATCTAATGGCCGCGCCGTTTAATCACGCGTCTCACTGACATGTTTATAAGGCTGAACTTTGCGGCGCGATTAGAGATGGAGACGATAGAGGGGCCCCAGCCTCGGGGCCCCCGGAGCAGGCCTGGCCCTTTACCTCCTCTCCCACGCCTATTATATGCTAATTACAGCCGTTCCCTAAACCACGCTTACAAGGAGTTAATTTAGTGGGCCATTACGCCGGTCCATATTTCAGGGTGCTGTGTGTCGGGCCCTCATGGGGCTCTGGGAGAGATGTGGAAAGTGAGGATGAGAAGCCGGAGGAAATGGGTGAACGGTGCTTTATGTCTCGCAAGGGAGAAGGGAACAGAGGGGGAGGGGGAGGGAGAGAGGGAGGGGCTGCTGTACTATTTGTCTGACTGCAATGAAAGAGCTTGCTCAGGTGCTTTGGGTCAAACGCTCAGAGATGGATGGTGGAGAAACGGACCGGAGTTGATCCGGGATCCGTACGGGTCCAGTGGTTCCGTTGGACTGTTTTTCCGTTGCCCATCGTTTTGACCGACAGTGCTGCAAAAATTCCGTCATAATCTATAATTGGCCGTCATTTAAATTGTTTTAAATTATAATAAGACGAGTCTATGATTCTAATCCAATGTGAAATATACTGACTGAAGACTAAGACCAGCGCTCGTGGCTACATAAAAATCTGTTTTTTAGTTTTTTAAATGAAAGCTTCTATTTCTTTGAAGTTTGGACTGAGGACTGAGGCGGTGGCAGCATGTATGTCTTTGTGCTGTTTTTAATAAGTCTAAATGAAAGACTGCCTTCAGATTTTAATGTCATTGTTTTACTGCCAATATTCATTGAAATATGGGAGATCAGCATTGATGCGCGTTAGCCGCTGATCTCCGATAACATTGTGAACAACAAATCTGTGTTTGAATCAGCAGGAGGAGAGCTAGTAGCGTTAGCAGCACCGGCGCTAACAGCTAGCGTACGGAGGTTCACTTCAGTTCCATTGTGATGCCTTCAGGCTCTTATAACGTTATCCTGTAATGTTCACATTTTGGGTGATAAACTACAGTTGTTTGAAGGAGATGTTTTCACAGATATCAGAGATGGAATTATGACTTGTTTTACTTCCGAATAATCACAATGCAATATTTACAATAATCATTTGAGTTGTGTACTTCTATGTAAATAGCAGTAAAGACAACATTTAGAACGTCTGATGAGCTGGAGCCGACGCGCTCGTGGTGTATCTGCAGATTTCCGATATATCTTCTGTACACTGGATACTTACTGTTAATGAGCGTACGGGATCATTATTCAATACATTTATCACGCTATCGCTTTACGCGTCAAATTTAATGGACCCAAGCAAATCGTGATGAAATGTTTGGTTTAATATGACTGTTTGTGTGAGAAAACAGTGAAACACAGTTCAGTCCATTCAAATACAATAAACAGCTTCATTTCATTCAGTCAGAAGCACATCCCACTCTTGTTATGAATGTATTCTGAATACTTTCAGGTACTTTGCGACATCGATTTGAGGATGTGCTGCGAGCTGATTCTCTGAGAGGTAAAAACAGGCTGACGGGGGGGATGTGAAGTGTAAGGAGGTCTGGAGCAACGGGGACATGGAATCAAAAGGCGAAAGTGGCAGTTAAATCGTAAGGGACGGGGACGGGGGGACGGGGGGACGGGAGGTGGTGTGGCACAGAGGAGGAACTGGAGCGCAGAAAAAAAGAAAAAGAAAGGATGGAGCGATGTGGAAGACGGGCGGAAGGAGGGAGTCAGATGAACGCGATAGCGGAGACGGAGTGGTGATAGAAAAGCAGGTTCTTGCTCTGGGGGTAATTAAACGGGTTCTCTTCTTATCTCAGTCGGTGGCATCCCGCGTACCAAAGGACATCCCACACGCAGTGTGCCGGTAACCGTCCATGGGCGGGAGGAGATAGCGGTGTGTGTGTGTGTTTATCTGAGTCTGCTGCGACGACTCCACCTCCAGGAGGCCATAACTCCATCACCTCCCCGCCTATCGACTCCCTCCACCGGGGGATCGATACTGGAATGATGGCCCTCCTATGTCTTCCCCATCCATCCCGCACCGGCCATTGAGTGTATGTTAATGTTATGAATTATCGAGAGAACAGTTACTATTGATTGGCTTGAGGATTATTGGTGGGCCGCGTATGTGTATATATATATATATAAATAAATAAAGCGAGGGGGGGTTGGGGAGGTGGGGGGGGAATGGCGAGCCAGAAGGGAAAGGACGGGTCAAAATCCTGCAGAAGGGTTTAAGTATGTACTAAGACTCCTGACCCCTAAAGGGCCCGGGTCAGAGGTGGCCTGGAGGGCAGGGCTGACTGTTTGATGTGTCCAACCCCCCCCCCGTCCCCGTCCCCGTCCCCCCAGCTCCAACCTCACAGCACTCCCTCTCTTTCTGTTGCTCTTCATCTGCCTCCGCCCGACAGCTTCCTGCTCGTGGCTCACGGTGCGATTGTTTACAATAGCGTGCATTAGTCAGATATGAGACGCAGATACCCGAGACGGATTATTGATATAAGGGGAAGGGTGCTTAAGTTGTGGAAACAGACAGCTTGTCCTTTATTATGCAGAAATAGTGTTTTTTAAATCCGTCTGTCTGCTTCGTTTTCATTCGAGCGATGCATGACTTGGACAGAGAGAGTTGAAGGCGGGGGGGATTAAAGCCCGTTCACCTGATACTGTCAAAACACAGACCTCCGCCCCTCTGGGAGGCGTATAAACACTCAGACATACATTCAAACACACACACACTTGCACACGCTCACGCTCTTCGGTTTGTATGGTTTGGAGTTCTCACAGAGCCCAGGGGAGAGGAGAAGAGAGGAAGACTTTCCCAGGCTGAGTTCATTCGGCTCAGGGAGGCTCTGCAGACAGAGAAGTAGTGCCACTGTGCGTATTCCACAGGTGGACGTCACATGAGTTCCAGTAGAATCCACCCGAGAGGTTACGTGTGTGAGCAGGTGTTTCCTCTGACCTTGCAGCTGGTTCCTTCACTGATAGTCTCTACGTGAGCAGCACACACTGTGACTGCCACACAAGAGTCACAAGTAAGAGGAAACATTCCCAAAGGTTCAAGAAGTCTATGTTGATTTATTTGTCCAGTATTTGTTTGTAGTGTATCACAGTTACTCTCCTCAGTAGTTTTGTTGCCTGAATCCAACAAAGTATTTCACCATCTTTTCCTAAACCTTCTTCATTGAGAGTCAACTCGTCTGCACACTGAAGCACGTTCGATCCCGAGACCAGTCAGACGAATAAACAAGCCTGACATTATAATAATACTATATTTATATATATATATATATGTATAATATTAGGTGTTTAAGATCGACAGTGGGCCGGCAAAGAGGCGGTTGGATAGTAAACGACATGTTTTCTATATTTTTGTTTTCATTTTTCAAACCTTTAATTAGAAAACAAGCAGCAGAAACATCATGAACTGTAAAACTGAAATGCAGTAATATAAAAGGGCAATAAAAAAACAAAATTAGAAATAAAAATGCAATGTGCACGATGCAGAGAATGGTTTTTATTCAAAGGCGTTTATATCTGAAGCCGTCGTCACTTTAAAGTGTTCACCGCTCTGAGCCTATAGACATTTACTGGAAATTGATCCCGTGTCTAAGTGTTGGTCATAAATTTACACCCCTCTGGTCACGTAGTCCATCCAATCAGGCTTCACAACACACACACACACACACACACACACACACAGTCTACTGGTGCCTGACTTGAGCTATGACTGATTCATCTTCAGTCCTACGATGATTTCTTTGACTCAGCAGGGAAAGTCCATGTGTAACAAAGGTGGTTCAAAGAGAGACTCATGAGTGCATGCGATTGGAAACAGGTGTGAAGTCGGTAATTTTGACGATGATGATGATGACTGCTACAGTTATGAGTAGCGGCTAGAATATGACCAAAAGTAAAGATTGAAGTCAAACAAAGTTGAGAATGTCTTCAGAGTGGACCCGAGCCGGAGGGGCTGCGCTGAAGGCTGCGTGGATGAATAAATGAATCAGCGTTGATCTTTTTCTAACAGCAAAGGCCGATATTTCCGGCCATGTGCGTTGCCCCGGGGGGGGGGGGGGGGGGGGGGTTAGTGTGTAAAGGCCCGGCCCAGCCTTGGTTAACTCGTCTCCTGCTCCACCTGTTCCTGGAAGGAGATCACTGCACAGCGCCACCAGGACTCACTATGAATATTTAAAGACTCCACCTGATCACTGTGTCAGAGCGCTGATAAGACGAAGGCATCAGTGAACCGGGGGTCCCACGCGTCCTGGAAAACTTTCCCAGTCATTGAAAACCCATGAAAATACTTTGCCAACTCAAAGGGTTCAGTTATGTTCAGAGTCATAGTGTTGCTCAGATTGTTGAGTCATTTGTTTATGTCGTGGAAATGCTGTGAACATGATATGAGAGCATATTCATTCTGTGGGTTTGTACATTATTATAATTCAATAACTATCAATATTTGTTCATTGTATTGGCTAACATGTTTTATATTTGTGTGTATTGTTTATATCATAGTCACGTCCTTGGCTCTTGTTGTGGATGTTTTTACCTCGAGAGTAAAGGATTGATAATTGTGAGATTAATTGATAATGAAAGTATTTCGGCTCAATAAATGACCTGTTTATTACATAATAAGATAAACAGAACTAAGCAGACATGCTTCATACTCATGTTTAAAGTGGATCACCGGTGAAAACAATAAGAACATCTCAGATCATAAAACAATAAGAACATCTCAGATCATAAAACAATAAGAACATCTCAGATCATAAAACAATAAGAACATCTCAGATCATAAAACAATAAGAACATCTCAGGTCATAAAACAATAAGAACATCTCAGATCATAAAACAATAAGAACATCTCAGATCATAAAACAATAAGAACATCTCAGATCATAAAACAATAAGAACATCTCAGATCATAAAACAAGAACATCTCAGATCATAAAACAATAAGAACATCTCAGATCATAAAACAATAAGAACATCTCAGATCATAAAACAATAAGAACATCTCAGATCATAAAACGATAAGAACATCTCAGATCATAATCTAAATACAAAACAAGAGAAATGTAGAAACGGTGAAGTTATTTCCAATAAAATGCAGCTAACCGGTGAATAACACCGAACCAGTCTTTCAATAAGTTCATAAATAGTAAGCCGGAGGGGGAGGGGGGTTCAACAGGGGGCTCCTAAATAAAAGTTTCTGCGTGGAGGAGCATATATCAGCACGGAGCTATAAAGCCTTAAAGCCTGCCCTTTAGGGTGGGGAGTAGTTGACTCCTGTCTGCTGATAGGAAGCCTTATATCACTCGGTCCTCGGCCCTGCCAGTCTCTCACACACACACGCACACACACACACACACACACACGCACACACACACACACGGCATCGTAAATGTCACCTGTTAATCTGGCCTCAAGTGCCGCTCCGTGCACTCGGCCATCAGCTACCTGAGCTTCTTCCAGAGCGAAGCTCGGAGGCGTCCGGAGGTTCAACTGGATGAGAGCAAATGTGTTCAGTGAAAGACACGGAACTGTTAAAAAACGCTCGTCCTGTGTACTGAAACACGGAGGATGCATTTGAGCTCAGGACACACTTTTAACTTCTGTAGCTCAGGTCAAGCTGCCATTGACCTCAGTTTAGAGCACCTCGTCTGCTCGTCTGCTCTTTCTTGTGCTCGTGCACCTATAGATGCACACTCCACCGTCCATTATCAAGCAATGTACATTTGTTTTTGATATTTTAATTATAATATAAGTGAAACTAAAATCAATCAGTTCTTTCCAATTTTTTGAAATTTCATTTCAAATACTGAACTAGAAAAAACCCCAAAATACCGACGACTCCAACGAACACCAAACTGTGGAACGTTCGGGTCCAGTTCAACAATCAGCATGATCATTTAATACTCTGGTGTGCTTGAAGTGGGTTATCTGATACAACGCGCGCGCACACACACACACACACACACACACACACACAGATCCTTCCATCACCTGAACAATGAGGTCACAAGTCCAAGTCCACAAACAAATACAGTTGCTCCATTCATCATTAAAAAGTGAATTTACATTTGGGTTAAATTATGCGTGTGTGTGTGTGTGTGTGTGTGTGTGTGTGCTACTCAATTGCGCATGCCGATATCCAGTCGCTGCATACACGTGTGCCTGTGTGGTGAAGTGGCTCCAGGACTGCTGTGAAGCAGCTCTTGTCTCATTAGCATGTCAATTGACTCCATCTGCTTTGCACATGAAAGGACCGCGATGTGTAGGAGGACAGGAGCAAGAAAGAACGAGGGATGTGGAAGAGGGGGGGGGGGGGGGGCGGCTTGTGTATTTATCTCCACCTTGTAGGAATTTGTATCGTACACCGAGTGCACTTATTAAGGATCACAGCGTGGTGTGCTCTCGCTCACACACACACATACACACACACACACAGGTACACACTCATATTCATTTTCATGCATGCAGTCGGCCGCACCATACACCTCTGGTTAATATATCTCAATGACTGTTTACATGCACCAAATATTCTGCTTTTTTCCATTATTCCTGCTAAGCTACGTGGCTAATGAACGTTAATATTCCCGTTTACATGCAGCCGCGGAAACTGCGATTGACGTATTTGGCTGTTTGAACAGAGTGTGCGGCTCTGAAGAGTGTCTTAAACTTGCATTCTCTCTAGTGTCCAGCAGGGGGCGACTCCTCTGGTTGTATAGAAGTCTATGAGAAAATGACTCTACTTCTCTCTTGATTTATTACCTCAGTAAACATTGTAAACATGAGTTTATGTCTCAATCTCTAGTTTCAAGTCTTCTTCAATACAGCATGATGTTCATTTAGTACATTATGGTCCATTTAGAGTCACACAGACCATAAAGCAGGGGATGCTTTAGGGCGGGGCTACACAGTGATTGACAGGTCTCTACCAGAGACGTGTACGGCGTCTCTACGTCACTCCTCCTCAGTCCTAATATGGTCACTTCCTGTTCACTGGTTACAAAAGCATGTCCTATAACCCCAGTAACATCTGCACATCCCACATTTCTCAATCTGAAAGTGCTCCATTCAGAATGAGAGCTAATTCAGAATACACTGTTTACATTGACCCGTATCAAACTCTGAATATTGTCATAGTGGGAATAAGAGTGGAATATTGGTGAACATGCAAACGTAGTCGCTGTTTGTTTGGAGATATCCAGATGTGCACCACTTTTGGTGGCAAAACAAAAGCACTCATGTAAAATATATTACCATCATATGTGAGTTCACGCTCAACCTTATGTTTTCTTATGACTCAGAGCTGCAAAGAAATGCACCAGAGACGACACGTTCTCAATGTGTGTGTGTGTGTGTGTGTGTGTGTGTGTCTTCACAGGGTCCCATAGCTCAGGTTTAAGAGTACAAACCATATCCAGCTGTTGTGAAGTAAACACAGACAAACAAACAAACGCATACAGAAATGTACAGAGACACCACACTGGCTGCTGGGAGGAGGGGGGGGGGGCAAACAGCAGGTTTGTTTCTTTCTGCCTGACGAGCAGATCACACACAACCCGTCGCTGCTCCCTCATTCTGTCTGCACCTGTTACAGCACGGACGCTCTCAGCCTCCTTCATTGAAGCACTTTTCATTCACAGTTGGTGTGTTTTACAAGCACTCGAGTAGCCGGCGTATCGCCTGTTTTGCTGCAGTAACGGGGTTTTTTAGGGCGCTTCCACACCGACGCAGACAGCTGGCTGCTGTGGAGCGTCTGCGACTGACCGTTTGTACAGTGCGTCTGGTGCTGTTGGCACGAGTCAGTCCTCATACACTGAGCCTCTTCTGTACAAAGAAACTTTCTAACTGAAGAAGTTCGTAAGACGTGTCGTCATAGTTGTTCCTTTCGAGAGATGTTTATCGATTAAAACAAACAAACAGCAACAAACACCTTTCAGACAGCGTCCATAGTGTTGATACGGTGGAAACGCAAGAAAGAAATGAAAACCCAGAGAAGAGAGACGAGTTCAAGTTCGATGTGAATATCAGATATTCGGTGATGGACAGTTACAGAACTGTCCGCATACATCGCCCACGTATTTAATATCGGGGAAGGGGGCTCCGCAGCTATTTGACCATCTGATATGTAGTATCGACCCTTTTACATCTGACGTCATGAAGACAAACCAAAGCAAAGACTGAGGCGTGACTTCTTGCCCGGTTCCTACCTCACACAGAGTCTCCTAGAACTGATGTGCAAGACATGTAAATGACACCGATCGCAGTAGAATTCAGCGCGAGCTAAAGTTCCTCAGTGAGTCTCTGTGTTCAGCTTCCCAGTTCCTCCAGCATCAGTCCATTCGGTCCAGTCCACCAGGAAGTGTCTCATGTCCCGGGGAGCCGGGACATGAGACACGCCGGCCTCGATGCATCGGGGACGCTCTGCATGTACAGGAGGATCTCTCTTATCCCGTCCACGTCCTCAGCAGTCCACAGAGAGCTGCTGCATGCAGCCTTCAGTGACGCTGGGGCAGGCCAGAGGGTAAGAGAGGCAATTAGAGAGGCAGAGGATGGGGGGGGGGGGGGACAACCGGGATGTGAGATGCAGGGATTTACTCCCTAACCACCTACAAGGGGACGGGAAAAGACGGAGCCTGTGACAGGTCGCACTGGAGGAGGACATCAAAGACGCCCCCCCCCCCCCCCCCATATTCCTGTGTGCGTCTCATTCTCCATGCAGGCCGTGTGTGGCAGCAAGTGTACGAAAGGAAAAGACAAAAAGCTCTTTAAACCGATAAGTGTCATCTTAGGATCCCTCTCTCTCTCCCTCTTTCTCTATTTCCTCCTCTCTTTCTATTTGGTCTGTGACTGTTTGTCCTCATCTGCGCTTTCATCAACTTGTCCAAAATATTCATACAAATAGTTGCATTATTCTTACCGGTGGGCGTTGCGTTGCGTTTCACGTAAAACCAGAGATAAACACTTTAAATGCAAAGTGAAGAGTTCACTTTAAATAGTAGTGATTCATTATCTATCTGTTGAGTTTCTTTTGATTAAGTTATTGGCTGTTTAGGTAATACAATGTCAGAATATCTTTCATATTTATCAGTTATTTCTCCAAATCCACATGAACCACTCTTCACATCAGAATGAATTAATTGGAATTATTGGTTATTTTCTGTCAACCAATCAATTAATCGTTGTTTTATGTGTGAATCTCACCGAGAGCTGAACGTGATCAGTTTGAGCAGGAAGAACTGATGTAATGTCGCCTCTTTTTCTCTGCAGATGAGTTCAGGTACTTTACCCACTACAAGGTGGTTCAGGGCTCTTCGTACCAGCTGTCTGCAGACACTGGAGGTGTGAGAGTAGTGCTGATGTCTGCACCAGCCACACAAACAGCTGATTCCTAAAGCCGATAAAAACACCACAAATGTAAACGCAGCGTATGGTACGTTAGATCGAGCAGATCGTCTTTTTAGTCGATGTGTACTGGTTTGTGTGTGAGTGCGGGGGAGGGGAGAGGGGGGGGTAATTATTTGGGCAAGACGAGCACGTGTGGGCGGAGTTTAAAGAGACCAGCGGGGTGAAACTCATCAGCCAAATTAGAAACACATGAATGCGTCTTTGCCTCCTGAGCGGCTCGGTGCTGCTCTGAAAAGAGCTCCAGAGGGTGATTCACTGGGAACAGTCACCGGTTCTGGTGGGACCACTCATCGGGTTACTCATGTGTGTGTGTTTACATTGTCAGCCACGGACTCATGCATTGTCAAATTTGAAACAAAGATTTGATTTGACTGGAGTGTGTAGAGTCACTTTATTGTGTTCCTGCCCGGTTTCAGTCCAAAGTGGACCGATGTCGATCTGTACTGATCCTCCTCACTGTCCATCGCCTGTGAACCGCCAATTAATGACAGTCTAACGTTAACCATCACAGTGTAATTAAAGTTTCACCGTTAACCATCACAGTGTAAATAAAGTTTTAACATTAACCATCACAGTGTAAATAAAGTTTCACCATTAACCATCACAGTGTAAATAAAGTTTCACTGTAACCATCAGTGTAAATAAAGTTTAACCATCACAGTGTAAATAAAGTTTCACTGTAACCATCAGTGTAAATAAAGTTTTAACGTTAACCATCACAGTGTAAATAAAGTTTAACCATCACAGTGTAAATAAAGTTTCACTGTAACCATCAGTGTAAATAAAGTCTTAACATTAACCATCACAGTGTCAATAAAATTTTAACGTGAACCATCACAGTGTAAATAAAGTTTGAACGTGAACCATCACAGTGTAAATAAAGTTTTAACATTAACCATCACAGTGTAAATAAAGTTTGAACGTGAACCATCACAGTGTAAATAAAGTTTTAACGTTAACCATCACAGTGTAAATAAAGTTTTAACGTTAACCATCACAGTGTAAATAAAGTTTTAACATTAACCATCACAGTGTAAATAAAGTCTTAACATTAACCATCACAGTGTCAATAAAGTTTTAACATTAACCATCACAGTGTAAATAAAGTTTTAACGTTAACCTTCACAGTGTAAATAACGATTTACTGACTCAGTAGAACATGTGTTTCTAGTCTCTGATCTCTGATCATGTTTCATTGTAAACAACCAATCAGTGTTTAGAGCAACAGGAGGAGAGCTAGTAACGTTAGCAGCACCGCTAACGGCTAACCAACAGGAGGAGAGCTAGTAACGTTAGCAGCACCGCTAACGGCTAACCAACAGGAGGAGAGCTAGTAACGTTAGCTGCACCGCTAACGGCTAACCAACAGAGGTTCACTTCAGTTACATGATGATGCCTTCAGGCTCTGCTCAGTGAACATGAGTACTGGCTGATGGTACATTATAACGTTATCATGATGTGTTCACATGTCATCGGTAAAATGTAGTTTTCAGGTTCAGGTTACTTTTATTTATACCCGTAGGTAGACTTGGTTTGCAAATACATCTCGTTTTGGTGATAAACTTGAATAAATCCAGTAGTTTGAAGATGTTTTCACAACAACTTAAATAGATGTTAGAGATGAATTATGAGCTGTTTACAACACCTCTAATAATTCATCATCAAAACGACTAATGACAAGATTTGTTTTAATCAATACAAATACAATCTTTTATTTTCTTATCATTTCAATTGTGTGTTTTCATGAAGAAAAAAAACAGTATAAATGACTATAATAAAGTAAGGATAACATTTAGACTGACTTCAGAGCTGTAATATACAAAGAATGGGATCTGTATCTGCTAATATGGATCGACAATTAGTATCCACATTATTAGTATTTGTAGAATGTGAACAGGGAGTTCTAAAAGTTATATTCACTCCCTTTTCTTCTTTTCTTCCGATCCGTGAGGTGTATGATCCGTAGCACCACGAGCACCCAAACATGCCAGTTAACCTCGACGTCCTCATCCAGGTGCAGAAAGCTGCTTCTTTCCTGGACTGGGCTGTGGCTCTGCCTGGAAAGCCGCCCCCCCCCCCCCCCCCCCCCCCCCCCATCCTTTAAGTGGGAGCTTCGACGGCCTCGTGCACGCTGGTCTGAGTTCGTTCGGTTTGGTTGGGCTCGCTTTGGTCTGCACCGGTCTGTGGTGACCACATCAGTGGAGCTGACTGTTCTCACTGAGGAAATGAACAGATAGAACTGACTCAGCAGCACTTAGTTCTGGTTATGATCTTCACAAAACACACACACTCTCTCACACACACACACTCTTCTGTCTTGATTACATAGAGCGCTGTACGATCTTACTCTTACTCTTTTAACCCCTGAAGGCTCAGTGTGTGTTGTCTGCTGCAGAATACACACCGCAGCCTGTGACCTCACAGCATCTTTTTCCAGAAAAACAATATCTCGACATCACCACTCTAACCACCGTTGTTAGGTAGACTAGCATCGCTCCTCCCCTTTACATGACCAATGGAAATGAATGTTCTTCTGACATTCCCGTACTCCAATTAACTTAATACCGGTGGCGGACTTGTTCGACACTCTTCATTCCTTCAAACGTCTTAATTAAAAGGTCTGCGTTGCAATGTTTGTGCAGATCCAAATGTGAGCATCTATCTCCAACCACGATGTAAACACAGAGTGTACATGCATCGCTGCTGCTCTATATTTATTAACTTTAAGTTTATATTTATTGAAATCAACTCCAAAAATTTCAACTAAAACCACGTTTTAGTTGGAAAAGGCTCCATTCAGAGAGACCTCTCCCTCCCTCCCTCTCTCGCTCCCCCCCCTCCCTCTCTCTCTCTCTCTCGCTCCCTCCCTCCCTCTCTCGCTCCCCCCCTACCTCCCTCCCTCCCTCTCTCTCTCTCTCTCTCGCTCCCCCCCTCCCTCCCTTGCTCCCTCTCTCGCTCCCCCCCTCCCTCTCTCTCTCTCTCCCCCCCCCTCACTCTCTCGTCTCTGATGTCGCTCATACTTCTTCTTGCCAGTGAAGTCCGTTCTCAGGCACCCTCATGGAGTCACCCTCATGGAGTCACCCTCATGGAGTCACCATCATGGAGTCATCAGTCCTCCGACTCAGCAGTAGATTTCACTCATGCAGGTGTGAGATCTGCTGACCCGGCTGTCCACCGCGCCCCGGAGGACCTGCAGGCTCTGTGACCTCATGGTCATCTGATCCTAACCCGCCACCATCGTACTCCTTTCTCCCTCTCCCTCTCTCCCTCTCTCTCTCTCTCCCTCTCTCCCGCTCAGTGACCAGAATAGTCACGATGATGTCATCCTCGTGAGTCAACAGGTAGGCGCTGCAGCTGAGTCGGCATGGGCAGCGGCGTCTGTGTGACCATCACATCTGCGTCTCACTCATCCGTCTGTGTCAGCACATCTTCATCTGACTTTCACCGGTTCAAACGGACGTCGCTGTTATTTTAACCCTCTGAACCCCCCGAGCACTTGGGGGCGTTTCTTTTAGCTCCTGTTTGATTTGACTCTCTGTGGTCTCGCTTTTCACTGCAAGATAAAAGTCCTGAAGTGGAGAAACTTCAACAGTTCTTTAGTGCAGTACAACACAGTTATAATGCCATAAAACATGAAAAACAAGTTGAATTTCTTTGATCATTTTACAAAAATTGGAAAACAATGGAATCTATACATCCAATATGTTTCCAAGTATCTACAAGTGTTACTAATGTTTGTTTACGTTCTATATATGTTGAATTATTCCAGCCTCTCCTCTCCTCTCTGCTCTGTGTTCAGCAGCCTGAAGTTCAGTCAAAGTTGAGTCTTTGTCACATGTTGGTCTCAGATGAGTCAATCATGACTTCATAGTTGCTCTGAGGAGCTCAGAGTTTAATGTTTTTTACAGATTCTGGAAACGGGTTATTCAGAGCCAGATTTTATATGAGACACGAAGAATTAAATGTTTTTGATGACAAATCATAATTTTAAGCTTTGTTTCTGACCAAAGCGTTTAGTGGCACATGATGTGTTCAAGGGTCGTCGGAAAGATGAAAATCTGAGGACAATGGCGGTTTGTACACTTCTGGCTTGAAGTGTGTTTGTTGTTCTCTTGTTGGGGTCTTTCCAAGACCACATTCCAGTAAACGAGTGTAAGAGCTGCGGTAGTTATGTTGTAATTCTCAGTGTCAGAAACACTGCAGATAGTGTGTGTGTGTGTGTGTGTGTGTGTGTGTGTATTGATGGGGGTCTTTTTGAATTGCCACCACTGAATGTGGACCAAAACAAGTTGCATCACTCCAGATTTCCCCTCCGCTGCGGCACATTTCCATAAACAAACTTTATTTGTCAGCGGCCAGACAAAACATCCACCGCAGCTCGGAGGACATTCCACAGCGAAGACACGGAGTCAAGAATTCATTATCTTTACATTCTTCATAACATCACGATACCGTAACGCCTTAATAAAGTATTGTATGTACTGAACACATGTTTGATTTAAGATAAGCAAGTATAATTCATCAATAAACCAGTCAAATTTGGCATGAAGCAGTGGAACCGTTGATTTACGTCCTCATTATGTCATCTGATGGAGCTGGAAAGAGAGCGCGGTGGTTTTGAGCCTCGGATGACACAAACACAAGAAGCTGATTCAGAGGGAAACATGGTTCAACTGAAACATCTGGTTCAGTTCAGTCTGATGTAATTCTACGACGTGGACATTTATCATTCTGTTCTCTCCGGCGCTCGGACTGTTCCTGACATCGTGTTGACTGTTGAGGTGACTCTCGGGCAGAACCTGATCCTCTCTGGGGTCACTTGTTGTCTCAGAGCTTCACTCGCTCATTCACATCTTTGCTAACTGAGCTGTTTCTTCTTCCCCCCCCCCCCCCCCTCCTCATACACTATTAGTCCCTCCAGAAGTGTTTCTCATTACGCTCATGATCTGACCATATGGCTGCGTGCTGTTTGTGTGTCTGTGTGTGTGTGTGTGTGTCTGTGCGGCATGTGGAAAGATCCACACGCGCTCTCATACACACTTCAATCACCGAATCACACACACACACACACACTCTACACGCTTCGTTCCGGGAGATCACAGACCTTGTGTTTTGTTGTGGTCTTTGTATTCGCCTGCATGGTGAATGTCCACAACTCACACAAACATATATTGTGTGTGTGTGTGGGGGGGGGGGGGGGGGGGTGTTTTTACAGTCGAGGTCGGCTTTTTTTCTGCACCAAACTCCTTATTTTATCTGGAGCTTTGTTAGCCACCATCAGTAGACCTCTAGTTTGAAGCCCATTCCCTCTGGTCAAAACACACACACGCACACACACACACACATACGCGCGCACACACACACACACACACACACACACACACGCACGCACGCACAGGAGCTGTGGTTTGACCTGCTGTCTACAGGTGAGACATTTGCAAAGTGAGAACACAGAACCGCAGCATTATCTGAGATGACTTCAGAGTGTCCACTGTTCAGTTCATCAGTTTTTATTATTTAAACTCTGAACGCTACAATTCAGGATCGGATTCTGGTGAAATGAGAGCGGACCGCCAGACCCTGCTGCAGTACAATGAGAGGTTTCCTAAAGGGACTCTGGCGCTCGGAGACACTACCACTGTAGTCCACAGGGGGCGCCAACACCAACGCCAAGTGAAAGTTCCTGGTAAATGCGTGTTACATCATTGATCACTGAAGGTCCAGACCAAGGAGATAAATAACTGCAGGTTTTCTTCAGGCCTTTAGATTGATTTGATTTTTTTTTTCGACCTGACTTCACTGTGTTTATGTGACATTGTGTTGTTGTCTTGAGTTCCGTCACACAGAGCGTGTATGTAATACGTCGTGCTGAATGGACACATTCACAAACGTACGCTATCGTGTACAACAACATGGAGGCTCTGCAGTCTGAACCAAGACATCAAACTTTATTCCTCTTTCCAACCTCGACAAATGCAGCGCAGACCAGATCCACTCCTTCAGTTCTTACCTTTCACAATAAAAGCCCAAGACGTATACACTGCAACTGTAACCAGAGGGAACTCACTCATTTCACAAAAAAATGAATCTCAATAACGCATCTTACAGCTACAGTTTAGTTATTGCTCAGACTGTCGACAAATATTCAAACATTTTATCATGAAAAAGTGTCGCAAAATGTTGCAAAGCTGCTGGTGCGAATAGCTTTGATGTGAATTATTTTGTATTGTAAAATATTCTGTCTCTCTCTCTCCCCCCCTCTCTCTCTCTCTCTCCCCCCCTGCGCCCTCTCTCTCTCTCTCCCCCCCTCTGCCCCCCCCTCGCTCTCTCTCCCCCCCTGCGCCCTCTCTCTCTCTCTCTCTCCCCCTGCTCCCTCTCTCCCTGCTCCCTCCCTCTCTCTCCCCCCCCTCTGCCCCCCCCTCGCTCTCTCTCCCTCTCAACAATATCTCTCGTCATTACCTGGGACTGCATTCTTTCTGTATAGTCGACACACATAAAGCACGAATAAGCACACACACACACACACACACACACACACACACACACACACACACACACACACACACACACACACACACACACACGGCACAATAACCTGAGGCCGCCGGTTATTAGAAAATCACCCAAACCTGTCGTCCCCTCACTCATGGAAGAAAGCGGTGGGTTGGGGGGGGGGGGGGGGGGGGGGTGAAGATTTCCCAGCTATATTAAAGGAGAGGGAGTAGCCTCTACTTTCCCTTCATCTCTCCCCGTTTATTCTAATCACACCGCGGCCGTCTCCTCTCGCGCCTTTATTTTGCTCGATTTTTCCATCTCTTTGTTTTGTTGTTTTTTTCCCCCGGCTGACAGTGACGGGGTCTCTTCTGCCCCAGGGGAGCAGAGTTATGAGCCCGATGTCCTTTCATAGGCAATCGCATAATGTGTTGTGTGTGTGTGTGTGTGTGGATGCTTGAGAGAGAGTGTATGTGTGTGTGTGTGTGCTCGCGTCACTGACAGTCAGTCGCCCACTGACAGTCATACGCCCCCGTGGGTGCGTGTTGTTTACAGATCTCGTCCTCCGTTGTGGGGTGTTGGTCGGGTCCTTCCAGGATGCTGGCATCATGCTGACCTCCTCTCCGTCCCGTCACACACACGACTGGAAAGTGGCGGAGTGATAAAGTCCTCCACACCCTTCTATGTGCAGCACTGAAGGACTGAACATCACAGCGGCTTTAACGGTCACTCCGTGTTCTAATGCGTTTGTTTCGTGTGTTCGTCAGGTGTCGGTCAGTCAGACTCTCTGAGATAAGAGTGAAGTGTCAGTGCTGCCTATGCGGGGGCTGGATGTTCTCGTATGTCCGTCCAAACAAAGCCTCCCTGTGTCACGTTCGGTCAGGGCAGCGTGAGAAGGGAGGCTGACGCCGTATCTTCCCCCACATTCGGGCTCCTCTGTCCTGGGCTGGGAAACGCACCCAACACCCCCCTCTTTCACCTGCTCCTGAGCGGGAAGCCCATGGTCTGTGCGGCTTCTTTGTTTTGGGCTCTGCTTTGCTAATCGCGCTTGTATTCTGGGAGTAGTAGTAGAGAAGAATTAGCGCTGCCAGGATGAGTTATAATGGGAAACGGTCAGTCATCGTTGTGACACGTTGTTTACATTGTGGCCGGCTTTCATTTTGGTCACAACTCTCTTTAAGAAGTCGGTGCTTTCCCATGTAGCTGTTTCTGGCGTCAGGTGATATTTCACAGGGTGGTGTGTGTGTGTGGTTGGTCTTTAAAAAGGTCATGCGTTTTGAAGAATCAAAGTCGATTTCCGTCTTAAAGGTGGTAAAACCTGACTTTTCTGCTGCGTTTCTTTTCAGTGTGAAATGTTTCTCTTGAGCTCTCTTGGGATACTTTTGTTTGTTCAGTTTATATTCTAACTTGTGCTGCTTTTTTGTGCATTCAACTAATTTAAAATTAGATTCCATTATGTCTGAAATACATAAAACTGATTCTGCGGTGAAAGCAGGTTAAAAAGATAAAGCACAGAAAAGTAGCATCAAAGTGCTAACACGAGATAATGATGTGCTAAGTGCTAATGTTAGCTCCACAGGTTTCTAGAAACCATAGACTATAAGAAGTGGACGAAGTCATCCACTGTGTAGCCCCGCCCCTAAAGCATCCCCTGCTTTATGGTCTGTGTGACTCTAAATGGACCATAATGTACTAAATGAACATCATGCTGTATTGAAGAAGACTTGAAACTAGAGATTGAGACATAAACTCATGTTTACAATGTTTACTGAGGGAATAAATCAAGAGAGAAGTAGAGTCATTTTCTCATAGACTTCTATACAACCAGAGGAGTCGCCCCCTGGTGGACACTAGAGAGAATGCAGCTTTAACACATGAAGCACTGGTTTCACTCGCAGAACAGGAGGTTGCCGCCGGGTGGAAACGTAGCGTTTTAGAAACGTACATGTCCTTCCACTGTCTCCAAGTAACGAGTATCATTATTCATGTTCAACCACGACGAGCTCCAAATCCACTAAACCAGTCCGAACAATGAAGAAACGATGTCATGAGAGTATACGGAGCAGGTCCTGGTAGTTGTCGGACCCTGGTCGGTGCTGCACGATTTTTATTGCACGGTTTTATTAGACAGACTAACCTCATACTTTTTGATCGAGTAAATATTTAGTTGTTATTAGCACGTTTTTTTTTTTTTACTCCTTTTAATCTCCCCAAGTGTGCTTTTATTTGAGCTCTCTTTGATGGTCACGATCAAAGGCTGACATACTTTGGCTCTATGTGACTATACATCCTGCTGTTTCACATGCGAGCGCTTGAGAGCCCCACACAGGGTGCAGCAGCCTGACCGAGGCTGACTAGCGCGCTCCTCAGCTGGGCAGGGCAGCTCTGGAAAGTCCCTGGCTGAGGATGGGGCTGGCAGACTGGGGGGGGGGGGGGGGCCGGAGTCCTGGAACCCTGCGTGTTTTCCTGGATCAGGAAGGAGGACGTGGTAGACAGAAGACACCCTTCAGCTCACCCTTTAAAAAAAAAAAAAAACTCCATCACCCTCTACCACCCACACTCACAAACTACCTCACCTGGTAAAATTACTCTTCCAGTAAAAATGCACTCAGTCAGGACCGATGAGGGGAAACGGGATCAAAAGAAAAAACGAAGGGAAGTGCATAGAAAAATGCCAAAAAGCAAAACATGATAGTCCTAGCAGTTGACTTTAAAAACACGTCATTGTGTGTGTGTGTGTGTGTGTGTGTGTGTGTGTGTGTGTGCGTGTAGGGTCATGTGTCATGTCTGCAAACAAAAAAAAATCGAGCACAAACAGTAGTCCATGTGGGCCGCCCTGCCTCTTAACCCGATGTCTGGCTGCCATTTATCATACAGGCACGATAAACCTACACATGTGCCAGATAATACAGCTGCCGTATCACCACATCACACACACACACACACACACACACACACACACACTATGGTCCACATTATCCCACTCTCTGAACATGAACCCAGGGGTATTCATAGCCTAATACATGTATTTATTTCTCATGAGATAAGGAATTACAGTAAAAGTTTTCTGGATGTACTGTAACTTTGAGTGACTCAGATTCTTCTTGTTTCTCCGCATTGTTTCAGTGTGTGTGTGTGTGTGTGTGTGTGTGTGTGTGTGTGTGTGTGTGTGTGTGTGTGTGTTGGGCTGAGGAGCTCAGCTGTATGGACACACTCAGGTTTCACCTTGGCACCGGCGCTCTCGCCCTGGCAGCAGATTCCCACGAACGCTCCGCTGCCAAAACTCGCTGCGGCTTTTCCACACCACCTGTAACATATGCTCACTTCTAACGGGCGTAACTACGGCGTCCAAGGCTGCACGAGGCCCGCAAAAAGTATCGTGTACTCAGAATATTCCATATTGTTTAGACTCAAGAGAATCACCACATTTTTGCTGCACACTTTGCGGTAAAGTTTGGCTCCGGCCTATTTAACCCTTGTAGTGCCTCCAAGATCTGTCTCATTTGGTCATATGATCATTTGGAAAAATAAATATTTTTAAAAACGTTCAATTGTGAGTCTGACAATTTTAGAGTGAAATGTTACATCAATTATTTTTATTTTTTCATTTATTATTATTTTCTATTTTATTTATTTATCATTTTTTTAAATACGTTTTTTATTGAAAGACACGAGACAATATTAAGACAATACATAGACATAACAACAAGAGGATGACAAGAACAGTGGGATAAAAGCCAGCAAATATCATATAGTCTGTGTGTGTGTGTGTGTGTGTGTGTGTGTGTGTGTGTGCGTGTGTGTGTGTGTGTGTGTGTGTGAGAATGTCCTTGAGCCTTTTGAGATGGAGGGGAAAATATATAAAAATAATAATAATTAAAAAAAACAGGTAAGTAGGTGTGCATATGGATGTTCATGTATGCATGTACGTGGGTTTCAATTGGTTGTCCGGCAAGAAAAACAAAACAGAAATCAACAACAGTAAAAAAAATACACACAAAAAAAAATATATATATATACACCGGTATATATACTATACATATTTCAATATTAATAGGATGGGTGGTGTCACGTTTGCAGAAGCATAGTGAGGGATGACCAGGTGGAATGGTGTTCTGTTGTATTGTATATGATGGATGAGGTTAGATTTTCCATTGAAATATATTCTGTCATTAAGTTGTGATGTGTGTGTTATTCCTTGATTTCCAGTTCATGAGGATCGTTTTCTTGGCGATAGTTCGGGCCACAAGGAGTAATTTGCGGTTTGTTTTCCTCAGATGTATTGTTGAGACGTCTCCTAGTAAGCACAGTGAAGGGGACAAAGGGACGAGGCAGCAAGGGAAGACAGACAGTGACTCACTTATTTCTTCCCAGAAGTGATGAACTGGTGTGCAGTGCCAGGTGAACAAAGCTATCCGGCTGTTCTGAGTGCAATGTGGAGAGATATCTGACGTGAATCCCATTTGAAACATGTTTTGCCCGGTGTAATGAATTCTGTGAAGTATTTTATACTGTGTTAGTTGTAAATTGGCATTTTTAGTCATGAAGTAGATGTTATTGCAGATTTGGTTCCAGAAATCAGCATCAATTTTTAAATGAGAAAATTGATCATCATTTTTGTTCTCAATCAAACCTGCATTCTCTCTAGTGTCCACCAGGGGGCGACTCCTCTGGTTGTATAGAAGTCTATAGAAAATGACTCTACTTCTCTCTTGATTTATTACCTCAGTAAACATTGTAAACATGAGTTTATGTCTCAATCTCTAGTTTCAAGTCTTCTTCAATACAGCATGATGTTCATTTAGTACATTATGGTTCATTTAGAGTCACACAGACCATAAAGCAGGGGATGCTTTAGGGCGGGGCTACACGCTGATTGACAGGTCGCTACCACGGCGTTGTTCAGTCTGGAAGTTGTCTGTGTTTTCGTCTTCAACCATTTCACGATGTATTTTTTACTTCATGAAAGTTAATTGTCACATTTTGCTCACCTAAAAAATGTTGTACTTAACTCCGCCCTCATGTCAATGCAAAAAAAAACAAGATGGTGACGGCCAAAACGGGAAACTTGAGGCTTGAAAACATCATCAACAAATCACGTCACTTCTTATTTGCAGTCCGAGTACATGAAATCACATGGAAAATATTGTTGCCCGCGAAACCATCCTACGGTATGATATCTCCTCAGGCGCACCACCCACGTGCTTCTGCAATGAAGTTACCGTCTTTGCAGAGGCACAGACGGCAGTACAGTTGCATAATTAGCTGCTCCTCTTCCACTTAATGCCGACAGATGCTCAGCGTCACAGCAGATGTGATAATTAGGACCTATTTGTACTAATACCTACTTCATGTATCAGTTCGTAAGGATACATGAGAAAAGTTAGGGATTTCCTGAATGAAAGAAAGTTATAGGTGGAGGATCAGGAGGGGAGGGGGGGCAGACAGATGGAGCCCCGGTGGTGAAGGCGACACTGCCTCCTCCAGAGTCTCCTCATGTGGGCTCACCTTGGCCCCCCGTTCTCTCTGCCGACCCGCTTCACCTTCGCCCAGAGGGGCACCGCGGCGTCCTACAGGCTGGCAGCTGTTTGTTGGGGAGCCGTCCTCTCCCTCACCGCGATGTTCCTCACCTTACACCCGAGGGAGGGGCCACAGGGATCCCAGCCCCGACTTCAACTTGTCTTCAGTGGCAACACTGATGCTTAAACAGTAGACTGCTGCTCACAGTGGAAACACTGCACTGCGTGAAGTAAAGGACGAGGGACGGGTATCGTGAGGCTTCTATTCATACTCCTGCTCTTCATTGATTCTGATGATCACTTCGGTTCCTTATCGATACTCTTATTGGTTCTTTTTGGTTATTTTGTGAGAAAAAAGACGATTAATCAAGAAAATTATCCACATTTCGTCATTATTCTCGTATGTAAACAAAAAGTTTCATGAGCAGCAACACAAGAAGTTCTAAAATGTTTCAACTACATTCTCATCTAAACAATGATCTCATTGATCATCTCTCATTGATCATCCTGTTCTTCTGATCAAACTCCGTATGACATCACTACCGTATGACATCACCACCGTCACCTGACGGCTGCTCCACAGACAGACTGATGTTCTGCTTGTTGGTCACATGTTGTGATGAACTTGCTTGTGAGGGTTTCATTGTGTTTGAGACGACCAGAGTTCTACAATGTTTCCTTCTCTCTGATCGTGATGAGAGTCTCACGCTGTGCTGAGAGGAGACAAAGAGACAGAGAGACAGAGACACAGAGAGACAGACAGAGAGACAAAGAGACAGAGAGAGGACGGCTGAGACGAGGACGTCTCACTCAGGAACTCAGAAAGTACCGACAGCAGAACCGTGAACTCCGGACCAATACTCAAGAACTCTCGTCCCCTTTCCGCCGTGTCAGTACGGTAGATCTGCTCAGTGATCCTGCACCAACCGCTCCGACCTCCCACCATGCACCTCTCACCGCGCAGCACTCGCAGAGTAAATAACGCTCACAGCCAAGTGTAAGAAATCTCCGGGCTTCACCCCTCGCTCAACCAGCTGCGGGAGGCCGGGGCATCGGGGGCTGCTGTGTGTTTGCGTGTGTGGCTGCTTGTATGTGTGGGTGTGTGAAAGAGGTTTGTCCGTGTGTGTGTGTGTGTGTGCGTGGCTGGATTGGACACTGGAAACTGAAGAGGCTGAATGGTGATATGTGTGTTTTTGTTTCTTTATTATGGTGAAGGTGGTGGTGTGAAAGCCCCTCGACTCTCAGGACATTAACAACAGGACTCGGTGTCGCTGGGTCCACATTTCCTTGTTGAAAAAGAATTTGACTTTTCATTTTCTCCTGTTTGTTTTAGCGACGTCAAAGGCTCTAGGAATGGCGATGACGGCCGTTCGACCCCTTTCGTCCAGACTGGAGCTGTCAAAATCTCTGAAAAATTTTGTTTCATTATTAGTTCCTAAACATATTTGTTTCCGCATTAACCCATGAGCTGAGCTTCTGTCTTTTTCATCATAGGGCCCTACTTAATTTATATTCTTAATGCTTAATGTCATCACTCCATATATACATATCAATATATCTAATTTAATAACCCTTTGGCTTACAGCATCCTCACAAAACAGAAATAAACTGTAGAACATCCCTTCTGATAGAACAAAGACCTTTATTCTAACATCACCTTCTGGTCAACTATCACACTCCACCAACACATGTTGTGCCTCAACTTTTATCTTACTTTTCTTTTTTCTTTTACAATGAACATTGTGGCCTCACTGCGGCTTGCACGGCTGTAGACTGTCAGTCCTATTATACATACACAGGCAGCAACCGCCGGGTCTGAGAAGTGAAAGCTTCACGTGCTAAACGGACCATAAAGCAGGGGATGCTTTAGGGCGGGGCTACACGGTGATTGACAGGTCTCGACCACAGCGTTGTCCGGTCTGGGAGTTGTCCGTGTTTTCGTTTCACTCTTTCACAGCTTTCACTTCATGAAAGTTTATTGGAACATTTTGGTCGCCTAAAAAATGTTGTACTTAGCTCCGCCCTCTCGTGTCACTTCTGGCTGCAAAAAAACAAGATGGCGACGGCCAAACTGCTGAACTCAAGGCTTCAAAACCGCATCAACAAACCACTTCTTATATACAGCACATGAACTCACATGAAAAATACTGCACTTCACATTGTCTCAACTTTAATCATCAGCGCCCGGTCACACATTCCTTGACGACTTTATTTAGTTGTTTATCGTTGTTTATTGAGTCAAGCAGATGGTTGACTCTGGGCGTCGTGCCTCTCTATGCATTGCTCCTCCTGGGCAAACTGCCCATATCATCCCCAGGCTACAACATTGGTGTGGGGGGGGGGGGGGGTCTCCCCTGGGGACAGTCCCAATGCCATCAGGCCTGCTGATACCTCTGATTATGCGTCGCTGTTTTTTTAATACAGATTAGCATAGCGAATAACAATTGGAGAAGGGAAAAGTGGATCGATATCGATACCCAAATAAGTTGGCTTCAGACAAAAAGCCTCTCTGGGGATTTCCAGCGCGGCTTAGCCTCTGACTCACCAGGGACAGCAGGCTGGGAGGTGTAAGGGGCTGATCGGATTGTGAGGAGGAGGAATTAAGAGTTTGAGATTCTTTTTTGATGGGAGTACATGGAAGAGTTGGAAGTAAAAAAAACAAACTGTGACGGCATTTGGAGGGAGGCTGATGGGACGAATAAAGGAGTGGATGATGGAGAATAGCACCGATGTAAAGGATTAGCAAGGATGATGAAAAAACACACAGCGAGGAGATAGAATTAGAAAGGATAAGAAAGACACGATTTTAAGAGAATAGAAAAGCGGGAGCCTGCACGGGGAGAGGGTGCTAATTCAGAGAATGGATGTGAATGGCAGCCAAGGCGTTTTTGTATTAACATAATTAACAGATGGTGTTAGTGATTAGGTTGCACGCGATTCAGGAAGCCAGGGTTGTTAGCGGAGTGTTAAGGCTGCACCACATTCTGTCAGCCGGAGAAAAAAAAAGATCGGAAAAGAACAATGTTAGTGGAGGGAATTAAATCAACAACACCTACACACATCTAAACACACAAGGGGGGGGGGGGGGGGCACAGGCAACACACTTGCAGGGAGACACACACTCTTTCTCACACACATAATAAGCACACTGACACACGCACTAGTTCAATTGCAGACTTAAAATGCATTGTTTCTGGGTTTCTTTTCCTTTTTAGTGTACCGGCGAGGGACATAAAGGCGTTTTATGAGCCGTGGCCCACTTTCAAAGCTTTGTATGCTATAAACGCAGCTTTGATATGAGAATAGCGACATGCTGCTGGGAGAAGACTCTTTGTGACTCAGTAAAATATAAAAATAGTCCTGTTGGCTCACTAATGTGAACATGGTGATGCCTTTTGTTCTGCCTCTGCTGTTGTCTGTAACAATAGGCAGGAATGTGAGTGTGTGTGTGGGAGAGAGAGGGGGAGGGATGGGAGAGAGATCACACCTGGCTTCGTCTCAAAGGTACCGCTGCGTTCGTGCATTTGTATCTCAGGCGGCAACCTCCAGTTCTGCAGAGTAAAGCCGATGCGGAAGAGTTAAAACCTGCATTCTCTCGAGTGTCCACCAGGGGGCGACTCCTCTGGTTGTATCGAAGTCTATGAGAAAATGACTCTACTTCTCTCTTGTTTGTCAACTTAAAAGATAATTTGCCACGCGTAGAAAGTAGCATTTTGTTGTAAAAATGTTGACGGTCAAGACTGAAAATGCGTCGTTAGAAAGACGGCACGCCCAAAATTGGGATTAAGTGACGTCTCTCTCTCTCTGAAGCTCCGTGTTTGGTATCAGGATGTTCTCTCACCAACAACAACGAGGTCTCACTCACTTATTTCTCTTCCCGGCTGATAAAAAAAGAGTCGCTGGAAAAAAACACATCGGGTAAGATAACGATACGCAGCTAAGTCAGCTAGCCAGCCAAGCTAACGGCCATGTTGGTGTTGATGAACATTGTGCGAAACGAGAGATGAAGGTCACTGAGTGGTTTCACACAGAACTACATAATGCGAAACTGAGACTATCTTTACCTGCAAAATCATCTTTTAAATTGACATGTGTGTAATTCAAGGCACAATTCAAACTGGGTCAAAAGGCGATTTGTCTCTCTTCACTTCTGCACATTCTTTTCTTTTAAAATAAGCTCCCACGGGATTATTGCTTTGGCCCGTTGAGCTCGCTTATCCAGCACCGTTCCCACCACTTGTGACTCTTGTCTTTCACCTGTTTGACATTAATACCGTATTACTCACTCCATGCCTGCTGCCATGTGCACGTGTCCGCCTGTCTGTGTTTGTTGTCTGTCTGCATCTGCTGTCCGTCTGTCTCGTCTGCCAATTGGTTTGTATTTCCTGTTTTCCAACAGCAGCCAGTTGACTTGTCAGATAAGTCTGTGTGCCATGTGAACAGACACACAGACGATACAGTGGAAACAAACAATTCAGCAATAGGTGTGTGTGTGTGTGTGTGTGTGTGTGTGTGTGTGTGTGTGTGTGTGTGTGTGTGTGTGTGTGTGTGTGTGTGTGTGAGAGAGAGAGAGAGAGAGCGAGAGAGAGATCATGTGTGTTTGCGTGGTGTCTGTGTCTTCAAAGCAATCTGGTTTTAATGACCGTGGGATATTGTCCAGCATGTAATTCAGACAGGCAGGAATGTGTTTGTGTGACTGTGTGTGTGTGTGTGTGTGGCAGGTCTACATCCAGCCGGTCCTTGTCCGGTGGGGTCTGGCGTGATTGTGACTTGTCCCTCCGCTGGTTTTCAAATCAATCGCATGTCCTCAAACCCCGACCAGAGACTCTGACAGTGACTCTGACAGTTTCCTGGAACAATCCGCTCCCCTGAACCTCACATGGTTTCGATGACTTCTGCTCTGTCATCAGGCGAGTTGGTGTGTGACGACGCCGGGTGAATCCCTCCGCCCGCGGCTGCTCGGACAATATGAAAATGGGTCATTGGGTCTCCTCGTCTTCCTTTTTTCCTGGCTCCGTGTTGATGTGTTTTGGAAGAAGCTGGCAGTTTAAGAGGCTCATTAGTGGTCGACGGATCGGTCCTCGCTGAAGATTTCACTCGGAACCACAGCGCCAACGTTGGGCATCCTCAACCTCAGCCTCGCTGTGTCACTGCTGTATCTTGTCCTTTAACCAAGTCTCAGAATAATCACTTCCTGATTTGTTTTCTCAGAAATCGAAAGAAGTTAAGTTAAAGTGAGTTTATTGTCATACTTCTCATTACGGGCATTTCAAGAAAAAGGAATGAAATGCGGTGCACCCAAGGCCGTCGGGCAACAGACAAACAAGTTTCGAAAAATATCAGCAATTTATATATTATTAGACAAGAGTGGGAATGATGATTGGTGGGCAAGGCAAGTTTATTTGTATAGCACATTTCAACAACAAGGTAATTCAAGGTAGCAGGACTGGTCCAACTCGTCCGCTGTGAGTTTGGCTGTTCAGCATCCGGTCAGCCTCGGAGGAGAAGCTGTTTTTGAGCCAGGTGGTGTCGGCACAGATGCTGCACACCTTCTGCCAGAAGGTAGAGGGCCGAACAGTTAGTGGGTGGGGTGGGTGAGGTCTTTTAAATAAATATATAACATATATATACATGTTTTAAATTTTTTATTTTATTTATTCTTATACATATGGTGACACAAACATGAGAGACAGAAGATAAAGCAGTTACGATGACGTAGGTAATGAAGCGGAGAGACGGCAAACTTTATTACTCCTTTCAACATTGACAAAGGCAGCGCAGACCAGGTCCACTCCTTCTGTTCTTACCTTTCACAATAAAAGCCTTAGACATATGCACTGTAACTGTTTACCAGAGGGAACAAATTCACTCAGAGCATTTTACTGAAAGGAAACTTACTTAAATATTTTACAGTATCTTAGACTGTACAACAGTTTACCTCAGACAGACGACCAACGCTGCTCTGGATCAATAGGATCTGATCAACCTGATAGTTGGTATGAATCTATTGTCGCTATTAAGAGAAAGATGTGCCTGGCACCAGACTTCATGCAGTCTTAACTCCTCCCTAAATGCCAATTCATCGTTGTTTGTAGTGATCCCCATGATTGCGGTGTTGTTTAAACAGCATTGGGCTTAGTACACAGCCCTGGGGTGCTCCAGTGGTCCCAGTGAGAGATGTCCAGGTGTGGATTTAGAATTTAGAAAATACAATTGTTGCACCACCCAACCGCAGCTGGAGCATCACAGCATAGCCCCACCTCCCTCATGTCTGAGTAGCTCCCGTCCCATGCCCACTTCCAGCCATACCCTCCTCCTGGAGCTCAAACTTAGTCCACCGCAGTCCAGAGTGGAATCAATGCAGCGTGAGAGTGATGGCGTGCTGTGGCCGGGCTCGGGTCATTTTATGGCGTGGACATGGAAATAGAGGATCAATCAGAGCCGTGATATCTTATTACTAACGTTAATTCACCCAGAGCAGTATGGATCCATGCATTAGCCCGGCTGAGCCTTGATTCAGAGCAGAGAGGAATTGAGTGTGGAAAGGACTCTGTGTCTGTGTGTGTTTCTGAGAGTGTCGGTATTTTTTGTGTTTGTGCCGTTCATATATTTTTGGTTTCGCCTCGTATACATTTGTACGAGTTTGTCGTTTGGCTTTTTGTGTGATTGACATTTTTATTGTTCTTTTGCTTCAGATATAAACAAACAAAACATATAATACAAAAAAAATACAAAAAACAAATACAAAACAAAACAAAAAGCAAAACCTAGTGGACCCCCCCCCCCCCCCCCCCCCCCCCTCTGAGCTCGATGCACTTCAGCCAATGGTCGCTCAATATTAATCATACCAATATGTGTTAATCCGTTGGAGGTTTCCAGCGTTGAAGTCAGCATCTTTTAGCAGCCGTGACTCCCTACACAACCAGAGGAGTCGCCCCCTGGTGGACACTAGAGAGAATGCAGCTTTAAGACATGAAGCTTTGGCTTCACTTTTCAGAACCGGAGGTTGCCGCCTGTGAGAAACCAAACCTTTTTTTTTGCCCTTCATTGTTTAAAATGGAGGCTTTCATGGATGAGCTCGGTAAACTGGAAGACAACCTCAAAATCATGAAAGTTGCGAAGCCCGTTGTCTTTAGAAATGTTGTCCAAAGTATGGACTCCAGGCTGTGCGTGAGAATGGGACACACGTCCATGAGTGTTATTACGTTTACTAAATGTTGACTTCATTATATAGATACCCTGCATGTTGTTGACCTGTAACTGGAATCAGGGGGTTCCTCACTAGGGGAGCGTGAAGGAGAATAACCGTGAGGACAAACCTTCACTTAAGCTGGAGGTGGTCATCATTCACAGGGGCCCTGTTGCTGGGGCCTCCTGGGAATATTTCCCAGTGTACAATATTTCTGAGGAGCGAGGCTCGCCAGAGAGGGGTCGCCCTGAAAGCATGTTTTATTCATCCGGTCTGTCACTCGGGGCGGCTTTGTTTTGCTTTTTTTGGTTCAATGTTTCTTCTGAAGACGGGCGTGTGCGTGTCCTTAGTTCCTATTTTGGCATCTCTGTCTGCAGTTCCTCCTCTCGCTCGCTCTCTCTTTCTGCTTCTCTCTGCATTGATACTTGTGTGTGTGTGTGTCTGTGTGTGAATAAGTCTGTGCATGTGTTTGTGTGGGTGTTTCATCCCCGGAGAGATGAAAAGCCTCGGACCATATGTTGTGCAGCAGTGGGCCACAGCAGACAGCACTGATGCAGAGTTCAACGATAAGGATTGCCCAATGGCTGGAGGCCAGTTGGAGGTTCATTTGGACCCGTTCCCGGGTTAGTTAGTCACCAAATTGATCCAATGCCTGATTTAAAAAAAAAAGAAAAACGTTTTTTGCCGTCCTGCTTCTCTTTAATGTACAATTCTAACATGCGCATTGCATTATATTCTGGAAATACACTCAACAAATTGATAGCACAATGTTTAGGAGACCACTGTAATCTGCTGAGGCTGTGCTTTGTGTTTCCAAGTGATAAAGCTGCCGACTGTACCTTCTGTTGCTTGTTGCATGAACCTCTGTTATTCCCACAGACTGTATATCAGAAGTGGACGTAGTTATTGTGACGTCACCCGTTGGTTTGTGAACTGATGTTTTAAAGCGTTAAGCGATTTGGTCGTCGCCATCTTGGAATACGGAAGTCGTCATGTTGTATTTTTTTGAGCCAATGAACAGGAAGTAGTCATATCTGGACTGAGGAGTGACGTAGAGACGCAGTGTACGTCTCTGGTGTCGACCTGTCAATCAGCGTGTAGCCCCGCCCTGAAGCATCCCCTGCTTTATGGTCTGTGTGACTCTAAATGGACCATAATGTACTAAATGAACATCATGCTGTATTGAAGAAGACTTGAAACTAGAGATTGAGACCATAAACTCATGTTTACAATGTTTACTGAGGTAATAAATCAAGAGAGAAGTAGAGTCATTTTCTATAGACTTCTATACAACCAGAGGAGTCGCCCCCTGGTGGACACTAGAGAGAATGCAGCTTTAACACATGAGTATCTACTTCAGCAGTAAAAGTTAGTGACGTTCATCATCGTGCACGAGGAGTTGGTTGTTCCCACTTGGAAGAAAAACAAAAGTCGGATCAACACATCCACCCTTCAGTCAGCCGGTGCTCATTTGAAGTAAAACACTGTTGGCTCCTTTTGCTGAAAGCTACTGTCTCCCTGCTGAATAGATGCCATCCTGTGACTGGGTTATTCTGAGTAAAACATGTACAGCTTGAACCTAATTGCCAATTATTACACCTTCATAGCACACTTGAAGCGCAAGACATCCGCTGGTGGTACTTAGTGTGTGTGTGTGTTGAAAAAGCAGGTAGCTGATGACCCTTAAACACGTACAATTACCACACTTAGTTAATTCATGTATGAACTGTTTTTCTTGGACTATAATGTCTCACTAAGTCAATTCAGCTCAATATACGTTTCTATCGCTATAATTACACGAGTACAATAATACGGTCATGTCATTCTCACACCACCATGTTGGTTATTGTGAACACAGCTACTGCTGTCAGTCACGGACTCATTTAAATATTTTTTTTATTTTTTACAAGTGTTCTCCGTTAAAGGGACAGTTCAGTTTTACGTTGTTTCGGTGTTAAAGGGACAGTTCAGTTTTACGTTGTTTCGGTGTTAAAGGGACAGTTCGGTTTTACGTTGTTTCGGTATTAAAGGGACAGTTCGGTTTTACGTTGTTTCGGTGTTAAAGGGACAGTTCAGTTTTACGTTGTTTCGGTGTTAAAGGGACAGTTCAGTTTTACGTTGTTTCGGTGTTAAAGTGACAGTTCAGTTTTACGTTGTTTCGGTGTTAAAGGGACAGTTCAGTTTTACGTTGTTTCGGTGTTAAAGGGACAGTTCAGTTTTACGTTGTTTCGGTGTTAAAGGGACAGTTCGGTTTTACGTTGTTTCGGTGTTAAAGGGACAGTTCAGTTTTACGTTGTTTCGGTGTTAAAGGGACAGTTCGGTTTTACGTTGTTTCGGTGTTAAAGGGACAGTTCGGTTTTACGTTGTTTCGGTGTTAAAGGGACAGTTCGGTTTTACGTTGTTTCGGTGTTAAAGGGACAGTTCGGTTTTACGTTGTTTCTGTGTTAAAGGGACAGTTCGGTTTTACGTTGTTTCGGTGTTAAAGGGACAGTTCGGTTTTACGTTGTTTCGGTGTTAAAGGGACAGTTCAGTTTTACGTTGTTTCGGTGTTAAAGGGACAGTTCGGTTTTACGTTGTTTCGGTGTTAAAGGAACAGTTCGGTTTTACGTTGTTTCGGTGTTAAAGGGACAGTTCGGTTTTACGTTGTTTCGGTGTTAAAGGGACAGTTCGGTTTTACGTTGTTTCGGTGTTAAAGGGACAGTTCGGTTTTACGTTGTTTCGGTGTTAAAGGGACAGTTCAGTTTTACGTTGTTTCGGTGTTAAAGGGACAGTTCGGTTTTACGTTGTTTCGGTGTTAAAGGGACAGTTCGGTTTTACGTTGTTTCGGTGTTAAAGGGACAGTTCGGTTTTACGTTGTTTCGGTGTGAGTTGCCGAGTGTTGGAGACGTCTGCCTTCTCTCCAATTTAATGGAACCATCTGTCACTCGGCTTGTGCTGCTCAAAGCGCCAAAAAATAATAATAATTGCATTTGAAAAACTCAGCAACACATCGTGACGATGTTACGAAGATAATCCACAGACCTCGTTGGAGAGCAGCTTCATGTAGAGCCATCGAGTCCCGTTATATCAGAGAGAAGGCAGACATCTCTACAACACTCGGCAGCTCACAGCAAAGCATCCAGACTGATAAATACGGCTGTCCTTTGACGAAGAAATGTTTCGTCGACTAACACTCGTAGGAGTCTCTCGACAAATCGGATTCGATCTGTAAAACTGAGTTTCTCCACAAAGAAACATACAAAAGTACCACTTTCAATCTTGCCAAAGATGTGCTCTTAAGATTATTGAAATGCATGAAAAAAAAGCATTAAAAAACACTAATCTGCTGAAGAAACCTTACTCGACTAATTGACTAAGAGGGGGCGAACTGTCCCTTTAAGTCGCTCTGATGGAACTCAACTGCAATATCTCTGAAGATGTTACGCAACAAAAGCCATTCAGAAAAAAGAATGTAGGAAAACTTTTAATGTGTGAACATATGATGAAATATACCTAAAACAGTGGAGATGAGATCTTCAACAATAGTCTGTCTAAAATCTAAAAAAGATGTATTTATGTCCATCGGAATATTTAATGAATTGAATGTGAAAATAAACAGATTGTTATTTCACTTATACATCACTGAAGACATATATTTAGTTTACTAGTCCGTTGGCCCAGCAGAGTAAACAATAACGAGTCTTGAACAATGAACCGTTCTGTTGCACCGGAGCAGCTTGAGATACCAGAACCAAGCCGCATCGTCCAGTGTCATGATATGGGTTTGCATATCAAGCGGACAGTTTAAAACCAGTATCTGGGATTTATTTTGAAGCTCTAATTGCAACCCAGTTTCCACCATCGTGGTTGCAAACAACAATAAAAAAAGAAACACAACCGTACCACTTAATTTTCACAAATACATTTAAAACAACATTTTACAGCCGCGTGCCAAAAACTGACTGAATCAATTTAAGAGAGAAATGCTGATTTCAGTCCAGCGTGTTTTACACGATGAACAGCAGCGCTGAGTGGAACTGAGAGGAAATACCAACAGTGTACAAACATTGTTCAGCCCGCTCAAACACAGAGACGAGTACAGGAACAACTAACTCGACTCCACGGTGGTGATCGTGGGTCTCTGTAAATAGTCTGTGGTGAGAAACTGATCCCTCAAATCAATGGCTGAGAAGAGGTTTTTAGAAAAAACAGCACCAAAAAGAATTATCTCCCACATAATCAAACGCCCTGCAGCGATGAGTGTGTGTGTGTGTGTGAGCACAATAAAATCACGTAACTTTTAAATCATTATTGACTAATACTATTCGATGTTAGTGTGACTGTTATTGGGGATCACAGATGTTTTGGTTGCTCATACACATTTTTAGGGAAGTGGTTCTGCTGACACTTGCAGATTTAGCAACAATCCACCCTGTTTATGTTTAACCGCAGTGTTGTGGCTTTTCTCCTTTTCAATGCAACTGCAGACTCTCGCATGCTAACTTATTTCCCCAAAGCAGCAACACTCACACACACACACACACACGCGCATACACACACACACACACACAAACGTAAACCTACTGCTTGGGTCATCGACGTCCGTGTTGCTGCCTCATCATTAGCAAAACTCACCGAACAAGATTTAAAGAGTAGCTGCACACTTTGAACGTTTTTTAAGCTGTAAATGAAACTGTGATGAAACGCATGAACGCTGGTGTTAATATCCACATTTCAAGAGTGTGAAGATGAAGCATTGAGTTGTTTGATTCTTCTCAAGTTGCTGCCTTGTTAGCTCGCTAACGTTACACTGGGCTGGTCTCATCCCGCATTCGTAGCTAAACCTACAAAAATAATGCACCTTCATTTGTGGATATCCCACGAATGTTTTTGGGATGTTATCCATGTAATCATGAACGAGGAAGTATAAAGACCGCAAAAGAAGACACAGGGCGGGATCCCCGTGTGAAACGAGAAGTCAATGTTCTCCATTTGTTTGTCATGTCACTTGCAAACTTCAGTGACGTCGTTTCCAAGGTTATTTTAACCCAAAGACCATCTTTCTCTAAACCTAACGAAGTAGTTTTGTTACCGAAACCCCGCATGGATGTAACGAGCGGAAATTGACACGCGTTTCTGGCTGTCGTAAGCAAACGCACAAAATAGTAACTAGAGTGGAGTCGCTTTCCGTAAGAAGGAGTTACGCTGGTTTCAGAAAATGAGCAGAACAGCCAGGAGGAGAGCAAACATACAGAAGGGGGCGTGGCTTTATCTCTCCGCCCCGTACCCACTTCTTGACACACACTTCTTGACCTGGGGGTGAAGTAACACTTTAAACTCTTCGTTTTAAACCAGGCAGCAACCTCCGGTTCTGCCGAGTGTCTTAAAGCTGCATTCTCTCTAATGGCCATCAGGGGGCGACTCCTCTGGTTGTATAGAAGTCTATGACAGGTTTGTACCAGAGACGTATTCGGCGTCTCTACGTAACTCCTCCTCAGTCCATATATGGTCACTTCCTGTTCACTGGCTGCAAAAACAACAACATGGCGACGGCAAAATCACCGAAGTCGAGGCTTCAAAACGTCAGTCCACAAATGAGTGACGTCACGATGAGTACGTTCACTTCTTACATCCAGTCTGTGGTTCAAACCCATGAACACGAGCCCGGCTTAAACGTTTCCAATGCCACCAGAGTTCACACAAGCAACCTGTACACCACATCTCTGTATCCTCTCGTGTAATAAGAGAAGCCGATCGATACTGTCGCACGACAAAGAAAGAGACCAAAGTGAAATAGACAGACAGGTGGGGGAGGAACAGGTTTAAAGTTAATCTGTGCTCCCTCTCGCCTTCGTTCTCATAGTGTCTGCAGAAGACTCTCCTCCCTCTTCGTCTCGTCTTACGCCCCTCTTTCTATTTTCTTTTTTTTTTATCTCTCTCCGTCGACACACACACACCTTCCCTGTAGCGGTCATTCTAAAGACGAGGTTTGGGCCAATCCAGCTGAAGTTGTGGAGCCCTAGTTGTGGCTGGCTGATTGAGAGTGACATTGACACGATTACGACAGACAAACTAGATTAAGAACGACGTGGCGCTCCCTCCACTCGCTCCGTCTCCCCTCTGTTCTCCCTCCTTCGTTCCTCTTTGCTCTTGTAGTCTTTGAGCACGCTGTTGTGTTTCACGCAGACTTTGCCCTCTAACGGCACTCTGGAACTCGTGGACTCACTTTTCGTGTCTCGCTGACAAAAAACAACAACTTGCTCGTGCGTCCAGCCAATCAGGGTGAACGCTCTTCGTGTATGAGGACAGGCGGCAACCTACAGTTGTGGAAAGTAAAGCCGATGCTTCACGAGTTAAAGCTGCATTCTCTCTAGTGACCACCAGGGGGCGACTCCTCTGGTTGTATAGAAGTCTATGAGAAAATGACTCTACTTCTCTCTTGATTTATTCCCTCAGTAAACATTGTAAACATGAGTTTATGTCTCAATCTCTCGTTTCAAATGAAGATAAAACGTTATTTACATGTTTGGGGAATTTACAAAACAGGACAATTTGTTTTTAGATGCTTTAGAAACAGGAAGTCTTAAAAATCTACATTTGAGTAAATATTTTTGCCAGGTCCGATGCTCTGGTTCAGAGATCATGGCGGTGCTCCAAACTTTCACGATGAAGTTCTTGGGCTATCCTTTCTAGAGCTGAAACCATCAACAGAGGATGAACCTTCTGGCCAATCGATGGATCTGATTGGTTGTTTTTGTTTCCCCATAATATGTCTTGTGACCAAACTGGATGCTTTTTACATTTCACTGGTCTAAAAGTGGGTCTTTGGGTTTCGTCGGGTTTAAACCGTCCCAAACGCAAGTTACTATTTTTCCTCCAAAAGAAAACACGCGTCAACACTTCATCTGTATTTCTATCTGCGAGCAGAAGTTGGCATCTCTACACACAGACATCAGTCTGGAACGAAAGTCTTCTCGCGGCATTCGCTTTCACTCGGAGTTTGGAGTGTTTCCTCTTTTTCCAACCACAACTTTTCACACATATTTATGTATATGTATATTAACTTTTCCAAAACTGCGGCTGCGAGGCATGTTTCAGCTCTTGGAAACACCGCGGCAGTAAAAAGATTCTTTGGGTTTTGGACAGTTGGTTGGATGAAAGACTCAACTGGGATATATTATAATGGATATTCACTACTTTCTGACATTTTAAAGACAAAGATTATTTATATATAGATATTAAAAATAATTGACCAGAGTCATGAGATCATGAAAACAACCGTCTGTGACTCTTATATATGATCCCATTTCAGGGAATTAACACCAGACCTCTCAAGACGACATCACCTGTAATCCTTCATACACACAGGCTCTATTTATCTTCAATACGTCTTGATTTCCATTTAGTTTGATCTGATGATTCATTGCTTAGATATGTTTATTTTTGCAGTCGCGATCATGTATTTGATGTACGTTGCACGTCAATCCCACGCGGTGTGTCGGAGGCTGTTTAACTGCATGTGTGTGTGTGTGTGTGTGTGTGTTTGAGTGTGAATTCTGCTCCGAGCGGCGAAAAGACAATTGCCTGGTCTGATCTAATAAGTGTTCATCTCATCTCGGAGCTCTCTCCTCACCTCCTCTTCTAAACTCTGTTAGTATCGGTGGCCAGATTATCTTAATGAAGTCCCGGGGAAGTCTCTTTCCCTCTCGGCCGAGTACAACCCTCTCTCTCTCTCTCTCTCTCTCTCTCTTTATTTTGGGCATCATACACACTCGATCAACTCAACGCGAGCCGTACGGTCTTTGAATGTAACACGGCTCCTTTGAGTGACATTGATCCCGCAGCGATTGACCCCTGACCCCTGGCTCTTCCAGCCGGCCCCTCGGGGGACCGAACCAATACGAGCCATCGGCCGCTCCCGATCTAATCACCGCTGCACATAATACCACTGAGTGCTATTAACTTACCATCGGGTTATGGACCGGCTCGGCTCGGCACACGCAAACACCGCGTCGTACCGCCGTGGCACAGACGCGCTGCAGCTGAGCAGATATGTCTCCTGCTCTGGAGGAGAAACCGAAGCAAAGAGCGCCAGAGATAAACGACGACGCCTTAGTAATTATAGAGGTACGCTTTGCTCGGGGGGGCGTGTTGATCAAACATCAGGATCTCAGAACATAACTCCAAAAAGAGCTTTTATTGATCGGTCATGAGATGCGAGCGTATGAGAGAACACCAGTGTTCCCCTCGCGTTCATCCCAAACACCCTAATGTGTGTTTTTATCGTCCGTGATCTCGCTCTGTGTTCTCAAGTGTCTCCATTAGCGGTTGCATCAATGGAGTGTTTTTTTTTTAGTTCCCCTCGAGGGACAGAAGTGGAAGGACCCCATTCTGCACCGCCTCAGTGATCCATCTGCGACTGGTCAATACGGAATGATTGACCATGAATGTGGCTGCTTCTTTATGCATTCTGAGGCGCAAGAAGACTCTGCAAGCGCCGACACGGGGTTCATATTTTTGCTTTAAGAGAGTGTTGCACGCTTGTGTGTGTGTGTGTGTGTGTGTGTGTGTGTGTCTCTTTCATCCCGGCCCGTCCCCGGGGACAGGAGTCAGAGTGGACATGCACCCTGCTCCAAACCCTTCTTTGATAATCTCCCCTAATTGGTCGGAGTCGCAGTCTCACGAGAAAGCTAATTAAAATAAGGTGTTGAAGGGGAAAATAACAAAATAATTGTGGTTTGTGTGCATGTGTGTGTGTGTGTGCTCTCATGCAAATATCTGCGTATATTCATGAGAGACCGTGTTTCAGTAAAGTCATATTTGTTTACAAAAACATGACTCGCGGTCAGCTGGTCGAGTGAATCATCATGCGTTTGTTTTTTTGCCGTATTGTTTCTGTTTGTGCGCGATGCATTTTCATATGCAATACATGCTGGAGCAGTGTGGAGCAGTGTGGAGCAGTGTGGAGCAGTGTGGAGCAGTGTGGAGCAGGGTGGAGCAGGGTGGAGCAGGGTGGAGCTGCGTGGAGCAGGGTGGAGCAGGGTGGAGCTGGGTGGAGCAGTGTGGAGCAGGGTGGAGCTGCGTGGAGCAGGGTGGAGCAGCGTGGAGCTGGGTGGAGCAGTGTGGAGCAGGGTGGAGCTGCGTGGAGCAGGGTGGAGCTGGGTGCAGCAGGGTGGAGCAGGGTGGAGCAGGGTGGAGCAGCGTGGAGCAGGGTGGAGCAGGGTGGAGCAGGGTGGAGCAGGGTGGAGCAGGGTGGAGCAGCGTGGAGCTGGGTGGAGCAGTGTGGAGCAGGGTGGAGCAGGGTGGAGCAGTGTGGAGCAGGGTGGAGCTGCGTGGAGCAGGGTGGAGCTGGGTGCAGCAGGGTGGAGCAGGGTGGAGCAGGGTGGAGCAGGGTGGAGCTGGGTGCAGCAGGGTGGAGCAGGGTGGAGCAGGGTGGAGCTGGGTGGAGCAGGGTGGAGCAGGGTGGAGCTGCGTGGAGCAGGGTGGAGCAGGGTGGAGCAGGGTGGAGCTGGGTGCAGCAGGGTGGAGCAGGGTGGAGCAGGGTGGAGCAGGGTGGAGCTGGGTGGAGCTGCGTGGAGCAGGGTGGAGCAGGGTGGAGCAGGGTGGAGCTGGGTGGAGCTGGGTGGAGCAGGGTGGAGCAGGGTGGAGCAGGGTGGAGCTGGGTGGAGCTGGGTGGAGCTGGGTGGAGCTGGGTGGAGCAGGGTGGAGCAGGGTGGAGCTGGGTGGAGCTGCGTGGAGCAGCGTGGAGCAGGGTGGAGCTGGATGGAGCAGGGTGGAGCAGTGTTCTGGTGTTCTGTGTGTGAGATGAGTGCATCCAGACGAACACCGTGAGGTGAATCAAACGCTCCCGTCTTCCCCTCTCACCTCCTCTCTGTCTGTCCTCAGTTTGCTCTCTGCTCATGTGACTCTTATTTACTTTGATGTGGTCGTTGTTGTTGAAAGTGAAAGAATTTCTGGGCCCCACATTTATTTATTCCTCTCTCATATTCGCAGATGCTCTTTTGTTGTCGATTCACACGTTTTCTGTTGTGGGGAAAAAGAGAGAAAAATGGCGACGTGGGATGAAGTCAGAGAATCCACGACAGCCTGTTCAATTTGTTCTCCTCTTCTACTTCTTCTTCCCTTCCCTCATTTCCTTTTCCCATCACTGGCCATCTCCATTTACTTATTGAGCTGTTCTGTCATCGATCCGTCCATCGACTGGCCCTCTGATCCATCCTCCATCCGTCTGCCACTGACAGACTTTTAATTGATGAGAGAGCAGGTCAAATTAAGCAATTAGGCCAAGTGGCGGAAAAAGAGACAGAGCGGCATGTCTTTTTTCAGGTAGACGGGATGGGGGGGGGAGGTGAGGAGGAGGAGGGGTGAGAGTGGGGAAAGAGAGGGAGGAAGGATGTTGTGAAGGATAATGAATGCGGGAGGCAGATGCGGAATGTTTACGCTTTTTCATTTTGGAATTTGAATGAATTTTTCATAGCTATTCATAAAAAATCCATCAATATTTCACCTGGGGAGAGTGAAGGAGAAAGAGGGGGGGAGAAAAAAAAGGGACCCTTACGGAATGAGTTGTCATGAAAGTCCATTGAAGCAAACAGAGTCGCTGGAGAAGAAGAGGGAAAAAGGGAGGAGGAGGAGGAGGAGGAGGAGGAGGGATGTTTACGCCGAGGACACAAACACCTAGATAGGGGAAGCGGTGCAAGAGGGGGGAGGAAGAGGGGGAGGCACGATGTAAATGTCTGGGTGAGAATGAGAACGACGGCTGGCGTGGAATCTGTCAGAAGGTGTGTGTGCTCGCGCTGCATCGTCTGAGACAAAGCCGTATCAACTCCCCCCCCCTCATCTAACAGCAACAGCAGGAGTGAGGTTGTGTTAATTTTCACTTTGTCAAACCGCATTATGTGAGAAGAGCGTCTGATCCCTCCTCCATTAGCATACAGTGAGGCCCAGACACCTGCGGTTCCTGGTATTTTCTTCAGAGGTTGAAAAATCAACCGGTGGGTCTGGTTCCATGAAACACGGACCGATGCACGACGTCCGTCCTCCACCAGACAAAGCCTCAGTCCACCAGCTGTTACACAGGTTTCTGCCTCATGGATGAGTTGATTTCATCGACAGATCTGTAAAACTGACCTGAACACTGTATTATAATTATTTTAATTTAATTTCTTACACAGTCACAGTCACTGACATAAGACCTCAGAAAACAAGGCATATAATAAAGATAATAGCAATACTGAGCAATGGTAATAAGGATTTGGCAAATATATATCTAAATATATAGACACATATATATATATATATATATATATATATACACACAGTATATATTTGTTGTGTTGCATTGGTTTCAGCTGTACCTACTAAACTGCTTCAAGTTGAGTGGAGCTGATCTCAGAGCTGATCCACTGGACTGACCAGTGATCAGTGACCCCCGCAGCCTCTCGTTGAACTCTGCCCTCACCGGACCGTACCATTAAATCCACCCCAGGGGGGGGAGGTTATGTGGCGTGTCATTTGCATGAATTTACGCCAGGAGGCGGGTCAGTCATCTGTCTACAGGTAGTCAATTAAATATCTAATTAAGTGGGGAGGAGTTTGAATAATGTAGAGGTATCGACTGGCCTGGCCGGGGGGGGGGGGGGGGGCTGTGTCTAAGTCAGTGCTGCTGCAGAAGGCTGATGTTCACCAGTGAATGTCATACTGTTAAATACACATTATCATTCTGACATCTCGGATCAAAAACAGTTTAAAAACCCGAACCACAGACTGTAAGAAGAAGTGGACGTAGTCATGGTGACGTCACATGTTGGTTTGTGGACTGATGTTGTGAAACCTCGAGTTTAGCGATTTCGCCGTCGCCATCTTGGCTTCTTTGCAACCAGTGAACAGGAAGTGACCATATCTGGACTGAGGAGCGACGTAGAGACGCCGTATACGTCTCTGGTAGAGACCTGTCAATCACTGTGTAGCCCCGCCCTAAAGCTATGGTAAAAGAACTACAGGCAGACTAAGTCTGCACGCGCACACACTATTTATACAAAACCTGTTCAAATACAGCTGTTGAGTTAAATCGACATCACATCTCATAACGTCTCCACCTCTGAAATGACATTCATGCAAACCTCTTCACCTCACTCTGCCTTCTGTGAGCTCAGTTCATCATGTGGAGCAGCAGCAGCCACAACAATGCTAACACGCCGCCCTGAACTGGTGCTCCACAACATATTGCACATGTGTATTTATTTATCGTTGCGATTGCTAGATTCTGCTGTAAAGTGACCGTGACCGCAGACGAGCCTCTTGTTTATGTGGCGTCACAGTGGTTTGAACACATCGCCGGGCTGTTTGGATGATACAAGCCGAGATAAGAGCGAGATGATTGGCCCCTGGCAGTCTTTCCATGAGGGTCCCTGGTTCATGGAGGCTTCTCTGTGTATTTCAGCGTTTTCCAGGAAGTTGTTTTTGGCCTGTGGAAAATTAAGAGACATGAATCAGCCCGAGCAGGACGTGATGCCGTACGAGCAACGGCCTCAGCGCCGTCGGCCTCGCGGCACAGACGGAGGACGAGAAGCAAATATCGTACCGTCGCTTTCTCAAAGCGCGATAGAACCCGAGAGGATCCAGTGAGTTCTTGTAGCTGTACGTTGACCTTTTGGGGAAAACATGGAGTCCATATCGTCAAATACACAGCAGACAAGTGTTCAGATGATTGAACAAAAAGTGACTCTTCATTGCGACGCGTGTCGATTCCCGCTTGTTCCATGCATTCAGTTATTATCTATAACTGCCTGTTCTGACTCATACTGTCTGTGAGAAGGCATCGCTGCGAGGGTTGAAATGTGTGCGATTAGTCAAACAAGAGTCTGTGTCCAAAGAGTCAATACTTCACAACAGAAACCGATTAAAACGGCCACGTAGTAAAGAGCCATTGTTCATTTAGTTGTTGTCGTTTAACGAGTTAAAGACAAACTTACGTTTCAGTCTCGTGAAAATCCATCAAACTGCTGCACGCTGTGTGGAAACGACGTGTGTTTGAAAGTGTTTGAAAGTGTTTTGGGGGCAGACTGTCTGACTGATGTGCATGTGGTGAGCTCGGTGCACAGCTGACTGCCTCTGACACGTGGGACGGGGGGACGGGGGGGACGGGGGGGACGGGGGGGACGGGGGGGTGTAAAGTCTCCAGGTTTGTTGCTTTGTGTTCGTGTTTGCTCTTTATTTGCTGTTATGCTGAATGAATCAGGAATACTCCGACTTCCGTCCTCCTTATCTGGCCCTCCCGCGTCTTCGTACTTCATCCGCCCCCCCCCCCCCCCCCCCCCCTCCCCTCTTACCTCCCCCCCCACCGGCTCCCTCCAGATGTGTTAATCAGTACTCCCTGTTAACACATGATTCACCCCATATGTTTTCTGCACAAGGCCTCCACTGGGAGCTGAGATTGTGTGTGTGTGTGTGTGTGTGTGTGTGTGTGTGTGCACATGAGTGAGTGCAACTTTGATGTGTCTTGTCTCTTATTCTCTCTCTCTCTTTATTTTAGTGTGTGTGTGTGTGTGTGTGTGTGTGTGTGTGTGTGTGTGTGTGTGTGTGTGTGTGTGTGTGTGTGTGTGTGTGTGTGTGTGTGCGTGTGTGTGTGTGCGCGTGCGTGCTTGAGCATCCAGCAGGCTTGCCCGGGCTTTCTCCAAAGGGCTGCTGCTGTCGGCTCAAATCAACCTCCTCTCCCCATGAGTGAGCACGCTCTAATCCATTTGTGTATCTGAGTACATGATGTGTGTGTAAGCATGGTAATCCAGGGGAGGGGCCCCGCCTAACACCCCATGAAAACACTCCATTCACCAGCAATTAAGAGGCAGGGGCCCTGGGCCCTGCACTACACTTCCACTGGGAGAGAGGGAGACAAAGGAGGGGAGGAGAGGAGGAGGAGGAGGAGGAGAGAGGGGAGGAGGAGAGGAGGACTTTGTGTCTTTGTGCCACGAGGGTCGAGTGGCTGGAATATATTCATCGGCGGGGACAGACTTCCTCCTCAGACTGACTCCGTTCACATGCTCACTCATATTCCACTATTATTCACAACATGACAATGTGCAGAATTTGATATGATTCACGTAAACATCATGTTCTGTTTGGATATCCTACATTAGGTCTTACTCCAAATGGATCACTGACTAAAACATGTGATGTGTTGATATTGTTCATATTTTAGGATCATTCACTGTACAGTATATATATATATATGTATATATGTATATATATATATATACACACATGTATACAGCTCATTCACTATCAGTCTCCTGTTCACCAGCAGCTCTGTGTGTTGAACACAAACCAACAGTTAGAGCTGGAGTAGAGATGCCGTCCAGAAGAGAAGGAGGAGAAACACTCCTGCTGTTAAACACCATGAAGGACTTGGATACCAACAGGTTTCTGGATATGAACACATCTCTGAACGTGGACCTTTTAGAGAAGCTGTTTGAAGGACTGAGAGAGGGAGGCTGAGTTCACAACAACAACAAGTCCTCCACATGTTGTGACACAAAGAAGCACAAGAAGCTCCTGATGTTCCACTTTCTCATCTTTCGACGTGGTAAACGACGTGTCAGGACGTCGACCCGTCAAACACAGAAGAGAATGTCGTTGCCGTGGGATTCACTGGGGATGAGAATGTGTCGATATATGTGGAAACAAACTGAAGATTTGGTGCATATGAATGCAGTCATTGTCATCAGGACGCGAAAACATTGAAGGTGACCAACAAATAACTTTCTTTTCTTTTTTTTGTTACTGTGGAGCCATCATCAATGGATCATTGACATCTGTCATGAATCCAGACTGATCGTCATCCACGAGCAGAGAGACGTGACAGGAACACGGAGCCGGAGAGTCACGGTCATGAGTGAACAGTCTGGAGAGGATCTCTGTGGAACACAACATCTTTCTTCCATTAGAGTCCGCCGAGAGACGGGATTCATCCCCGTCTCACCGGCTGTGTGCTGTTTCTGGGACTCTATCTGTGTGTGTGTGTGTGTGTGTGTGTGTGTGTGTGTGTTGTCTCCCATGTAACCCACAGTCAACATTCATGTAAAACAACTAAGTGCACCACAATGGAAACAGCAGCACTGGGCACCAAACAACCACAGAAACAGCAGCGTTTCTGCTCGTACCGAGTTATCTGCTGCAAAGACTCTCAAACCAGAAAAGAAAACACAGATATTGTTGCTTGCACTGGACATTGATACACTTATGATATGGAAACATCACAAGGGAAGAAAGGCCGTGTGGTGAAGCTAATCCTTTAACACATGCTGGCTGTATCCTCACATGACCAACCATCAGAAATAATGAGTCCAAACAACATGGCCACCAATGCTGCTGCTGCAGATCCACCGCTGCTGTGTAACAGTTGGCCTCCGCTCCGGTGGGCTCACAGCATCTTCCTTGCCTTCATCCAAACAAAAGCCACACGGATGTTTCTGTCACTCGTCAGGCTGCTTCACGTTCTTCCATCTTCGAGTTGACGGCTGCTCGCTTATTACTCTGTCCTTTGACTTTAAGTGTTCTGGCCCCAAAAAATGACAACATGTTGAATTGAGCAATGGATAACATGGCCAAGTACTAGAGCCTTGCATTGCAGGTTGAGAAACATATGACGACGGGCGGGTAACATTCTGAGACAAAACTCTGAATTTCCGAGATTAAAGTCATAAATTTATGGGGAAAAACTTTGATATTCTCCGAAATTAAAATGGAAAATTTCGAGGAAAACGTATGCACGATTGTAAAGGCAGCGCGGTTATTCCTGACGTCACATAATTCACTGTAAACGATGGTTCATTACCAGCAACACGAGTGCGTCACTGTAGTTACCGCGTGTGTTCTGAGTGACGGTGGTGTTTAGCGTGTAAAGACACACGGCTTCTTGTGGTCAAAGATAGAAGTCGTTTCCTGTAACTTCTACAATATTAGTGTCACGTTCACAAAAGAACATGAGAGAAAACGTGTTTCTGTATCTTTCAGGACTTTACCATAATAACACAACTAGGAGCAACCAACTTCAGACGGATGGCGTTACCACCGGTTTGCACTCTTAAATTTGATTTCATAATCTCACAATGTTGGGAATAGTTTCTTGTAAATTTACCACTTAAATCTCAGAGAATATATTACGTTTTTTAATGTAAATTTACGACTTTATCTTGTAAATTCTTTGGGTTTTCTTGCGTGATATTACCCAACTCCCCCAGGTCCATACTTGGTTTTATTAATTGTTTTTAGCTACAATGCCCCGAATACGGCATTGTAGCATTATGAACATAAAGGTGGAATTATTCAATGAGCTGTTGTTACCGTGACATAGACGTGACTCATGCAACGGTGAAGAGCAGCAGGTGAATGCAGTGAATCGGTAACGGCAGGTTAAAGAGCCAGAGCGCGTAAAGTGCAAATATAAATAATACCAAGCAGAAAAGTGCCAAACAGATTATCCGGCAGTAACATGCACGGCACACGCTCCAGGTTGGTCTGAGCGTCTCAAATCCACCTTCAGTGCTCATGCATGAAACAAAGCTTTCTGCAAATCGTACAGCAACGCGCTGCGGACCGGCATGCCAAACTATTCAACCGGCAGAGCAGCAGAGGAAGCGCTGCTTCCAAACCATCACCACGGGCCGTAACCTTGAAAACCCCAGTTGTTTAAAAACAAGAAATCCCCCCCCCCCCCCCCACCTCTTTATCGCTATTTATGTTGACAGCGCCTCGGCTGCTCCAAACGCTCGATCTATCAAAGCTCTTTCTGTTTCAAAACTGCTTCAGTGGCTCTTGGAGAAACTAAAAGAAGAAGGAGCCTTTAAATGAAACAGGATTGCGTTTGAGCTCTCAGGTCCTTTCTCCCTCCCCCTTTACTCCCCCCCTCCCCCCTCCTTTCTCCTCCCTCCCGTCTTCTCTGCCAGCTTTAATTTTTAATGCCTGTTCCTGAATAGGTTTGTAATAAAGAATAGGTACAGTAAGTAGCATAAAATATTGATTTTGTACATTTCCTTATGAATTTTTATTCTGTGGAATGATTCAATTTTTCATATTTGCCGCACTTGGGGAGATTTCTGATGAATTCATCTCTGTTTATTGTGTGTGAGCACACAACTGGTGTTCCCAATTTGGGGGAATGAATTATGCAGCCGGTGTGTGTGTGTGTGTGTGTGCGTGTGCGTGTGTGTGTGCGTGTGCGTGTGCGTGTGTGTGTGTGATGCAGGGTTCAGGTGTGTGCAGCTTCCTCAGATAGGACATAAGTGTGTGTTCGGGATCCTTTCTCCGCCAGACAAAATAAATCTGAGCTTGGTTGACAGCCAAGGAAGATACAGTGAGTGCGTATAAATGTGTGTGTGTGTGTGTGTGTGTGAGTGTGTGTGTGATGTCTTTGCTCGGGGCTATGAAGCGATAATTAACACAATGGTGTGATTAACCATGCAGCCGAGCGGCCACAGGCTCCCTAAAGAGACAGAGGAGCAATGAAGAGATGAATAAAAACACAAAGAAAGGAAAGCTGAGCTTCTCTTTCTGTTTCCAGCGTCTGCTACTGCGCTTACACTGGATCGCTCCACAGAAAGCACTGCTTTAAATCAATTGACTCCTGCCCGGAGACGGCTCAGTGTCATAACCTCCAGTGCCGTCTCACTTATACGTGCACGACACACGTGCACGCCTCCACAATGCAAAACACAAACATGGTGTAAAAGAGTAATATTAAGTCGGCAAATGTATCTTTATAGCGTTTTGTTTGAAAGACACGAGTCACGGGGTGCTTAAAGGGAAAGTTCACCCCAAAATCAAAACATCCATATTCTTCCTCTTACCTGATGTCACGGCGCTGTCGGCTGGAGAGATTGTAAACGGACTTTCATTTGTTGAGAGCCTTCCTAGTCTTGAGACCACTCACACAGCAATCCATATCAGTTTGGGGTTCAGTGTCAGACAAACCCGTCGTATCCTCATACGACGGGTTTGTTAACTTACGGAAAGTCCTGGTTTGGGTTAAAATAACTGGAGAAGTGTCGTCACTGAAGCACACGAGTTACGTGAGAAGACCATCGACTTCTCGTTTCACACGGGGAAGAGGCAGCGGATTCCTGGGTCAAAGGTCAGTGTTTGTTGGACTCATCCAGCTCCACTTCCTGATGCTTTGTGTGTCTCTAATCCTCCTTCGTGATCAAGTGGATCACATGTGAAATGATTTAGTTGGATATCGAGGAATGACGCATCATTTATTTAGTTGGTGAAGCTACGCATGCTGGAATAAAGACTTTGATGATGTTTAACCTCAGAGGGCTGGTGAGTAAGAGTGAGAATATTCAGACGCTGTTTGTTTTTCTTCTCCTATCGGCTCCAACAGATACACGTATGCTAAAATAAGTCATATCATTTCTTGCCATCCCGGACAACTTCATCTCTGACTTCTGATGGCGAAACTAATATCACAGAGTGACACATCTCATATAACGGCCCGGACTCCATCGCAAAAACATCAACTTTTATTGGTTTTCAGCGAGAACAGTAATTGCACAATGGTAAAAAGATCAACAATAATCTCTTTGAAGAAAAGGCTGAGGGGGGCAGGGGGGCGGGGGGGGGGGGGGGGACTTCATTTGTAAGTGAATTGTGAGGCGAGTGCGTTTTGAGGGGGACCTTGAGCGCAAACGGGATCGATGTGCGTTCGGGAAAGCCGATGGTGATCAATGAGAATGGATCCAGAGAGGAGGGCCACGGCATGAAGCTGCTGAAATAGACTTTATGAATATTAAACAGCAGGGGGGTCGATACCGGGACACGGCTGCTACAGTCAACACAGGGACGTGTGGGGGGGGGTGCATGGAGGAAGATTTTTATTTTTTTTGCAGGATAACCATATCTACAAACTGGTATTCAAACAAAGTAATACACTCATAATGAGAATTTTCCCTGAGAAATGAAGTAGTTCTTAAGGCCTCCGTCACCCAAAGTGTTTCCACACTGCGGACACACAAACACCCCCCCCCCCCCCCCCCCACCCCCCGGCCCTCTATTGCTGACAAGCCGAGTGGTGTGTAGGGAGAGCGTATAGTAAATAAATGAAGAAGCAGACAAAGCGTGTTTACAGCACAATGTGACCTCTCTCCTGATATCAAGCTCTCTCTGCACCCCCAACAGATGCACTTGAAGCCCGCTCAAGGGTATGCTGGTATAATGATGGAGAGAGAGTGTGTGTGTGTGTGTGTGTGTGTGCTGGTGAATGAGTGACTGAGTGAATAATATACCAGCTATTAGGGAAACAAATTGGGCTGGCGTTGCCTTGCTTGACTTGAGTGTGGGGTGCTGTCACTAATGTGTCCTGACATGGTCCCCCAAGACCTGCGGGGGGGGAGGGTGTGTATGTGTGTGCAGGTCTGCGTGTGCACACGCGTGCTTGCATTGATTGCACGCCTCTCACTACCGGGCGCGGTTTGAAATGTTTGCGTGCTCGTGCTGATAATGACTCCTGGTGCTCGAGGTCTTCACTGACGTACCTGATCAAAAGAGACGCAAACACCATAACCTGCATGAAGTCACGTAAAGAGAGTCCTGTGATAGTTCCAACAACATCTTGGGTCCAGCACAGCCGGAACCGAAATGGAAAATTTTGGACGGAAACTTCAACAACTGGTCGGGGGGAGAATTACAGAAATTCTAGTTTGGTATCTCAGTTGGTACCGAACAATTTGCTCCGTGCTCGATTTCTTTCTCCCTTCAGACATTGCATCTACACACACACACACACACCCAGACACACACACAGTTGACTCGGTGTGCACACTCGGTGATGAGTTGATGCTGTCAGTGTTTGCCCTGGCCTCCGCACCGCTGGGCTGTCGTCCCGGAGCGAGGAGTCCAGGCAACGTCCTCCCAGTAAAGACCCTCCTGAGGCTGCAGCTCAACCGGCTGCAGGGCGGCCAGCCAACTCATCATCTAACCCAGGGGTCTCAAACTCCCGGCTCGCGGGCCGAGTCCGGCCCGCCACGTCATTTTATGTGGCCCGCGAATCCGCCAGCACAAACAAAACAAATATATATATATATATATATATATATATATATATATATATATATATATATATATATATATCTTTTTTTAAGTTAGACTTGATAATAAAAATATCCCCATGGTCGAAATTATGAGATAGAAAGTCAAAACTATGACAGAAAGACATAATAATGAGATCCTTAAACACAGAAGCAGCTCTTTGGCTGTTACTGTACACTTGACATGTAAATGTATTGCGAGTACATTGACGACTACTTCAAACGTGTCTTTAAAACACATGAAATACTTCATGTCGGATTGTGCAAATGCACCCTTGAAAGGATTTTAAGCGTTGAACAAAGTTATTGTAATAACTTGTTTGATATTTGTCTTTGATATTTTCTTTAATAGTTTGATCTTTGATAGAGTAATGTGGGTTTCTGAACCCTAAATTAAAAGGATTTAAGTTATAATAACAGAAATGTGCTTAAATATATGTTTACATTTATATAACTGCATGTACAATATTTTTACACTTAAATAAACAATAATCAAATGCAGAGACAGTTATTTACCAACATGTTAGGAGTCGTTACATTTACACAGTCTTACAGTTACAACCGGCCCTTTGAGGCCGGCGTGATGCTGATGTGGCCCGGAGAGAAGATGAGTTTGAGACTCCTGCTCTAACCCATTGCAATCCATCAGCTTGAAGAATCACAGCGACGACCGATTTCGTTCCTCTTCGTCCTCGCTGCCGCAACTCTCCGTCTGTCTCTCTGACGGAATCGGAGGTCAGAGTTCATGTTTTTTGGCTCGTTGCACCAAGGGCTCTGGACAGTAAACACACATCTCTTGCAGCCGTACACAGCTGCTTCACATAAACTGTGACTCTCTCTGTGAGAGTTGTTTTCATTGTATTGTGCATGTTTGGCCTGTTAGTGCACATGCAAAGCTTCCTTATTGACGTGTCAACAATGCTGCAAAGACCAGTATTTACTTCTATTTATCATTTGTTTACCAGGGACAGTTCACATTAGCTCGAGAGATCATTTTCGTTCCGTAGTCCATGAGCAAGTTATTTAAGCACAAACGGATGTCAAAGCAAACACACACACAATACATTGATTACTTGTAGCATCTCTTCCAAATGCTCTTCCCGGCAGAGGAGACCTGAAGACTCCCCAGGGAGCAGAAGCAAGAGTTGAAGGAGCGAGGAAAGGAAACAGAGGGGAGGGGATATTAAGCTACTTTACATATGACATACCACACTTTTCAGTTTTAAAACGCTAACTTTTACTACTTTTACGCCTACATTACACCAACGTTTAAGAACCTGTTGCTGACCTTGTTGTTTATGCTAGCAGCTGTTGGGTGCTTAAGATCTGCATTTTGTAATATTTCTACCAAACGGCAACCTCCGATTCTGCAAAGTGAAGCCAATGCTGAAGTCCCTTAAAGCTGCATTCTCTCTAGTGTCCACCAGGGGGCGACTCCTCTGGTTGTATAGAAGTCTATGAGAAAATGACTCTACTTCTCTCTTGATTTATTCCCTTAGTAAACATTGTAAACATGAGTTTATGTCTCAATCTCTAGTTTCAAGTCTTCTTCAATACAGCATGATGTTCATTTCGTACATTATGGTCCATTTAGAGTCACACAGTCCATAAAGCAGGGGATGCTTTAGGGCGGGGCTACAGTGATTGACAGGTCTCTACCAGAGACGTATACAGCGTCTCTACGTCACTCAGTCCAGATATGGTCACTTCCTGTTCACGGGTTGCAAAAAGCCAAGAAGGCGACAGCCAAAACGCCGAACTCGAGGCTCTAAACATCAGGCCACAAACCAATGAGTGACATCACGGCGACTACGTCCACTTCCGATCAACAGTCTGTGGTTACTGCCGCCTATGCACGGAAAGCAAGATAAAACTCAAGCACTTTGCGTGTCCAGAGGCTTTATCGGCCCTGGTCATGTGATATGCATGTTGAGACCTGGTAGTGTGGACGGACGGAGATTATGTCTGAAAACTCATCTGGACGAAGATTTACTTTTGTTATAAAACTGCGTTTTTAAAGAGGAAACATGCAGCCGTAGTTTACACCGAGAGCTTCTTCTTACTCTGCATCAAAGAGCTCTGGCTGCTTGTGTGAACCTGTTCTTGGTCTGAGTCGTCTCTTTTCTCTCTGTGTGTGTGTGTGTGTGTGAGTGTGTGTGTGTGTGTGTGTGTGTGTGAGTGTGTGAGTGTGTGTGTGTGAGAGACTGACTATCTGAGGAGTCCAAGGCCGCCTGTGCGTGGCGTGGAGATCAATGTAACCGCCCCGGCAGTGGAGATGGAGGGAGCTGTCAGACCTGAATTAGATGTTAAATCTTTTGGACAAAATGTTTTGTGTTCAGAATTTATCGCGCGGCTCGTTTCCAGCCCACTGATGTATGTTGTAGTGTGTGTGTGTGTAGTGTGTGTGTGTGCGCGTGCAAAGGTCCGGTCAGAATGTACTGTCTCAGGGCTAAAGTGGGCTGTCTGGGAAAACATGATAGATTCTCGTCATGGTTCCTTCACCGTGGTAACTTTCTACATTTCTCCTTCTATCATTCTTTTTCTCCCCCCCCCCCCCCTCTGCTTTCTCTTGACGTCTTTCTGTCCTTCTCAAATCAACCACATAGCTGAGCCGGTTTCATCCGTCCTTGTCTCTGTTTTCCTCTGTGCCTGTCTCCCTCCAAGGCAGCCATGTTTCATATATCTGTCTCCCTTCAAACTGTATATCTTAGAGCGAACGTGTGACCCATTCATCTCTGCTCTTGTGGCCAAGGCTCCCCGCCATTTCTCCCTCTTTATCCATCACTTCTCACCCCATCACTCCCACTCTCTGCTCTGTGTGCTTACGCGCCAGTAAGTCTGTCTCCTGATTATGGAGCTGAGTGTCTGGCTAACTGCAATTTATCTGCTAACTACAATACCAGCCGTGTTTTTATTTTATTTTTTTCTTCCCGAAAGTGAACTGACTTTAACCCCCTTCTCTGGTTGTTTGTTGAATCTTTTATCCAGATATGACAGATAGGAGCTGTGGCTTTTAGTCAAGAACTCCTCTAAATACATCTTCAAAAGTCATTGAAAGCTTTTTATTTTATGGGTTTTTAGGTTGAATAGAAACTGACAAAAGTATCTGTGCATATAATGAACAGATCTGACTTCTTCACTCGAGATTAAGAAGCTTCCTGAGTGGAAGAGCCTGCGATCAACATCAGGCTTGACTTAAACATTGCTTTCCTAACTTTGAGAAACGCAATTTAACAAATATGCACATTGATATAAATGTCCTGAATTGTTATTTCATATTGAAGTAGTAAGTGGTAAAAACAACAAATACAAAATGAACAAAACTTACAATTGGTCAAAACCTAAACAGGAATCAATTGAATTGGATTGAATGGATCGGCACCATTGTCACCAATAACCAGTGAGTCAGTGTCAGCCCAATATCCGATGTCTGTATCGGTGCATGACTAAAACATCAAATGTAGCCAAACTGATACTGGGTTTATTTTTAGGCCGAGACTAAAATGAGCAGTGGAGTAGAAATGTTAAGTGGCAACTTTGTTTGGCTCATGTTTCTGTAACCAGTAGCATGAAAGCATGGTGGAAATAACAAGCTAGCGGACAACTAGCTTGCTATTTCCACCATGCTTTAATGCTACACTGGTTATACTGTAGCATTAAACACTGAAGAAGGACAAGCTAAGTAAATAACGAGCTAACGAGCTAACTAGCTAACTAGCTAGCCATCCGCTTCCAGAGCTGCGTCCACTCTTTTCCCGACAACATTTTTACAGCCCCCACCGACACTTTTAGTCGCCGTAACAACTTACAACAGCCTGCATTTCTAAGAGTGTTGTTTATTATGTCTGTAGTGGTGAATAAGAATGAAGGAGTCTTTCAGGTTCTCACTACTTTTGACCCACAAAATACCCAAATCCAGCGACTGTATGACTGCACTGCTCTGTAGCTCTGATTATAGCTCTAAACATTTAAGCAGTGATGTTTAATCGCTAGCATTTTTCAATTGAACCTTTCTATGCCTATCGCTCTCTCTCTCTCACACACACACACACACACACACAACTGCTCCACATCCTGCATCTTCCGGTGGTACAGCGCGGTGCGAGCGGACGCTCTCATTGGACACAGCGGTCCCGGTGAGAAGTCGAGCGCAGCAATTAACAGCGAGATGAAAGACACCAGGCTGCCTGCTGAATAATTAAGACCGGTTGATGAGCAGGAAGCGGCTCGACGGGGAGGTCGGACGGAAGTCCTCACGAGACGAGCGTGTCCAGCGATATGTAAATGAGTTTGTGTGGTTATTGACTGGCTGTTCAAAGCGAGATGTGAAGATGGACATCACAGTTTATGCAACAAAAGAACACGAGGTTTCAGATCTCACTGAGCGACGACGAAAGAGTTCGGCAATCGTTTTATGTCGTCTTCGGGGAAGTTCCTGGCCCGTGGTGGTGGTCTGAGATCCGGCCCGGACCTGGTCTACCATCATGCGAACTACACTGCGGGGGTCAATAGGTGCATTGATCGGGACCTTTCTGGTGAGGTGCCACATAAAAGAGCAGAGAACAAAACAGCAAGCGCATGAAGGGTTTGATTGGTAAATCTGAAAGAAGAAGAAAAAGGGAGTACTGGAGGCGGCGAGAGACACAAGCAGGGAGAGAATAAAGGGAGAGAGGCAGACACGGCACAACAGGAACTCTCCCAGGAGTGTTTCAGCCCAAATGTATTTAAATGTATTCTGCTAATTACAAAACTCTAAACACATACACGCTGATGCAAACACTGTCTGCCGTGTTTTGTAGCAGCGTTGTACCGAGTGTTTGCCTTCGTGTGTGTGTGTGTGTGTGTCTGAGGTAGAGATAAAAACAGACTTACATGCAGGAGACGTGATAAGCGGAGCCCCCTTTTTTCCCCACAAAGATTACGCAGTATGGATTAAAGCAGAACATGCAGGTGGTTTTTGCCGCGCTTTCTCCCAAAGTGAAGACGAGTCCTATCGCCACACTGTAAGACGCACACTGAAGACACACACTGTAAGACGCACACTGTAAGACGCACACTGAAGAGTGTTTCGTACGTTGTACAGACGGCGTAAAGGACGCTGTAGCGGGTTCAGTGGTTCAGCGTACACTTCGGTTTCCTTTCATCCCGGTTTATCATCTCGCCGATCAGATGAAGAGCAGCTCTCAATAGCTGCACTCAGACCGCCTGCTTGTGTGACCTCTTCATTGATTTATTGACCAGCGTCTGCCTGGACACCTCTTACTGTCCCTTCCCTTCGCCCCCCCCCCCCCCCCCCCCCAATTCAATTGAATTCATTATTTATTTGTTTGTCAGCTAACGCTCTCAGTTCTTCCATACGAATTTGGCTGAACTGTGGTCGGACTGAACTCTTGACCCTGAAACCGTTTTATCCAAACTACGGTTTCCACATCGTGTGAGCATCGATATGCTGCCAAAGTGTGTGTCAGCGCCTGCTCTCTGACTGAAACATTTAACCTTTTGCTGTTTTCTATTCTTCAAATGCTAAAGGACGCGTCTCCGATGCGTGTCCACGTTACTGTGACTTGGACCAGCATCTGGTCCAGAAACAAGGACGTGTGATTTTGAACCAGATTGCAAAGAGAAGCCTTCTGTCTCCAGCAGGAACCAGTGGAATGAGAGGAAGGAGCACGGAGGAGAGACAGAAAGGAATGTCTCCAGGGATGCATTTTAATTCACTCAATTGCCCTACATTCCCCTGCAGTTTTTGTTTTGATGATAGTGGCGCTTTGCATATCTTCACCCTCCAAGCATAGAGGATGTGCACAGGAGGGGGATCTGTGTGTTTCTACCTTCCAGCATCAGGGTATTGTGTTCCACTGCACTGGATGGGCACAGGGAGGTTGGGATTGTGACGACATTAATCAGAGACACAGAGGGAGCAGGAGGCAGAGGTTTCATGTCGGAGTCATAGCAGGTGGAAAAGAGACGATCGTGGTTCAGCAGACTTACTGGAGACGTCTGTGATGCGTTCAAGGAAACATCTTGTACATTTTCTGACGACTTCTGGTGTATAAATGGAGATAAATGTTGAGTCATTGTTTGTTCCTTTTATATGAGGGCAACATGAAACTAGAGGGGAAATGTTTTCTTTAATTTCCAGAATGAAATGCAGTTCAACCGCTGCATTGTGGAACAAATGAAGTGCATTTACCTTAGTGGGCACAGATGTGTGTGCCTGGTAGTCGACCCTTTGCTAAGCCCCGCCCCCCAAGCGCAGACTGGCCAATCATCCCGCCACATAAGCTTATTTATTACATTATGTGTCTGCAATGTCACTGCCTCTAACCCCTCTGAGCAAAATACTGAGATATAACAAAGCCAAGTATTGTTTTTAATCACTTACACACGATAATAAAGGCTTTTGTACTTGAACCAAGCAAGAATCCACCTACCTGTGCATCAGCAGCACCTGCTCTGTGCGTCATTACTGTCGGATCCTCAATTTCTCTTCATATGTATCCAAACACCGGAGCTCGTGTGGCCACTTTGCAACATCGCTGGTGCTAGTGGTGCAGGATTTAATCAGAGTAACCGGTGGACCTGGATCTGGATAATCACAGCGTGACAGTGCTGGTGACTCTAAACGAGAGGGCTGATTAAACACATCCAGGAGCTGCCACCTTCAGACGGCTCATCACCGCTTCATTACAAGCTGCTGCTGCTGCTCCTGCGGAGGAGGAGGAGGAGGAGGAGGAGGAGGAGGAGGAGGGATGTTGATGCTCTGCCTCGTTTGGAAATGATTGCGCCTTAATCAAAATAAAACTGTAATGAGATTCTAACAGACTAGACTCGTGAGATTTCGGCGCTCTTTTGACCCGCAGTGAACCGGCAGAGCGAATCATGACACCAGAATGGTGATGCTTCAGTGACTCTCCCCCCTCCTTCACTCCCCCTCCTCCCACTCTGGTGTTTGGAGAGTCACCAAAATACCAGGAGCAGGCCAGCGGGAAGAAACCTCACTGCGCCTCCAGAAGATGTTTTCTTTTTCTGTCTCAGATCCCACAGAGAGAGAGCTGCTGCTGCAACTTCAGACACAATGTGCAACCACACATACGGATTCAGCTCAGAGTTGTATTCTCAGAGACTGCAGGTGAACAGGGTAGAAAGTAACTCGTACATATCACCATCAAACTACCAGTTGATGACTGACATCAGGACAATCATTTTTCTGGAATACACGTTTTATGAAAATGTTTGTTTTAAATGCAAATGAAGCATTATGTAATGGTAACTTTTGGTGGATTCAGGAGAAATCTACAGACACAAACAGACAAAGAAATAAAATAAATGGTTTCTTTCCACTTGTGTGAAAGAAGACGTGTTATGGAAGCAAAATAGATCAAATTATTTTGCCTGAAGTGTCTCCGCTAAAGCTACAATACGAGCAGGACAACAAAAGCCCCTCACAGTCTGTCTGTCTGGAGCCGAGGAACAGTAAACTTGGATTAAATTGGCTGAGATGTGCGTGTGTGCGTGTGTGTGTGTGTGTGTGTGTGTGTGTGTGCAGCATCGTGCTGGGAAGAGCAGTTGAACAAAGATTTATTTGTGTTGCTTTTATAGCCACAGTGAAACTGCAGGCCCGTCCTGGCACCGTGCCCGCCCACCTTTATTCCAGATGTTACCATGGTGAAACCTATGGGTGGTATCCCGGCAACCAGACAGCGGTTTTGGGAGCTGGAGACGACCGTCGTATGAGAGTGATGGATAGATTACTAGAGAGAGAGGATCTGTGTTGTTCTCCAGAGGTCTGGTGTTGATTTAAGCCCCGTCTTAATGCGATTATCACCCCGACGTTCAGGGCTCCGCTCGCTCCCTCCGCCACATTGATTTCCATTTCAAACTGTAATTGAGAGGAGCAAACATTGGTATTAGCTATTCTCACCCTCCGCCGCTCTCTTCTTCTCTTTCTTACAGTGTAGACTGCTTCAGGAGTTCACAGAGGGAGGATTTGGTTGGCCGGAGTCCAGGGTCGAGGCCGCTTTTTCTGGGAGCAGAGAGGAGGTGACGGGGGTTTTGCCAGAGGTCGTTAACTGCTGAGTGTATGACGGACACGTTGTCTCACAGGTGACACAGCGCCGCTCAGCTGTTTACAGTGATTATAGCTTTATCTCCAGGCTCCAGACAAATATTTGCTTTGGTCCTGTTTTGATTGTGCCATGAATTACAGATGTGATGTTTGGCAGTTTGTCGTTTTGTCATTGCGCTGAGTTTAAAATGCTTCAGTGAACTCATCTGTCCTCTTCCACAATGTACGTCAGCAACGTGGCCGTCAGCTCACTTGGCTGTGTTCCCGATGTGACGTGATTTTACCTGATTTGTTTTTATCCAGCGACTCTTTTTATCAGCCGGGAAGAGAGAGAACGAGCGAGACCTGTTGTTGTTGTTGTTGTTGTTGTTGTTGTTGTTGTGAGAACATCGTGGTACCGAACACACAGACATCGCAGCTTCAGAGAAAGTGACGTCACTCATGAGACTTTCGGATGTGTCGTTTTTCTATTCACGTATTTTCACAGTCTTAGAACAACAAAATGCAACTTTCTTGACACAATTATCTTTTAAATTGCCGAACATCATTTGTGTAATTCATGGCACAATTCAAATGATTATTTGTCTCTCGCTGTCGACTACAGAACATATTTTTTCCTAAATAAGGTGGTGAACCTGACTTTGCTTCTTCATGAGGACTCCGCATGGGGAGCTGTGGTTTTGGCGTCTGTCCAAAGCGACTCTTGGAGACCGATATGGAGGAAAAGCAGCAGATTAATCTTAACGTGCGGAGAAAGAGGTGAAGAGGGGGAAGCTGGGACTCGGTGGGAAATGAGACATGAAGATGGACTTGTAACCAGTTCATATTACGAGTCAGAAGAAGAAGTCGACGCAGACAGCAGTCCTATGCTCATGGCTACGAGGTCGATCCGCTTTCTCCTTTTGTGGATCAATAACTCTCTCTACCTGCATTTATATGCAGCGCTGCTGTGGAGAAGAGTAGAGGGAGGGCGTTAGGATGTGAAGAATATTTACACGAGAAAAGATTGAGACACAAAGAAGTAAACATGAGAGAGAGCGAGGATGCGAGAAGTACAGACGTATTTAAAAACAGGATGACGGGATGTCTTTATGCTGGGAAGAAAAGGAAAAAGAAAACGATGATGAATTGGATAATTAGTTGAAGGCTAATCATGGAGGGGTTTCTTATTGGCTGGACCTGATCGATGCACAATTCTTTCCATTTTGCATAATCATCATCGAAATAAATACTCACACAGAGAGAGAGAGAGAGAGGATTATGCAAAGCGAGGGACAACTTAGTGTCGAGTGTGTAGCGCTGTAAACGCATCTTCATTCTGACCGCAACACGGCGGCGTGCAGCGGACATGACATGAAACTTGCTGCCGTTACCTTGAGACAACAATACAGTACGGTGTGTGTGTGTGCGTGTGCGTGCGTGTGTCATTGCTGTGGCGACATCCCACCCCGCTTTCTTTCTTCAAGTCTTTTCAGAGTGTGTGCACTTACGGAGGAGGATTCAAGGGCAGAGCTAAGTGATATTCTAGGAGAGAGTGTGAATGTGGGGGTGGGGGGGACACAAAGGGAGAGAGAAAGAGGGAGGAAGAGGAGGGTGAGGAGAAGGAGACAGCGGCAGTAGATGCCGCGGAGATATCGGCATTGTTGGGGACCTTTTTTGTTGTTTGGTGTTGTTTTGCCCCCCCCCCCCCCCCCCCTCATCATCCCCCACACACACCTCATCCAAGTACAAAAGAGAAAAGAGAGTTGACATTCAGCACTGGTGTGAGGGAAGCCAAGCAAATGACAATACGCAACGCACCCCACTGCTGCTGCTGTCACCTGTGTGTGTGTGTGTGTGTGTGTGTGTGCATGTGTGTGTGTGTGTGTGTGTGTGTGTGTGTGTGTACACCCTTGGGTACCAGACAAACAGTCCAGACATTTTCTAGTCAAGGACGAAGCCTTGAGGTCTCCTCACCTGTTTCAATCCTACCTGTAGCCCCCTCGTCTCCTACATTTACTGACATCATTTATGTAATATTCTGCACCAGGTTTTTTTATTTCTATGCTTAAGATTTGCTTTTGTTACTTCCCCCGTTGTCAATGGACCGAATCAAAGCTTGATCTTGTCGGGAAGCGAGCGGTCCTGCAGGGCGGCCGGTGTCTCCGGTGCCCGAGGCCCCCCATTGAAGTGTCTAAAAGAGAGACCACCTCGCCGATCAATCAGGAATCTCCTGATTCACTATTCACAGTGAGGGGCCCCATCCCATCGCTCGGAGCCCAGGGCCACCGCACGCTGTCATCAGCGGCGCCATTGATTATCGGGCCTCATCAGCGTTTGTTTTGGCTTGTCAAATCAATGCCTTTTTAACGGCACGCCGTCCCTGCATGAGACCGCAAATGAATATTTCATATCCGCTCCGATCCGATCATCATTCAAAGTCATATCACGCAGCTAGCTCTCTTGTTGTAGTGATGAATACTTTTGTTTGTTGTTATCCCATCGTGTTTTTTCCAATGATACAGACGGTCCAGAAACTATAGCCTGGTCAGGGGCTGGCTAACTGTTAGGCTAACTGTCAGGCTAACTGTCAGGCTAACTGTTAGGCTAACTGTTAGGCTAACTGTCAGGCTAACTGTCAGGCTAACCGTTAGGCCAGGGGTGTCAAACATACGGCCCGCGGGCCGGACCCGGCCCGCCACGTCATTTTATGTGGCCCGCGAATCCGCCAGCAAAAAAAAAATAATAATATTTTTTTTTTTTTTTTTTTACAAAAATTTAAAGTTAGATGTGAAAATAAAAATATCCCCATGGTCGAAATTATGAGATAGAAAGTCGAAGTGATGAGATGGCATGTTGTCTGTGTGCCGACATTAAAACTATCACAACAGGTGGACAGGAGATGCAACAGCCCATAAAGAGGATTTCCAACAAGTTTCTCAACATGCGTACTTCTCTGTACTGAAACGTCATCAGTCTCAGCCCAAGTACTGTTCCAATTCAAAGTTCACATCGAGCCAAGCACGGCCCTAATGCCCGGATGTGGCTCGATCTGCCCATTTTACCCGGGATGCATCAGAGGTGACTTGTCTGTACTTGGGACAGCCAAATATCCCAGAATGCATTTTGCACCAGCAACAGGAAACAATGGCGGAGGAGAAATCACACAACTGGAAGTACGTGTTGTGGAAGTCACAGATATCCCGGGAAACTAAACTAACTATGTTAGGAGTACCGTAGTTACATTTACACCGTCTTACATTTACAACCGGCCCTTTGAGGGCGACCGTGATGCTGATGTGGCCCCAGAGTGAAAATGAGTTTGACACCCCTGCGTTAGGCTAACTGTTAAGCTAAGCCTGAGTTGTTGCCTAAGTTCCTGCACTGTAAAAAAAATAACTGAATAGAACTGTAATATTCCGGAAGCTGGGGCATCAATAAATTACCTTTAAATAACTGTCCCATACAATTACAGTAGTTTTCCATAATTTAAATAGTTTCTAACTTTAATTTTACAAGATATACATTGTATATTTTGGGGTCTTTTTCACGTTTAATGAAGGAAATTTACCTTTGCTTAAAATTTCAGAGGATTACTGTTTTACTAAGGTTTTCTTTTATAGTTGTTTGAAAAATGATTGGAAATTCAACCGACATTTTATGTAATACAATGATACATAACCCATAAAGAAAACCGATTGCCCTTTAAAGAAATGAAAGAAATCTCCTCTGGTTGTATAGAAGTCTGAGAAAATGACTCTACTTCTCTCTTGATTTATTACCTCAGTAAACATTGTAAACATGAGTTTATGTCTCAATCTCTAGTTTCAAGTCTTCTTCAATACAGCATGATGTTCATTTAGTACATTATGGTCCATTTAGAGTCACACAGACCATAAAGCAGGGGATGCTTTAGGGGCGGGGCTACAAGGTGATTGACAGGTCTCTACCAGCGTTGTCCGGTCTGGGAGTTGTCTGTGTTTTAGTTTTACAACTTTTCACAGTGTGTTTACACTTTATGAAAGTTAATTGTAACATTTCGGTCACCTAAAAATGTTCGGTTGTACTTAGCTCCGCCCTCTTGACGCTCTTCTGGTTGCCAAAAACCAAGATGGCGACGGCCAAAATGCTGAACTCGAGGCTTCTAAACCGTAGTCCACAAACCAACGGGCGACGTCACGGTGACTAACCCAGGTCCGCTTCTTATACACAGTCTATTCATTAGAGAAACAGTTGAACAGGAGCAGGCTCTCCACTGATTACTGTCAGTATTTGCAAAGATGTGCCCCTGCTACAGTTTGTTATATGTTCCTCTTTGTTTAACACTGAGATATTCTCCCAGGAACAGTTTTGGTCCTATGCACGGATATCTGCTAACTTTACAGCATAAAGTGTCACATTAGGTACCCGGCTGTCATCGTGTGCAGCCTGCGCCAACATGCACAGCAGCACTGACGTGATTCACTGCTTTGAGATTTGGCTTTTTTGAGTTGTTTTCAACAAGCGTCGTGGAATTTACAGCGAGTGTTGATTTATGGTAAGAATGCAGGAGGATAATAACGCGAGGAGCTGTGAATAATCTAAAAGCTGGCAGAAGGCTGAGGGGATTTCTATAATGGGAAGAAGCTGTGCAGTCTACGTGAGACTGACGGCACTGATGGGAAATGAGACGCTAAATGAAACGATAATATGTTTATGATTATTGCGAAACAGAAACTCTGACTGCATTTCTTTGAGACCTCGTGGCTTTCTGGGTTACCAGTTCCAGTCATTCCAGGGTTAAATATTTCCTCTTATTTGTGACTTGACTCTGACTTCACCCCTGGTCCACCTGTTTGTGTAGTGGTTATGACAGGTCAGTGTAAACTGGTGCTGACAGGCAAAGCTTTGCTGGGAAACAGAGAGAGAGCGCTACGCTCCCTGTACACTGTGTGTTTGTGTGTGCGTCTGAATCCCCGTGACAGGAAGTCAGCAGGAAGTGGAGGGACTTCCACAGCAGTGTTTACTTTTACATTTCAGCGAAATAATATCTGGCTTCATTCTAAACAGATAGATGGCAACTGAACAAAGGCGGAATACCATATGCCCGTGACAAGAAAATAAGGAATGTAAATATGAAGCACCAGACGAATATTTTTTTTGTTTGTGGTTTGCTATTCAAGGGCGTGATGATCTATGCAAATTTTCAGTTTCCAGGATGTTTGGACACTGGCTGCGTGCGTGCGTGAGTTCAGAAATACCACAACAGAGAGTGAGATCTGGGGCCAGTAAAGCCAGTTTACCAAATAAGCCAGGCTTGTTGTGAGAAGTCTGACTCATTTTTAGCGCATTTTTGGTTGATCTCGAGCGAGCCTAACGTCATGCACGTACCGACACCGAGACCTGAATGCAGGGACCCGGGTTCAAATCTGACTTGTGGCGCTTTGCTGCAGGTCATGCCCTCTCGAGTCTATCTGTCTTGTCAATGGTATGAAGGCAAAGAGGCTAAAACAATAATCTCAATTACACACACTCAATGATCTTGAACCTGACTTGAATTAGTCTGATGAGAGCAGCTCTGCTGACGGCACCTTTTGTGTTTTGAACAACAATCAGCTGTAACAAAGTGTAAAGACTCCAGAATGGCTCTTAAGTCAGCCGCCTGTGTTATCTGGATCCTACGACACGGACGGCCGCTGTGCTCGCTCAACAAAGAGCTTTTTCATTGTTCTAAAATCCCCCCAAACACAAACACCTGACCCGTCCCACACATCCCCAGAGAACCACGACCAGTGACTCGCGACCAGTCGCCGTGGTCGTGAAGCGCTCGAACGCCGTCCGAACACAATTCACCGGCTGTGTATCCTGTAACCGCTGCCTCTGTGATTTCCCTTCGCCTTTCATCTCCTGATCTCTAACTCTCTCTCTGTCCTCCTGTTTGTGTGACGGGAGCCGAGAGGATTACTGAGATAGGGGAGTCTGTTGACTGTAAAGCACATTCGTGACACATCTTCCCCTATGATGATGATGACGATGACGACGATGCGCGTGAGACAAAACCCCTGTTTGTTTAAAAAAAGAGTCTCACACACACTTTGCCGAGCGTTCCCCACATCTCCTCGCTTTCTCACACTCCCTCGTCCCTCCTGTCCATATGGAGGACCCCCCCCCCCCCCCCTGTTTCTCAACAAGGCGTTTGGGTGTTGGCTCCCGGCGCAATCTTTTGTTCTTTCTTTTTTCCTCCTGTTAACACCGAACCACAGTGACTGTGCCCCCAGCCAGGAAACTCAGGCTGGCCCGGAGCTCTGTTTGGGGCAATAGCACCGGGTGCAGACAGACATGTGAACACACACAGACACATTAGGATGCACACTCAACACACACACACACACACACACACACACACGGACTCAACGTGTGCTCTCTACCTGAGGCTATGAATCAATGAAAGAAAGCTCTGAAGTGTTTGACCTCTGAGTCTGGCTGTTGTGCGTCAGCAGGTATTTTCACTCATAATATCGGCACCAGTGAAGACACACACACACACACTCACACACTCATACACACACACACACACACACACTCTCACACACACACACACACACACACACTGTTCTGTTTCTGTTCAAATTTGGCACAATTGTTTTGCCGTTAACGCCAGATCAACGAAGAGCCGTGTGTGATTGTTGTTGTTGTTGTTGTTGTTGTTGTTGTTCTGTTACAGCTGGTCTACAAGCTCCAGACTATTTTATTCTCATAAGTTATCCTTTCACTTTATTTGTCATCTGAATGGTTATTTACATAAAAAAAACACAATTCAAAGCGAAAGTGTTTGTATGTGAATATGCACATGTGTGTGTTTTAGTGTATGACGGTGTGTGTGTGTGTGTGTGTGTGTGAGAGAGAGTGAGAGTGCGTTTAGTTCTCCCCGAATGGGTTCGATCTGATAAGGCTGACAGCCACAGGTTGATATTCCTGAGAGCAGCCAGCCTCTCCCCTTCACACACACACCTACACACACACACACCTACACACACACACACACACACACACCTACAGGAGGAAATAAGATTGACGTGTCTCTCATGTGACTTTTTCCCACAGAGCGTGGGCCTCTGCTTGTGTATTTTCAGGGATGTGCTCGTGCATTAGCCGCTCGCTGTGCCATTAAAGAATTAATCAGACCTGGAATCAGCCAGCGGACTCTGTGCCATGCAAATGCTCCAATTGGGAAACGTCTGTGTGTGTGTGTGTGTGTGTGTGTGTGTGTGTGTATGTGTGTCAGTGTGACAGTTGCTCTCATACACACACCTCAAAGGCAAGGCGTTCTCTCCGAGGCCCACTTCAAACGCAGCCTCGGGGCCGTGGGCCTGCTCCGGTCATGTCTTCCTTTCTGCTTGTGATTTGTCTCCCAGAGGACCCTGAGGAGACAGAAACCCACCAAACGGCACATCTACGTCTCAATGTGCAAAGATTTTACCCACAAGGCTCGGGAACACGAATACACACGCGGGTTGATCTCACGATAGGCCGTTATATTCACGCAGCACTGAGACGAGCTCGGCAAAAACAAATACCCAGAAAATGCACACGCACACGTATGTGCAAATCACCCGCTTTCTTTAGCCGACGATGGCCCTTGAAGAGGGCAAAGCGGTGGCACCGTGACATTGAAGAGGAGCACAAAGCCCCGTGTACACGGAATGAAAGAAGAGAGAGGAGCACCCTGATTCTATTAGCGGCACCGGCCCCGGAGTAATTACTTCTACTCTCCCTAATTCGCATGTAAATTTTGCGACGAGCACTGCACTATTTTAATACAATTTAGCGCCACTTTGACTGGATGCCAATGTTGTGCGCACGTAAAAGAGGAGCTTTGTGTGTGTGTGTGTGTGTGTCAGACCGGGACATAACCGAAGATGAATCCTTTGTGCGATTCTGCCGTCGTGAGAGTCTGAGTGACAGAGAGAGGAGGAGAGGAGGAGGAGAGGAGGTCTGCAGTGTTGACACGATGATCAGATAAGATCTGATCTCTCTCTGGAACTCCTGTGGGAACAGCAGCTCTGACTCTTTCCTGCAGGTCTGTTGTCACACACACACACACACACTCACACACATGCCCAGAGGAAATGCTCACATTTTAATTCAGCATCTCTACACAATAAGGAGGAACTTGTTGTCGAGCCAAATGCGCCGCGTTAAAAGCTGAACGGTGAACCCTCTGAACCGCAAAACCCGCCGGCGTAATTGAAAAGCATGTTTTCTTTGAACAATCACCAAAACTAAACCGTTTAATGACGACACGAGCTGTAAAAAACATCAGGTTCTCAACTTTCCGACGGTTATTGAACACATCGTGTGCGACGACGGCTCCTGACAGAAAAAAGCAACCGAAATGAAGCTCCTCATCGTGATATTTCATCAAAAACATGAGGAGAGGAGGAGAGAGAGGAGAGGAGAGAGGAGAGGAGAGGAGGGGAGAGGAGGAGAGAGAGGAGAGGAGAGGAGAGAGGAGGGGAGAGGAGGAGAGAGAGGAGAGGAGAGGAGAGAGGAGGGGAGGGGAGAGGAGGAGAGAGGAGAGGAGAGGAGGGAGGAGAGGAGAGGAGGGGAGAGGAGGAGAGAGGAGAGGAGGGAGGGGAGAGAGGAGAGGAGAGAGGAGAGGAGGGGAGAGGAGGAGAGAGAGGAGAGAGGAGAGGAGGGGAGAGGAGAGAGAGGAGAGGCTGGAAGGAGAGGTTGTAAAAATGTAAATCGTTCAATATGTTGTGGACACTTGAAAAAATGCTGTGTAGATTCCAGTGTTTAAACCTATTAGTGTGTGTGTGTGTGTGTGTGTGTGTGTGTCACCTTCAGAGCAGGTGAGCTGATAAAAAAAGTGAATCCTAATCTCTGCCGCTATCTCTTCCCCTGTATCGATTTCCCACCAGCCAATAGATCGTCTGCTTAGATAATTGTCGAATTAGCCCGCTAATTGGTCTGTATAATTCGCCATTTTAGGATATCGTCTGGGATGAATATCGGTCCGTGTCCTTCCCACAATGCACATCTCTCTGCCCGCCGCAGACACATGAATCGATGCCCAGCCGTCGTGGCTCTGCTGTCACACACAGGTGGACAGATGGAAGAAGAACAGGTGCAGATGGAGGAGGAGTTGTGCAGGTATAAGACAGCTGGTAAGGACTTCGGCAACTTTAGAAAATGTGTTGCATGACTCACTGTTTTGGTGTCTAACTTGTTGATATGATGACTAGATGAAAGACACACTTGATGTTGTCCTGCTGACTCCTGTGATGTTACTTTAAGCCATACCTATAAGTTCTGCAGAAGGTTGCACTGTACAATATAATAACCCTTAGCTTTCACAATAAAAGCCCGAGATGTATCATAGTCGCAGGTGAGTATTTTGCATTTTTGTGTCGTTTATTCGCCTTTACACATCAGGGGCGAGGTGTATAAACAACACGAAAAATGCAAAATACTCCCCTGCAAATAGTTGGCATCATAACTCTTCATACCAGCAGTGATGTGAATTTGGAACAGCTGCAACACCTTTCTGACAAAATGAATCGACCCTGCCCCGGCTCTTCAAATGTTTTGGCTCTTTGGGATTTTCCCTCCAAGCCTTCTGTGGAGTTTGAGTCACAATGACCATATATGGTGTTCCATTGACCTGATAATCATCCAGCGTGGCTCACTGGAGGACAGACACACCTGACAGACAGGTGAGACACAAAGAAAGCTCTGCCCGCCACTTTACAGGAAGGAAGAAGCAGCTTGTTGTGTTTGAAACCCGAGCAGTGAAACAGGAAGAGGGGGCCGGGCCGGTGTTTGGTGCTAAGCTGTGATGCTGTTTATTGATTTGTGAACTTTATTTTAGGTGAAAACAGGCCGTGCGTGGCCATCTCCACTGTGTGTATGGGTAAGCACAAGGCTGGACCTTTCTTCATGGGTGGGGGCCGTGTGTGTGTGTGTGTGTGTGTGTGTGTGTGTGTGTGTGTGTGTGTGTGTGTGTGTGTGTTGAATCACATCAGCAGGTGTGTCTCAGCTGTTGAGGTGATTTAGTGTTTCGTGCCCTTTGACTACTTTAATGACGTCTGGCATTCGCCCCGTCTTCCTCGGTCTCTTCCTCTCTCACGCACACATATGATGAAAGGTTCTGTTCTCTACCTGTCCCATATATCTGCAGGTTGTGCTGCATGCACAGCAGCTGTATGTTGCTCTACATAGATCTGTATGGGAGCTGGGCAGATGTTTCTTTTCTCCCCGTGTTGGAAATCCCCAGCTCCCCGGGCCCTGCTGGGCAACGCAATGACTCACATGATCTCAAGAGTGTCTGCGTGTCTGTGCGCTGCGGTTGTGAGTGTGCTTGTGTTTTTATGCATGCATAACGTACGTACGTGTGTGTGTGTTTGATGTATTACAATTTTCGGCTTCGTTTGAGGCAATTAGGACACGCGTACAAACGCGCAGCTACTTGGAAACGAGTCTCATTTATCATGAATGCTTTGGAAAACAAGCTCACCATCAGAAGTACATAACCTATATATAATGGTATGTGAATAATCTATAGTCCAGCTTTTCTTTTCTTGTACCTGTGTGTGTGGTGATGCTGTGGAGGTCTGTTGCCCTTTGACCTCTTCAGCGTTGTCTCCTCTCCTGTACCCTGTTAGTGCTCAGCTGCTCCTCCAGCTGGATGTCCATCACTACATTCACACAACTCAAAGCAATCTCTGCTCTGGCACAAAACAACAGTTTCTTCCCTCCTTCAGACATTTAGATTACCATCTCGTCCCCTCGCGCCTCTCCTCTCCATCTTTCTGTCCCACTTTGGCGTCTATTTGTGCTCTCCACTCTTGCTCTAGATGAAATCCTTGGAATATAAAAGGCTTCTCGTAGAACCCCTTGGGTAGGTTATGGATGAAACCATCAGAATTGAGAACATAATTCTTTGTAGCCCTGGAGGGGTTCTTGTTAGCACCCTTAAAAGGTTCAAAGGTTCTGGATAGATCCTCCTAAAAAGTTTGGAACAATGACACCGAAGAAGGGTTCTTGGTGGAACCTCTCACAGATGATTCTAGGTATAGCCGTTCATACCGGGTAGAACCCTCTGAAGGGATGCTGGAACCTTTTATAAAAGGTTCTAGCAGGAACCAAAAAAGGGATTCTCCTATGAGGACAAGCAGGAAAACCCAATACGGTTCCTGTTAGCACCTTTAAGCACACACACATGTACAGACACATATGCTTAGGCCATCGACACACACACACACACACACACACACACACACAACCTCACTCTCTGTGTCACACACACGCCAGATAATATACACAAGTTGCTGGCACTCTGATGTGTGCTGCTGGATTGATCCAACTCTTTTATCTGCTAAATAACTTACCATCGATTGAGCGGGGGGAGGAGGGGGGGAGGGGGAGGAGGGGGAGGAGGAGGAGGGAGACATGGCTGTGTGGAGAGAATTAAAGCTCACCAATATCCAGGAGCTGTCCGCACCGCCCGAACAAGTCACCATGTCGCCCACAGCAGAGATGAGCGCACGGTGAAAACAGATGTGAGTCCAAAGAAAAGGAGGCTGAAGTGTAGAAAGCGGGTTTGGTTCTGCAGCAGGATCCCTGTGAATGAATGAGTGTAGATTTAATCCGTTCACATGAAGCCCTCCAGCACCTCGGCCTTATGAGTCTGGACTCGAACAGGTATTATCTATTTTCTTATCATTTGATGGAGCCGGAGGAAAAGAAGAAGTGTTATAGGAGCGCTCTGTTGAGCCTCAGGGGAGCCCGCTCTACACCCATAGAGGGTTCAGAGGCTAATTGGATATATCACTGCGAAAAACATTTAAAATCCCAAATCAATACCTGCCTCTTTAATGCTTTTCCTGAAGAAGTGCTCCTCTCTATTGCTGCTGCTCTCCCCACTCAGACGCTGTCTCCTGTACGATCCCTCACCGCCTATAGGGGCCGAGGGATACGTGGAGCGGTCAATGAGCGAAGGGCTACTGGGGGCCAGAACAGAGTGAGCCCCACGGGGGTCTTAGGATTGAATGGTGGCCCGGCGATGTTCCTGTGAGGGCTGATGGGGGAACATCAGTGGAACATCGAACTTTACATTTGTACAGTACGGCAGCACATAAAGAGACGAACAGCAGCAACAGGCAGAATATGTTCTAATTATCTAACCGTCAGCTTCTGTGTACGTTAGCTGGACGTCTTACAAGAACACCTCTGACTCTGCATCTAAGTGTGTGTGTGTGTGTGTGTGTGTGTGTGTGTGTGTGTGTGTGTGTGTGGAGCAAATAGTAAGAGTGTGTAAAAACAAACAGACGTCCATAGCAACGCATCTTCTTCTGCTGAGTAGTGAGTAATGTTTCGGGTTTGAGGTCAGCAACAGCTTAAAAACCCTCTCTCTCTCTCTCTCGCTCTCTCGCTCACTCACTCACACACACACACACACACACCCCTCACTACCTTTACAACCTCCAGCCGTGCAGAAAAGGGCCGCCCAGGATGAAACAGCACCTCACGTTTAATATGGCATCTGTTAATCCGTTAATACTGTCGATCAGTCGGTTTCAAAAATGTCCGTCACATCACAGAATCTCCCAATATTTTAAAACAAAAACAAAGAGTCTAATATTTGGGTCCAGAGATCAGCTGCTCAAATTGCGGAGCAACGTTAAAACCCGACGGTAACGGAATGAAACTCACCAACACCGTCTCGTCTCGGTTGGAGTTTCCAACAATCAGCGAGCGGTTTGGTAAAACACAGTTTTTCACGGAGCTCGATGTGAGAATCCGCTCGACTCTGTCCTCGCTTCGCTCGCTGGCCAGCGGCTGAGCGGCTCTCGTTCTGTGGAGACGGACCGTTAAATAAGCAGAAATAAAATCATCAAACATCGGCCCCAGAAAATTGGCAAAATAAAATACCAACCCGGCGATGTGCTCAGCTATTTGCCAACTGATGTGTTCGTCCAATCGGCCAACGGGAGCAGCATTCATACATAGAATCAGTGTTTGCATGTTCTGTTTGTGCTCACGGCCAGTGATCAAATCTCCAACGATGAGAAGAACCCCCTGTTGTTGTTGTCTCCTGCCCCGGTTAACAAAAACAAAAACAGAGTGTGAGTTTGCACCGTGTGTGTGTGTGTGTGTGTGTGCGTGTGCGCTCGCCTTTATGTGTGCGCGTGGATTTTGCATTTGTTGCGAGCTTATGGGGATCAGTTTCTAACTGCCAGTGTTTCGTACTGCCAGCGTTGTTGCCTTTGACATAGTTTCATTTCCAGAAAAACAGGAAGCAGAGACGGGTCGTCGTGCACTTCTGTCCGAGCGGCTGCAAGCTAACGTGACCCTGGATGTGTGTGTGTGTGTGTGTGTGTGTGTGTGTGTGCAGGGACATGCATGACACAGAAGGTCAGTCGTGTGTCGAACAGTAAGCGTCTCCAGTTCTTAGAGAAGTGATATTTCAATGGCGGCTCATCATCCTTCCACCTTTTTTTGGACTGTGATTCGCATCCAGTCGCTCGTGGTCAAGAAGTGGAAGTGGGTCAATATAACGAGTCCTCCGCTCCGCACTAACGTGTTACATCTGACACTCTGTTTTCATTGGAGTCCGTCCTGCCCCCCCCCCCCCACCCCTTAGCCCTTCTCCCATTCCATTTCCCTCCCCCGCTAACTTCCCTCCTCCACTTTCTCCACCCCCCCCTTCTTTCCCCACTCCTTCCTTCCTCTGTTTGCTTTTGCTCCCTTGATTCACTTTCGGTGCCAGCTTCTACCCTTTCTTTGTCAAACGACTCTCCCTCGCTCTCTCCACCGAGTCTGCTGGACGGCAACAGAGAAGCTGGGGAGAGGAAAGCGAGGGAGGGGAACAAACCCGTCATGTTGACTCGCAACTAAGTGGCAAATATATTTCCGGACTGCAAGGTTGTTGGCCTTCCTGCAACGAAACCAGACGGCAACCTCCGGTTCTGACGAGTGAAGTCGATGCTCCATGTCTTAAAACCTGCATTCTCTCTCATGTCCATCAGGGGGCGACTCCTCTGGTTGTCTCTCAACTACGCGCCTGTGAAGTTTTGTGACTGCATCTTGCACGGTTGTTGCGCAATGGTGGCGGTTGAACGATCAACGAATCGTCTGATAATCGCAGCTCGAGGATGATTTCACTTCAGCCAACGGAATTACATTTTGCAAAATCCGCACGGCTCTCACATTTTTCATTTGCAGCGGTTTTCTTTATCCTCCACTTCTGTGCTGCCTCTCTGACCGTTACCGTCGCTCTCTTCACCCGCAACTGTCAAACCCACCGCTGAAACGCTGCCACATTCTCTGGAGGCTTATCGAAGATTATTCCAGGAGATTTAGGACATCACAGAGGACGAGACGGGTCGAGGGGGCGAGTTGTTAAACTCCAACTCATTTTGGTTTCACTTCTTATTTCCGCTGCACACAAGGGCACAGTCAGAAACCTCATTTTAAAGATGTTTTGGCGGCCATTATTGTAATGAAATAGTTACAAACAATAAGAACAGATCCAACTCTTCCAAACACAATCCTCCCTACGGCGTCCTGTTGGGTTTCTCTGCAGGTGCATCTTCTTTAGCCTCAGAGTGCATGTGTGTGACTGGACAGCTCCTCTGGAGTGTGACTGATGTGTGGAGACACGCTCCACACAGTTGGAACAAGCCAGAGATTGACACGATAACCCCTTCACCGTTTGAACCCCCCGAGAGCAGCTAAACTCTGTTGTGTTTGTGTGAGCGAGGCTTCCCTCGCCATGACTTCAAGCCAGCGAACGCACATATCGGCCACGAACCCACCGGCGTAAACAAGAGACAGAAGGACTTCACTGTGCACCATATGGCGTTGGTTTGTCCAGCTTAGCGTCTTCATTCAGGCAACACTGTCAAAATAATCAGTTCACTCTCATACTGCAGGAATTAAGCAGCTGAATATAGATAAACAAAAAGTGACCCATACGTTAAGAAGAAAAAGGAACTTTCTCCAAAGAGGAACCATCAGAATAGTTTCTCAACTTCCCCAAACTCTCTTCATCCACAATAACTTGTACTTTTCTTCTTTGTATTTTGAGTTGTGTTCCTGGGAATTGGGCAATAGCTGAGAGTGAAATCCAATGGTTGAAGTGGTGACTGTAGAAACGGGACCGAGCGGTTGTCTTGTTGCATCTGTGTGTTGTTACTATTGGTCCTCAGCTACAAGATTCCAGCAGCAGCTGCGAGGCCGTTTTGCATTTTCTATGCAGATGATAAACAGTTGTCCTCATGTTTGGTCCCTGATGTGTGTTTTTTAAAGAAAAGTCATGCAAAGTAATACTTCCATACAAATGATATCAATAAACCAAGCAAATTGGTTTGGCTGTAAGTTCCTGGATGAATATAACAGGGTAGAACACAGTGATGACTAAACAAACACAGATGTGCACTTATGGTTGTACCATGCAGCTCTATCTCTTGTGTTGTGGCCCCTAGAGATGCTCTGATTGCATTTTTTCCCAACCGATACTGATTCTGATACCTGAACTTGCATATTGGCCGACACCAAGTATGAATCTGTGTTAAAAACCTGTCTTACACCTGCGTTCTCTCTAATGTCTAAACTCTGGTTGTATAGAAGTCTATGAGAAAATGACTCTACTTCTCTCTTGATTTATTACCTCAGTAAACATTGTAAACATGAGTTTATGTCTCAATCTCTAGTTTCAAGTCTTCTTCAATATAGCATGATGTTCATTTAGTACATTATGGTCCATTTAGAGTCACACAGACCATAAAGCAGGGGACGCTTTAGGGCGGGGCTACACGCTGATTGACAGGTCTCTACCACGGCGTTGGGAGTTGTCTGTGTTTTGTTGGCGTTGTCTGTGTTTTGTTGGAGTTGTCCTTTGAGCCTATCACAGTGTGTTTTCACTTCATGAAAGTTCATTGTAACATCTTGGTAGCATTTTGGTCACATCTGGTTGCAAAGAAAACAAGATGGCGACGGCCCAAAAAACAAAAGATGGCGATGGCCAAAATGCCAAACTTGTGGCTTCAAAAAGTCCGTCCACAAACCAACGGCGGACTTCACTGTGACTACTTCCACAGTCTATGAGCTCAACCCTCTCTGTAAACTTTAACTGATACATAGAGAGAATGAATGCCCAAGAACTTTATTTTATTTTGTAGTTTGACAGATTTTCCAGGATAAATCTTCTCAGGAGCTGATGATGTCAGTAGTTTACAAATGAGCCATCTGGCTTCTTTCTCATCTCTGTTTGATGAGAGATTGTCGTTGTTGTCCCCGTTTAGCATAAATGACACGATAAAGTAATATATCAGATCGGTACCTGAACTTGCTTACTCGCCGTTACCCGATCCAGCATCTTCGGCGAGTATCTGGTATCAGAACAACTCTGTATTCTCCAACACGTTGTCCGCTGTGTGTTACGGCACAAAGGACGGCTGGCTACACAATAACATGGACACAAAAAAACCTCCCGGTGAAGATCGCGTGGAGTTCGGCCCCCGGCGTTCTTACGCTCTCCGTGTCTCCGACAGACAGGCGCACAAACAAAACACACACCAACATGTGCATGCACTGTTCCCACACACTTATTTTGCAATCTTTTCCAGCCCTCCTCCATTTCAAATCATCTGCCAGATGCCCCCACTTCAACTGCTGTTAATCATATTATCTGGAATCCCGAGCACTTAAATCCATAACGGCTGTGTGTATTAATCGCGGGGAATCTCGTTATCGTGTCTATATTAATTAAAGCCATCTGCCAGGGACGGGGTGAGTGTGGGGGTAAGTCGGTGGGGCGGGGGGGGGGGGGAGGCATGTCAAGCTGTTTGTGTTTGAAGGCATTCAAGTCAATGTTTGGCGGTAAAAACGGCAGTTTCACTGTTTCAGGTCGATGAGTCCACGAGCTGGGAGTCGTAACGCGACTTGACATGCACTTCCTGGTTCAGTGTCACAGCGAGCTGGTGAGCACATATCCATCCGTCTCTGCTGTCAGAATGCCTTCTTCCTTCTTGGCGTGACACACGTGCACATGTAGGCTTTAACTCTGGTGTCTGTAGTCCTGCGGAGGCGAACGGAATCACACGTTTAGAGATCGGGAAGAAAAAAAAGAGGGGGAACTGAAGACTTTCGGCTTTCCTCTGTTTCAATCACAAGCTCCCACCACGCAGGGAGGCTGTTTGACTGCCCGTAAGTGATGGCGCCAAAGCATCTCGTCTCCCCTCATGAAGGCGGCGGGGGGGGGGGGGGGGGGGGGGGGGGGGTTTGCCCTGGAGGAGAGAAGAAGCAAGCGCAGGAGTGAAGTTCAAAACAAAATAATCTTGAACTCAGCATTATTCGTGGTAAAAAAAGGAAATGCCGTTAAGTTGTGATGTTCCGCGGTGAGGAACGGCTCCGAGGCAGACAGATCGTCAAAGAGAGAGACGGTGGAGTTACGCCGCGTAGAGAGACGACGGGTGGAGAAAAAAGGCTTGTTGAGATGGAAGAATAAAGGAACAGAGCAGTGTACTGTACATAGCCTCCCTCATCCATCCATCCCTTCACCAGCCCCCCCCCCCCCTCCCTCTCTTCACACCCTTCCTTCATCTTCATCATCAAACTTCAAGGCACCGCGGAGGGAAAGCATGTCAGTGACTGGGGGGCGTAATCCTGGGCGGCCAGTTCTGCACACGCACAACAAACACAACCACACAACCACACACACAAGGCCTCCGTCTGAATGACAGCCGATCAGGTGCACCCCCCCCCCACCGCCGCCGCCTCCTCTTCTGCTCCGAACTCCCTCCTCTCATCTCGGCGCTCATCTGATTCGATCCATTAGCATTCTAGTTCCTGCTACTGTCGAGGCTCGGTGGCACAGCCAGTGTAAGTCTGACGCCAGTTGAACTGTCGCCTGGGGGGGCCTCACCTCAGAGGGCTTGACAGCTTGCCTGCATAATCAGCAGGTCTGCCTGGATTCCTCATAGGCCCGGACCAGGGTGCAGGTGGGGGGGGGGGGGGGCTTTACAATTGGAGGTTTGTTTCAAAGACCCAAGGTGAGAAATGAGAGCGGGGTAGAAATGGAAGTGGCGGTGGTGGTGTGTAGGTGGGGGACCATGAAGGTGGGGGACGTATGGGAAAGAGGAGAAGATGAACAAGGAGGAGGAGGAGGAGGAGGAGGAGGAGGAGGACAGGAGTCAGGAAGGGAAGAGCGATGCAAAGCAAACCACCAACATCAGAAATCAAAGCTGATGACTTAGGAGTAGAAGTGAACCACCAGGAGCGAAACACATTCCCAGACACGGTAATAACTTCCCAAAGCACTCGGATCATTCCGAGAGTCACAGGCTTCCCCGACGAGAGGGAAGAGGAAGTACGTTTGTACTTCAGCAACCGAAATATTGAGAAACGAGGAAAGGATGACGAAGGTCGCGATCTTATTGAGAGCGACAAACAGATTTTTTGCGGTTGTTCTTCAGTGAACACCCTCCGGCGACGATGTGCACGCTTGAGTTGACGTGTTCACAGCTCGTGATGTTTTCCGTTTAGCGTGTGAGCAGAAGAAGACACGAAGCCTCGAATCGTCTTCTGGAACCTGGACCTGGAACGCAGGCGGCACGTAGAAATGACATGACAGGGCCTCCTCCAGTCAGACGAATCCACTCCAGAAGTGCTTTAGGTTCAGCTGTCCTGCCCTTGACCCCTGACCCTGACACCTGGTTCAGAGCAGGGAAGGGCTCTGCCGCGTTTGCAGCCCCCGAAATAGATCCATCACATTTCACATCCCGGTGTTGCTGTCCCCCCCCCTCCTCCTGGCCCACCCTGACCCGGACAACAGCCCCTCTGTTTGGCCTCTGTTTGCTCTGGAGAGAGAGCGAGCCCTCGTGGCCCCCCGGCCCACCCTAACAAACCTCTTTCTCTATTTCTACGGACGCCTCCGTCCACTTCTCCGCCTGTACGACTCCTTGTTTCTTCCAGTTATTTCTCCTCGTCCTCACGCTTTGTTCCGGTTTCGTCCCTCGCAGCTCTTCACTCCACCATTACTCACCGTCCCGTGAGATCAATTTACCTGAGCGTGGTCGAATCTCTCTCCTCGCACAGGACTCCTCTTCATGCTGCTGTTACTTGAGTCTTCTCCTCCTCCTGTCTTCTCTCTCCTGTCATTCACCGGCTCTTCATCTTTCTTTTAGCGCAAAGCCTCCCAGAGCCTCCTGCTAACTTTTTCTGCCTCCCGACTCATTTCAAATTCAATTAAACCTCCAGAGATTCAACTAACTTTTAAAAGGATAGGGGCACATCTCGCTGTCTCCTTCATTCACCGGAACTTTACGGGTTCCTCCCACTCGGTTTTTTTTCCATCCCTTGATTCTTCTATCTCCGCATTTTCTTTCTCTCGTTGCGTGCCACATCATTACCCTTCAATCCCTTTCCTCAGCTTTCACTCCCTCTCGCCCTCCCTGCAGCTGTCTAAATGGTCGGCGTTGTGTCCAGGTGCGTGTTATTCTTGGTGGAGGACAGAAGTAGGCCACGGAGTCGTACACTCTGGGAACAGGACTTAACAAACCTCTCCAAAGGGAGGGGTGTGGTGGAAATCTCCAAAACAAACCTCATCGGTCTTCTACCAGTCTTTTCTTAACCCGACCACAGGTGGTATTACCCAACTCATGTAGCGGTGCACATGCCGGCATGTCCTATCATACAAATCGCACCGCCTGGCTGCAGGCGTTCAGTGAATCCAAGGTAAATACCGGTGATGCCTGCGTGCTCTCCGCCCTCGGGCCCCCGGGTTTACAGAGGCAATCCAGGGCAGGTGTCTGGCTCTCAAAGCCCAAAACGTATGCAAGGTCTCGCTACGAAACCGCCCTCTTATTGTTCTGCAGCGGTTACAGAGCTGCTCCATGAACAGACATTCTGGAAAAGACCGCAAGTCGTCCAATCGACCCGCCACAGGCTCGTGATGGATGGTCCAGCAGATCTCCTCTTCCCTCTTTCTCTCATCCGTAATTGGCGGATTAGAAATGACTTTGTTTGCATGCGGCGTGATGAGACTGCGGTGGGTGAATGAGGACGTACGTGTGTGTGTGTGTGGGGGGGGGGGGGGGTTCGGTCGGAACAAACATTGTTTGCACTTTAATGGCTGTTCAGTGACTCTGCCCATGATTGATGTGTGCCTGTAATGCCAGTCAACAGCCCGTATAAAGAGATCTGGAACATCTTTTATGCTGTTTAATTCTAATACAGTACCATAGAGTTGGCCATAAACACGACGCTGAACATGCAAATGCACGCACTCATGATGAAGACCTGATCGGTTGAATTATTTATCCAGTTTATAAAATGCAGCCAACACTCACATGAAATTCATTTACAAATCTGAGCAGTTTCTCCTCGCGTCAATCTCCCTGGATCATTGTTATTGCACCGTGGTGTGTGTGTGTGTGTGTGTGTGTGTGTGTGTGTGTGTGTGTGTGTGTCACTATATGCGTATCCCTGCCACAGTGTGAATCTCTGGGTCGCGTCCCAGCTTGCATCGCTGCACAGTAAATCAGGAGTTTTTAACGTCTCCTCCAGTGTGCCTGGGAGAGTCATTAACACACACTAGAATTACAGAACACTCCTCAGCAACCCGGCTTACGATGCGTGTGTGTGTGTGTGTGTGTGTGTGTGTGTGTGTGTGTGCACACACGCCCGTAGTGTATGTTTCTGTGACTCGGCCACTGTATGTTCAGGTGCTGCCAACTGTTCTAGTTGCAAAGCCCAAACCTCTGAGTTTCACTCTCCCCATACGAGGCGCAGCACATATACAAGCATCGGGTGTTTAACATACATTTGACTGCCGTTTAATTCTGTGCTGGACTATCATTTCCATAGGCATATTTCCATATGCTATTATTAGTCTGGACCCTCGAGGGATCCCTCCCGAGGTTGCCCCGTGGTAGAGGTGGGAGGGCAATAGTCCTGCCTCCGAGCTGACGTGGTTAGTGGAGCCGCTATAGCACCTCAGGGATCCATCTTACAGGGAGCAGAGAAGGGAGGAGGTCCGACGTCATTCGCAGTCAGACCCCACAACGGCTGCAGATAAGGTCAAAGATAAGGTCAAACCGTCCGTCGCTGCAGCGTCACACTCAACACACTTTACACCAGCTCTCAGCGAGAGGAGGTGGTGAAGATGAAGTGTCTGCAGGTTCATACTTGTACTTGAAAACATCTTTATTTTGATCACACCGTATTATATACCTGTATTGACACTCGGCTCGGCTCAGTGTTTACTTGTATAGTTGTGATCGCGACGGCTCGTTTAAAGGCACAGTTGCTGAATATGAGCTGGTTTGTCAATGGATTGAGAGTTTGTTGCTCTCAAAGTATTTTTACATCACGTAGACCTGCTTCATAGATTAAAAAAGACATTCAAATCTCACTTTTACAGTATGGGACCTTTGATACATCATGTATAAGACGTGGACGTCGTCTCTGTGACCCCACGCACTGGTTAGTGGACCGCGGCTTTGAAACCTTGAGTGTGGCATTTTGGTCGTCGCCATCTTGGTTTTTGGCTCGACGCTGAATGCTGGAGTACAACCAAATTCTGAACCAGACATTTTTACATTTTATTTCATAAGGTTTATATGCATCCCCTGCTTTATGGTGTGTGTGACTCTAAATGGACCATAATGTACTAAATGAACATCATGCTGTATTGAAGAAGACTTGAAACTAGAGATTGAGACATAAACTCATGTTTACAATGTTTACTGAGGGAATAAATCAAGAGAGAAGTAGAGTCATTTTCTATAGACTTCTATACAACCAGAGGAGTCGCCCCCTGGTGGACACTAGAGAGAATGCAGCTTTAACACATGAAGCATCGGCTTCACTTTTCTCAACAGGTGGTTGCCGCCTGGTTGAATGGCGTTGGCGAGTTCAAGGTTCAAGAGTCGTTGGTGTCAGCGGGCATCAGGAGTGAACTGTGGAGGTCAGCGCTCGAGCACGTCCTCCCTGACAGTTGGAGGAACGAGGCCTCTTCAGGAGTCATGTGAAGCAACAGCAGCTTCAAGAGCAATCTAGAAACCTATTTCCCTTTTGTTGAGTTCAGCAGATCTCATAAAGAGTGAAACAGCATATTGAACAGTAAAGGAACGCTTTGAATAGCAGCCGTGGCTTTTATGGGAATGGTTGTTTGTGGCGTTTACTTGGAGACATTTTGGACAATAGGCTCTTCAGAGGCTCGACCCGAAAAGTCAAGCTGAGACACACTGAGACAGACTGAGACAGACTGAGACACTCTGAGACACACTGAGACACTCTGAGACAGACTGAGACACTCTGAGACACTCTGAGACAGACTGAGACACTCTGAGACACACTGAGACACACTGAGACACACTGAGACACTCTGAGACAGACTGAGACACTCTGAGACACACTGAGACACACTGAGACACTCTGAGACACACTGAGACACTCTGAGACACACTGAGACAGACTGAGACACTCTGAGACACACTGAGACACACTGAGACAGACTGAGACACTCTGAGACACACTGAGACACACTGAGACAGACTGAGACACTCTGAGACACACTGAGACAGACTGAGACACTCTGAGACACACTGAGACAGACTGAGACACTCTGAGACACACTGAGACACTCTGAGACACACTGAGACACTCTGAGACACTCTGAGACACACTGAGACACTCTGAGCCGAGGCTTCTTTTTTGGGGAGTTAAATTGGAGCAATGAGCTCCTGAAGGGTTAAGCGATACAGCGCTGGGGCCGTGCAGCCCTAAGGCTGGGCAGAGGGCCAGCTCCACTCACAGACATGGAGAGCGTCGAGTGTGTGTGTGTGTGTGTGTGTGTGTGTGTGTGTGTGTGTGTGTGTGTCTGTCTGTGCCAGGGACAGCCCAGTGACTCACAAAGTACAACCCTGCCCCCTTGGCAAAAAAGAAGCGCAAAGTTTTAAAGAGACATGAGCAATCTTAGACGAGTGTGTGTGTGTGTGTGTGTGTGTGTGTGTGAGGGAGTAATACAAATGGAGGCACGAAAGGAGGCGCTGTGGAGTGTATGTTTGTCCTCAGATGGATGATCACACAGTTCTCATATCCTGTGGAAAGATGTCAGTCCTCTGCCACAAGCCCTGCTGGGAAACGACGGGGCCCACTGTGTGTCACACACACACACACACACACACACACACGCATACACACACACACACACACACTCTCACACACACACACACACACACTTGAACAGTCACTCTCATCTTGTGGATTTAACCTGTGCAACCATGCAGAAATGTGTTTTAAAGAAAGCAGGAAGGGACATGTTTGTTATGTTGGTTTGTTCCTCTTAATGTACTCGTGTAGCAAACTGAATAAAAAGTTCTGCAATGTACCCCCCCCCCCCCCCGACATGCACATGCAAAAACAAACACACACACTCGTACAGTATCTTTTCAAGCTTTTTCTTTTCTCTCGATGTTACAGACTCTCCAGTGTCTTTCTCAATCACACACACTCACTCAGCCGTTTTCTCTCTTTCTCTCAGCACACACACACACACTCACACACACACTCAGGCAGGCGCTGGGCCAGCTGAGTCACGTCTAAATGGCGTGGAGTGCGATCGCAGCTCACACTTACATAACCTCTGTCTCCACACCACTGTCATTAGAGCGGCTCAGCAGAACGGCCGAAAACACAATTCTCTTTAAGTACTCTGCAGCAGGAGGGCCCCGGCAGTCGCCATCTCCATGGACTGTGTGTGTGTGTGTGTGTGTGTGTGTGTGTGCCCAAGAACATGCATTTGTGTGTGAGCTTGTGTGTGTTTCTTGTAACTTTCTCTGCTCACTATCTGAGCGGGTAATGAGGGAGTTAAGTTTCTGTGCTCCTCTTTGGACAGAGGGGAGTCAACGTTTTGGCAGCATGGTGTGTGTGTGTGTGTGTGTGTGTCTTTGTCTGTGTGTGTGTGTGTGTGTGTGTGTGTGTGTGTGGAGAGAGCGCCTTTTTTTGGCAGGCTCCAGTTTATACAGATGGAGCAGCTCTCGCTGGATAAACCACAGAAAATTCCTCCCACTGTCCAAGTTAGCACTTCTTAGGGAGAGAACCGTGCACCCTCCCCCCATTGCAACCTTCCACACCTAGTCTCTCCCCCTCCTCTCTCCCACTGCCCCCATGACCCCCCCACATTACATCTTCCTTTACCACACCACCTTATTGGCAGTCCCATGAGGAGTCTAGTGGAGTCTAGAAGGACTCGATCACTTTCCTGTACAGGGTGAGCCAGACCAGAGCAATCAAACTAGGACGCACTCTCATCTCCTTTCCTCTCCTCTCCTATCTCCTATCTACTCTCCTCCTCTCTATTCTCCTTTCCTACTCTCTCCTCTTATTTTATTTTCTCCTCTCATCTCCTCCACTCTCCTTTCCTCTCCAGACCTCTCTTATCGTCTCCTCTCACCTCCTCCTATCTTCCCTGCTCCTATTTCTGTCCTCTCCTCTCTTCCTTTCCCTTCTCCTCTCCTCCCTTATCATCTCCTCTGCTTTCCTCTCTTCCTTTCCCTTCTCCTTTCCTCCCTTATCATCTCCTCTCCTTTCCTCTCTTCCTTTCCCTTCTCCTCTCCTCCCTTATCATCTCCTCTGCTTTCCCTTCTCCTCTCCTCCCTTATCATCTCCTCTCCTTTCCTCTCTTCCTTTCCCTTCTCCTTTCCTCTCCTTTCCTCTCTTCCTTTCCCTTCTCCTCTCCTCCCTTATCATCTCCTCTCCTTTCCTCTCTTCCTTTCCCTTCTCCTTTCCTCTCCTTTCCTCTCTTCCTTTCCCTTCTCCTCTCCTCCCTTATCATCTCCTCTGCTTTCCACTCTTCCTTTCCCTTCTCCTTCCCTTTCCTCTCTTCCTTTCCCTTCTCCTTTCCTCTCTTCCTTTCCCTTCTCCTCTCCTTTCCTCTCTTCCTTTCCCTTCTCCTTTCCTCTCTTCCTTTCCCTTCTCCTCTCCTCCCTTATCATCTCCTCTGCTTTCCACTCTTCCTTTCCCTTCTCCTTCCCTTTCCTCTCTTCCTTTCCCTTCTCCTTTCCTCTCTTCCTTTCCCTTCTCCTCTCCTTTCCTCTCTTCCTTTCCCTTCTCCTTTCCTCTCTTCCTTTCCCTTCTCCTCTCCTTTCCTCTCTTCCTTTCCCTTCTCCTTTCCTCTCTTCCTTTCCCTTCTCCTTTCCTCTCCTTTCCTCTCTTCCTTTCCCTTCTCCTTTCCTCTCTTCCTTTCCCTTCTCTCCTCTCCTCTCTCTACTTCTAATAACAACAACTCTCAGTGACATCTGGAGAAGTGATTCCGTTCACACTTGATCTTCACTACAGAATCACCAGCATCATGACAAATGCTTTTCTTTCTTTCTTCGGAGTAATGACACATCCTCTGCTTTTGCGTTTAACCTCGGCTACCTCCTCACCCAGCCAACCGCTGACCTCATGCGCCGGCGTCCCGGCTCGTTCCCTGCGTACCGATGCGCCCGTGAGATGTAATATCGTTCTATGATGAAGGCTTCACACTGGATTCAGGGAAACTTCTTCCTCTTATTGAATGTAACAGGCAAGGAGTTCGTTCCGCAGCTGAAGTGATTTCAGTGTCCCTGTAATGAGCAGAAAAGAGGGATTTGATTTCGACTTAAGCTAACAGACCGTTGAGGTAAACTAACGTCAAGCTAAACAAACGTTTAACGGGGGAGGGTTTCCACATTACACACACACATGCAGCCAAAAAGGATTTCAAGGCAATGCTGCTGTCATGCTTATCACAAATTGCCCAATTCCTTGCCAGCAGTGTTTTTTCTCTTCTCGCTGAGCTCCAGCATGTGTTTACCAGTGGCAGACTGCCTCCCCATGAAAGCTGCCATTCCCCCCCGAGGCCGCGGCACGCATTATGAAGACACAGGATGTGGACTCTGGCCGTGGCGTCCAGGCTCTGCCTGTAGCCGCATGGTTCCTACCTGTAAACCCGCTCGTACACACCGCTGCTCTGTC
>NC_136641.1:26016631-26019131 GCF_949748355.1 Melanostigma gelatinosum | reverse complement strand
CTCTGCACACCCTCCAAAGTCCACTGTCAACAGCCTCCCTGGACTTTGCCAGGCCACTTGCACAGAAACTCTCGCCTCCCGTAACAAGAACACTGTATCACACCGAACAGTGGCAAAGGTGAGGCGTCGTGTTATCAGTCTGTATCGTATTAAATGAATAGATTCGTGCAGACAAAGGACCAACTATCAGGATCCTGTTGACCCGGAGCAGCGTCTGGTAGTCTGTCTGAGGGAAACTGTTCTTTCGTCTAAGATGCTGTAAGATATTTTATTGAGTTCCCTTTTAGTGGATTTGAGTTCCCTCTGGTCAACAGTTTCGCGGTGTGTATGTCCAGGGCTTTTATTGTGAAAGGTGAGAACGGAAGCAGTGGATCTGGTCTGTGCTGCCTTTGTTTGAGTAATAAAGTTTGTCGTCTTTGTTCGGACTACAAAGCCATCCTCAAAGTGTACGTCTGGAGTATATCCGTTCTAAGCAACATCACTGTTTGATGCCTTTGTTTGCGGTTCTGAAAACAAAAAATGTTGCGTAATATATGCGCTCTGTGTGAAGGTCTGTACTGTATGACAAAAACAAAATATATTGAAGTGCAAATGAATCGCAGAGGAGAAGAAGAGAAAACGCCTTCCGAAACTAACATGGTGCTGATTAAAGTTAAAATACAAGCAGAAGTTCAGCTCCCGGGATTGTCGTCGGTTTACCGGTGAATCGATGTCAGAGTGGCGTGAAGTAGAATAACCACACCGTCACCTCGGCCTGTGGAGGACATTCTCTCAGATGCAGCAGCCCTCTGTAGACAAGTAGAGAAGTCTGGAGAAAATGAGAAAGATCCAGAGAGTGCAAGTAAGAAACGCCAGATATTTGAGACACAGGAGTAAGAAAGCAGAGAAGAAAAAGAGAGAGAGAGGAACAGAGCGGTTGAAGGTGAACTGCAGCGCTGGTCTGGCTCCGGGCCTCGCCTCTGTTCTGGAGTCTCTCCCCATCCACAGTGACATGTGGTTTCACGGCCATTACCGCACCACATTACGGCGCTACGTGCCATAATGTGAGGCGTCCATATGTACTCCGCGCTCTGCTGGCTCCATAAAAACTGTTATTGCTCGTGTCAGTGTGTGCTGTTGAAATCGAATTTAACTTTGTCCTCGTTTCATCGAGTCGAACATTCAAAGTCGGGGCCGCATGCGAGAAGCAGCGGATCACGAGTTGTGTTTTCCACATGTTTCCGAACAAAGCCGTGATGCCGGATATTCCCCTAAACAGAGGTCACCATCTGCACGTGATTTAGTGAACCGGTCCGTTATGAATGTCAAACAAACCATGAAATGACAAGTGAATGAATGTTTTCCAGAAAAAGAAGTCCAGTCACAATTCAACCCCGTTGCTTTGTTTTTCCTCTCTCTGTGACTGTTACTCTGTGTGTGTGTGTGTGTGTGTTGTCTCTGTGCATGTGTGTGTGTGTGTGTGTGTGTGTGTGTGTGTCCTGGGTTGAGGAACAGAAGGTCTCTGCAGGGCTTGCCTGTGTGGGTGGACTCAGGGATTCACCGTGAAAACAACCCAAAAAGCCAAGGACATTTCCTAAATAGGAGCTGTCACCGGACAGCAGCCGGGGTTCGGTCACCTGGTCAGTGTTGCGTTTGTGTATTGAGTAAAAGATATTTGTATCTTTGTGACATTTTAAGGGAGAAACGGTGTGTTTTTGCACATACGGTGTAATGTTAATAACATCCTTGTTTTAGCGTGCTCTTATTTGTTTGTGAACCATATTTGATTGTAAATTTTCTGTTTTAAAATCATTTCTTACGCCAAGCCACATTCCTTGTATGTGTGACGTTGTTGGCAGTGAAAGCGTCTCTGATTCTGATTCTAAAGCACACCGAGCACAGACAGCAGCGAACCTCTGCCAGCTCCAGCTTCCTAAAGGCATCTGTGTGGGCCGCGGTAAGAAAGGAAAGATCCCTGATCTGTCTCGGCTCAAGATGATTTCTTTTGTCCGGGCGGAGAGAGGTTGACAATGAGCCTTGGCACGCGGAGAGAGAGAGCTAGCTTGTGTCCTTCGGTCCGGTAGTTAGACAGTAGCTGCTGAAACACTCCGAGCTGAGCTGCAGCCAGATAAGTGGAAGACAAAGACGCTATTATACTGTAACACGTGGCCCCCCGGGGACATTACAACGCAGCACAATGCCGTTCTGCTGCAGGCTGCCGTGGAGGAGGTCGAGTTGCAGAACACGTGCGCGTGTGCGCGGTGACTCTGTGTGACTCCAGGTGATCAATGGCGCCGCCGTCCTGTGGTTCACGGGGACGTTGTGCATTCTAAGTTTCGTGCGCTGTTGTCAACACTTGATGAAGACAATCAGTCAGAGTTCCTGTCCGATTACATGTGTTGGTGCCTCTAATGTGCTTACAGTGGAACTCTATACACATTAAAGTCGATATGCAGGTCGTCCTCACTGCAGCGTACAGAAAGAAAGCTTGTGTTCGCCTTTAGTGGCTCCTGCTCTTTTT
>NC_136641.1:25996631-26009131 GCF_949748355.1 Melanostigma gelatinosum | reverse complement strand
ATTATGCCTGTTTAAATTATGCCTGTTTAAATTATGCCTGTGTAAACTGCTAGTTTGCATCAAAAGCGTTTCTGGCTTCTCGTGCAGAGAAAAAAGAAAACGCAATGTTGGAAAAACACAAGTAGCGTGTTGTTATCCACTGTTGAAAGCTTTGCCGGTGAAAGAATGAATGGACTGTAATTCGCAGATATTCGTTTGTAATCCACGTAATCGTGAACAAGTAAAGTCTCCGGGTGGTTTGGCACGGAGGTGGGCGGGTCAGACGATGTCAACGTTGATTTGTGTGTCACTTAACTTCCGTACTTAAGTAACTGAGTAACTTAGCGCTGAAGTCTTCGGTATAAAATCTTAAATACTGCGTTGTTGCATCTTCTATTCTGATCAAAATAGAAGAACGTCTGAAATAGTTCTAAGATGCTGCAACAGTCTTCTTGAAATAGAAGATGATTTCTTGTCAGCAAACGACTTTTTGACCGGCGGTCATCGCGAGCTTCAGCACATCAGCGTCCTGGACTTCAGCTGAGTCACGATCCGAGACGATGCACGAGTACACTAGCTTTTCCACTGCGTGATGCTTTCGATGTGCTGAATCAAGCTGATTTATTAGAGTTGCATTTCCAGCTTTCCCCTTCTCTGATGGTATTTAGAGCCTCAATGAGCCCCGGTCACAGTCACGCTGCTTTAAGGAACGCTCATCAACAGGATGCAGCCGATGCAGAAGTCAAAAGGGAGGTTGTGTTTCACAACCCGTCAGATTGTTGAAGCCGCCGAGCAACTTCCCATCTGAGTGATTCTTGAGAAAGAAGTCGGGTATTCTCTGTGACAAATTTGCAAGATTATAAAGTTGTAAATTTGGAGGAAAAACATCAAACAAAAATAGTGGTTGTCTTAAAAAATATTAATAATAACAATAATAGCTTTTATTTATTGAGCGCTTTTCAAGATACTCAAAGACACTTTACAAACATTAAAGTGTAAAATCATCATTTATTTATGTTGAGAAAAAAACTGAATATGAAAGATAGCATGTTTATGTATCTTTCAGGACCTTCATCTCAATCAGAGGGTATTCTTACCATAATAACACGACTTTAGCACTCAATTCAGACAAGTTTTTATCTCGTGCATTTATGACTTTAAAATCGAAAAAGAAAAAAGAATCGCAAATGTGCCACTTTAAGACAAAATCTGTTTTTTATCGTAAATTTATGACTTTTTAATCTCGATTAATTTTTTTCTTAAATTCACCATTTTAATCTTAGAGAATTTACATTATTTTCTTGTCAATTCATCTTTTATAATCTAGATTTTTTTTCTCATAAATGTATGACATTACAATCTAAAATAATTGTATTTATTCGTTTCTATGAATGTGACACTTTATTCTCGGTGAATAGCTTTTTTAATCTTGGAAATTACATTTCTTCGTAATAAGGCCCTCCTCCCCCGTCTCCGTAATCCACGTCGTAGTTTTGAACCCTCCCCTCCTTCTCAATAAATCCTTCTTCCCATCTCACTTTCTCTCTCCCTGTCGTACTGTTAGTACAGTACAGCGGGGGGGGGGGGGGGGGGGGGGGGGGGTTGGGTAATTACTTCTGCGCTCCAACCCTAAAATAACACGACTGTGCCTCACGGAACAGAGGGAGAAACACGAGACCAATCAAAACAAGCGGCGATGCAAGAGAAGGACGCCATTTAAAACCTGCAGGCGTTGCTTTAACTCGTCTCTGAGGGGGAGTGTCGGGGTGGCACCGCGGAGCGTGTCCCGTCCCGTCCCGTCCCGGTAATGTTATGGGTTCGATCTCTGACATCTCTGCACCGCTCTTGTGTTTTTGTCACCGCCTTGTATCCAGGAGGAGAGACGCCATTCTGATCTCGTTGCATGTTTAGCGCTGTGCATTTTCCTCCCAAAAAAACCATCACCGTCACCCACACACACCGTCCGTCCCCCCCCCCCCCCCCCCCGACCCCATGGCCCTCTAGTGCGGTCAGGGTTGGGTACGGTTGGGTCCGTGCCAGAGCAGCCAGTTTATGTAAGCCTCTTCAAAGAGAGCCAGTGAAAGAGCACACTGTACGGGGGAAGGGAAGTGTAAATACCAGCCTGATGTTGGCATAACACATACATCAAGAACATATGGGCTGCATGAAATCATACAAACACACATATTTATATTTTACACGTGCAGACATACACGTGCAGACCTCTGGCGTTGTGAAAGGTTGAAGAAGTATGAAGTTTCTAGAGACGCAGAGAGTTCTTGTGTCGATGTTTGACTTTCTGTTTTGCTTCAAGCGCTGAATCCCAAATTAGACTTTTTTCTCTCCCTACTGACCACGCACGGGCTTGACAGGAAAGCCCCGCCGCTGCTTTTTTGTGCATGTGCATATGTATATGTTTCTGCATAACTGCCCCTTGCGTGCACGCCGGCTTATATGTGAACATGCACGAGCGTGAACTTATTATTCACCACCATCTTTTCAGGTGTCATGAGGCGGTGAAAGTAGGAGGTCTGACAGCAACGCTGCCGATCAGACAAGACAGAACACGGCTCACACTCTTACTCACACACACCTGACTGGATCTGGCAGAGCCCCAAAGGACTTTTTTGTTGTTTTTTAAGGGGAACTTTGAAAACATGACTTCATGTAATTTCACGTGTGACGACCTGTTGACCCCACTTTCAGAGCAAAGTCTTGGTAGAAAATCAGTCGGGGGGCTGCTCGTAGTGGAGGAAGCAGAGTGTTGAAGCAGTGAAGGGGGCGCTGTGCGTCTGGGGTCTGTTTTCAGCGCCGGGCCTCGGCCCCGGCCCCGGTGAGGCTTCCAGGCCTCCCTGGAAGGAGCCAAGTCTTCTCCCCAGGCGCTGCCAACTCCCTGTGGTGGTGGTGTAGCTACATGTTCAATTATGCTCTGGAGCCTGCCTGTCTTTACCTATGCCTCGTAGGAAAACACTGTGTGTGTGTGTGTGTGTCTGTGTGTGTGTGTGTGTGTGTGTGTCCCTGCGAGGAGCGTGGACGCATTCCTGTGGGTAGGTAAGTGTGTGCATGTGTGTGCCGGCATGCTCTCTTGTGCATCTGGAGGCATCCTTTGATAAAAAGGGGGCGGGGGAGCAATTATCACTGCCAATAAAAACAACAACAAACAAACAATCGTTGTTCTGGGCCTCACCTTGTTGCACCACACCCCGTCCATAAACCTGATTTCACCAGGACGACTGACACGCAGAATGTGCTGCCGAAGCACTCTGAAGCCTGAATGTAGTGGCTACACGCCGCTCACGCGTGTGCTTATGTCCAGTACAGAGCACATGCATCCAGTCAACACCACAGGGGGTAACTTTGCCTTTTATGCATCCCGTCTTCTGGCCTCAGCACAAATGTCAGCATTGAGTATTGATCTGTGTGTTTTTATGCGATGCAACGAGCGCAGCTGTTGTCACAGAGATGGAGAAATTCACACTTGTTTTCGTCCAGTTCCTTGTAACTGAATTGTTAATCCATTTGACCATGTGCTCATTGTTTCCTTGTCTCTGGATGATGTTTGAAGCCGGTGATTGAACCCTCGTTCTAAAGCGAGAGTTGCTTCGTTTGTGTAAAACAAAGCCGACAAACTTCTGAACTTCCTGCCTCGTTAAGCGCTCGACTCCCCTTCAGGATCGGTGTTCGCTCGCACGTTTCTACAACGTGGCAAAAGCGTCAATAGACGTTCTGAGCGGTCCCACCGGGAGGTGGTGGACAGCCGGCTCTCATAGAGATGATTGTTTAAATACGCCGTTTATTTTCAGACCGTCTCTCCTGAAACACCTTCTTATTTGTGCGCTCAAATCGTGAAGGAAAGAGAAGCAGAAAGAGCTTAAAGGGAGAAGTTCAGACCCTACACTCTTCTCCCCTCCAGCACAATATTACAATATAATGGTCCTCACATCTTCAGAACCAGACTCAATGATGCAACGCCTGTGAGGGATTCTATGTGTATTCAGTCTTTCTTTCTCTTTTCTCTCGCTTTTCTATGCTTGAAGAAAAGAAACGTGTGGTTGCATAAATGTAATTGATGGTTCTGTTAGATTGCTGCTGAACCGTAAGCAGTTTACATATAAACTAAATATAGCTTTCAAAAGGCTGAAAACCAACAAATATGCATTGAAGCAGAATATTTTGTTTGTTGTGAATTTTGGAAATTGTATTTTTTTCAATAAATGTAGACGTTTGGAGTGAAGACTGACACAATCACAGCCGGTCGACTATTGCGCGCAATGCGTCTGTAAGTTGTTCGTAATAATTTGATTGTGAATGAACAGAATACATGAGTCCGTTCACAGAGAGCCGCTGTAATTACAGTCATCCGCCTTCAATCTTCGGGGTTTTGTTGCAGCAGCATCATTTAAAGGTGACGGTGGTGAGACTGTTACTGCTGAAGCTGATGTATTGATTTATCAGCGTGACTTTGTGTAGAATAGCTCTTACTTCCTCTACGTTGTGGCCACTTATGAGTATTACATGTGCGTCTCCAGTCCTTCGATATTTATATCTCTATTTTCAGCTTATTTGTTTTCGATGAGTTTTCTTAAGTTCTATTTCAGTCCCTGTTAGATGCCCCTGAACCCGACTCAACACAGCCGGTCTCTGTGAGCCGGTCTCTGTGAGCCGGTCTCTGTGAGCCGGTCTCTGTGGACGTATGATCTTTTTCTGACACAATAACGAGTAGTTAATCGGCTCAGATCCAGGCTGCCGTCTCCTTCCTCTTCTCATTTCATTACACCCTCTCCTCCAATTTGGGGAATTTCTCCATTCCCCAATTTAGCTAATTTGTTAAAACTTCACGTGTGATCCCAAGAGACTCCAAATGTGCACCCTGCTGGAGTTTTGTTTAAACTGCATAATGGCAAAATGTCCCTTTGGAGTGGAGCGTGTGTGTATGTGTGTGTGTGTGTGTGTGTGTGTGTGTGTGCGTGTGTGTGTGTGTGTGTTTTTGAAACCGACACACTGCGTATCTTGCCTTACATACACGTGTGTGTTACATGTGGAATATCCCGATAGACTACTGTTTTGTTTACGTCTTATTACCCCAGCAGGCCCAGTCACTGGGGAGCTACATCTGTAAACATCAGGCCTGGAGCTGTGTGTGTGTGTGTGTGTGTGTGTGTGTGTGTGTGTGTGTGTGTGCACGCAATGAAAAACCTCAAGAGATTATTTCACTCGGCTTGTTTTTTTCTCCTCTTTATCAACATGCAAGTGCCGTGTGTTCACGTGTTAACGGAGGAACAGCGTTTCTTCTGGCTGCCTTCAAGCTCAATGTTGAGAAAGTAAACAAATAGATTTGATCAGACATCGTTAAAGCTCCTCTGAGACCTGCGATACGAACGCTTCGTGAAACAGACCTCATCGGCCTTAAACCGGTTGCTTCTGATCATTTAACGTCAACAGTCTGTCCTCTGGTGTGACGGTAGAGATCCACTCTGAGGACCTGAGAGATCTGTTCAGCTGGTCCGGCGGTCCTGTCTTTGCGTGCTCAAAGTGTTGAGCCGGTTTGTTTGGAGCCGACCAATCAGGCGTGAGGGATGCGGACACAAACCGACATCAGAGATGTGACACTGCCACCATTCAGAGTCGTGGCCTACTTACCTCGCTCCCTGTCTCTTTCAGTCTCTTCCACAAACTCAAACAAACCCTGTTGTAATGTACATTAAGCTCAGAGCACTTAAAGTCTTCAGCATCGGCGCTCCTTGTTTAAATGTTGTTTCTTTAGGCTACATGCTGTATCACGTCTGGACCAAAGCTCACAGTGCAGTCACATTTACCAGAGCTCGGAGATTCCTAGACCGTTATCGACGTCTTCCAGTGGCCCAGTACAGCACGCTTCAGCCGGGGCCACAGCAGGGGGATCACCCAGCTGACCTGCAGTGGTATGGCTCGGCTCGGGAGCAAAGCCAGACGGAGAGAGTCTCCTCCCTCAACCAGGCCGAGTCGCTGGTCGGAGAGAAAGTACCTTCATTTAAAGTCTCACTGCTTTCAGCCGGCAGCGTGTTCGTAGCTCCTCTTGATGGAACTGAATGCACCTTTCTAGTTAAAATGGGTCTATACAGCGTTCATGTTAAATATTGTTATATCAGTATACTTTCACACGTTTTCGCCAGCTGATCAGTTTTAAATGTTTTTTGGTAAAATAAAAAGCGAGACAGTTTGGCTGAAGAGCTGCAGGCAGCAGGTGTGTATTTCAGTTTGGTTGAAGTCAAATCTCACAACGCGTCACACAGGAGGGCAGCAGCTTTCCCCGTGCCGACGTGTGTGAAACATCTTGTGCCGTTCCCACACTACAGGCGCTGATAGCGGTCGCTCACAGTGCGGCACGGTGTGGGCGTCTCAGACGTGGTGCGTGTGCTTTGGAAACGTCGAGAAGAACAAAACAAAACAACTCCAGAAATGACGAAATGTTCTCAGCAAATGTGACGAAGCAGAGATGAGATCGTCGGCCCTCCGTAATCTGCAGGACCGTGAAGAAGAGGAAACTGGGCGAGAAACAGTTAACGGCTTTCACGGCGTCGGAGCAAACGATCCGTCTCACCCTCTCCTCTCCGTTACTGTCTGTCTCTCGCTGTCTGTCTGTCTGTCAGCCCACAGAGGACTCATGCAGCTCGCAGAAATGCTGCTGCATGAGAGTCAAGGCCGTGACTCTGTGGCCAGCTTTAGTGCAGAGGTGTGCAGAGCAACACAGCAGGGCGGACAGCAGGCTGTTTATTTAACCGTTAGCCTGGGGGAAGGGAGGCCGAGCTGGCTGAGCAGAGTGGGGGGGGGGGGGCATGTTTTTTAGTAGGACTGCATTGTACGCACACATATACTTAAACACACACAACGGCCATTTTGCTTTTCTGAAACAAGTAAAACGTGGTTAGCTAATGCTACTCATGTGCAGTTTTCATGTGTTCATACAAATGAACGTCGAGAAGTTGTGATTTCTGCACTGAGAACGTGAAAATGATCCTGATGAGAGTAATAACAGGTTTCACTCCTTCTTTCTCTTCCCAGCTGATGAAAAGAGTCAATTAAAAACACATCAGATAGCGTTATATGTTAGCGTGGAGCGAAGCTAAGTTAGCTCGCTAGCTAGCCAACATAACGGCCATGCTGGTGCAGGTGTGATTTAGGGGCTCGGGGCCCTTTCACGAACTGTGACTGTTGGTGTCAGCAGTGGAAGGTCTGAAAAATGTTGAGGGTAAGAAAAAAGAAAAGCATTATCAGCACAATTCATTTCAAGGTGGAGCTTTCTATCAGTGTGATGCTGGATAGTTTCATGAATGCATCATCTTTTAATGGTTGTAATCTTTAAATCAAATCTAAACAACATAACATCACAATCTGTGTCTGTAAATGTAGTGGAAGTGCACAGTAAGTAGTAATCCACTGAGTTGCATATTTTTTAAGTGCTTTTGGGGCCTTTTGTAAGTTATTTCGAGTTAGAATAGAATGATCATATATTACTTCTCGTATCTAAACTTCATAGGCTCAGGTGAACGTTACTGGTAAACTCACTTTGAGATAGTCGGTGATGAGTGATGGAGGGGGTGGGAGATACCATTTAATTACATCATTTCAGCTCAACACACACACACACACACAGAAACGTGAAAGAGACGCTGCCCTCTATATGACGCGCACCTTTGCACACTTTTTGTCACGCATTCACCATAATATATACTGTTGCTCTCACTCTCTGTGACCCACAACACACTCTCTCTCTGTCTCTCTCTCTCTCTCACACACACACACACACACACACTCAGAGAAAGAGAGAGCCAGACACAAAGAGAAAACTACTTAACGGAGCTCCTCCACCCGGTATCATCCTTTCACAAACCGAACCCAGCCTGAACACCTGCAGTGAGAGAACCACGGCAAGTGCTGCTGGCCACACAAACGTCCGACGCCACTCGTACGTCACAGACGTTCCCGAACGGACTGCTGCTTGTGTGGTTTCCCAGGTCGGGTCACGATGTCGTTCCAAGAACCATAAACATCAGTTCTGGCAAGCGTGTGTGTTATGGAAAAAAAACAACTGCCGCTGACAGAGTGATGTGCAGATTTGTGTGTCCTCGTGTCTGTGTTGAAAGACACTGTTGTCTGAAGTGAGACGACTGCGTGAGCTTTTGAGGAGGAGGAGGAGGAGGAGGAAGATGAGAAGGGGAGCGTATGGAGTATAATCACACATTTGGAGAACGTTGAAAAGCCCCCGGGCCAACACTGACAAACACAGCTGCTTACTGACAAAGTAAATCTACTGGATGACTCTCTGCCTGCCTTTCACACACACACACACACACACACACACACACACACACACACACACACACACACTGCAAAGGGAGCATGTTTGAGGGTTTGAGCAGTGCCACTGGGCTGCCTCAGGTTGGATAATGACTCTTGGCCTGTCGGAGCAGAGTGCGAGCTGTCCAAAAAGCTGTCAACATCCCACTTACCCTAAAACCAGCAGGACTACGGCCGGCGCTGACGGGATCTTTGCCGGCAGTCTTCCCGACACACTTTAGCTGACACGCGCTGTTGAGGCTCCTGGAGTCGCACGCGGTCTCTCTTTTACCGTAACCCGGAGTTAAAAAACATACAGTTCGCACCAAGTTCAGTCAGGTCAGTGGAGCTGGTTCCTCTCAGAGTAACGGAAAGATGAGTTTCTTGGTGCAGAGTTTTCTAAGCATTCCTGGAGAGAGGATTGTAAGGGTATGATTAGCACTCAGATTGGAAATAACAACAACTGCAAGAGTTCTTTCTGAACAGTTCCCAGAACTGTGGAACTAAACTAGGTTTCCAGCACATCTGAAGAAATGTCACGAACTGGCAGATGAAAGTCTTCCGTCTGCACTGTTGCTGTTGTTCGCGCTGTTAGCACCGTTAGCTAGTAGCCGCTAGCTCAGACGTCTCCGTGTTCACTAGCCGGCCAATCACAAGTCGCAGTCAATCGAACAAACGCTTCTGTTTGGTTGCGAGTAAAAATCTTATATTTTTTCTACATCTGTGTGCAAAAAGGATCGATTGCAGCGATGATATGACTTGGGAAGTTTGAATACTACCTGGGGAAAGATATGGAGTACAGATACCCGACACAGGAAGTTGTACAACGAGTTGTAGAAAGTACTACCTGTAGTGCACGGTTAAAGGTCAGCATTTCCTCCATCGGTTCTTGGTCCCGCACTCTTCTTCCCTCGTCCATCTGTTCATCTTTACACTCTTTATTACGGAGGACGGAGGAACACGTAACTGTTTGATCTTCCACTTTTCGCATAAAGTAACTTAGTTGCCCTAATTGTTGCAATAACTCATAAAAGGCTCCACTTTTCTCCGTGTGCGTAGGTCATTAAAGGATGTAACTAAATTATGTCTTCTTTTCCAAGGCCTGCTTCTCTGTCGGTTTTCTTTCTTTTTCTTCTCCCTTCATCAAACCTCCCTCTGGCCACAGTCGGGCACCAGATGAAAATATGAAGTTAATCTCCCACACAAACGCAGAGCGGAGGCTGTAACTCGATACAGCCGGCTTTGTGGGAGGCCGACTCGTCCTCATCTCGCAGAATTAATACAAGTTGTCCACTTGTGAGGAATGAGATTAAAATGTAGTTGGCTCTTATTAAACCCCGGGAATGAACACAGTGGCATGAAGGATTCTTGGTGAGAGGGTTAGAAGGTGCGAAGATGTGTGTGTGTGTGTGTGTGTGTGTGTGTGTGTGTGTGTGTGTGTGTGTGTGTGTGTGTGTGTGTGTGTGTGTGTGTGTGTGTGTGTGTGTGTGTGTGTGTGTGTGTGTGTGTGTGTGTGTGTGTGGCGTACATTAGGGCGCAGTGTGTGTGTGCAGGGCGGGGGCTCGAGATTCCCAAGCAGGCCTTATTGGAGATGATTACTCTCATAAAACCTCTGCTCTCTAAATTGCCCCCTCCTCCTCCCCCTCCTCCTCCTCCTCCTCTTCCTCCTCCCATCTGCAGTCTAAACACACTTAATCAAGCGCAGGTGTGTCCTGATGCGTTTACAGACGAATCGCTGACAGACAATCTTCTACAGCAAAAACGAGAAGAAGAAGAGGCAGGAGACGTTTGGCCGTCTTCTTCCTCACGTTGCAGACGACATATACGAATGAAAATATGAGAATACGTGTTTCACATTTTGGTTTTCTTTTACTTTGCCTCTCGATTTCTTTCCTCTCCATCAGCCCTCTCTTCTCTTTTTTTCTCTCCCTCAGTCCCGTGTCTTCATTCACCGGCGGATCAGCCGGTGTTGGGGATCTGCGGGTTAATACGGTTACCGGGATAACAATCTCCCCCGCTGCATCGCTCCATGATAGATGGGGCACAGTGTGTGTGTGTGTGAGTGTGTGTGTGTGTGTGTGTGTGTGTGTGTGTGTCCTGAGTGATTGAGCAAGTGGGTGAGTGAGTGAGAGATAAAGTAAGCGGCGGCTGTGTGTGTGTGTGTGTGTGTGCGTGTGAGTGTGTGTGTGTGTGTGTGTGTGCGGTCGGGGAAGCGAGCGTGTGGCAGCAGTGGGGGCCGCGGTATCCGTCAGAGGAGAACAATGGCTTTTAAATGAATCTGGGAGGTCGTAAATCACACAAAGAGGGAGCCCAAATGCGGCGCTGATTGCCTGGACGTCGGAGTCGGCGGGACGACGAGGAAGGAGCGAATGAACGAGAGCCCCAGCGAGACACCTTGTTAACGCCGGAACAAAACGCCTCCATTAGGAGCCGATGGCCTACTTATGCAAATGAGTCCACACACAGACACTTCCTCTGCCGGGAGACTTCTGTCCTTGGGAAAGGCAGTCAGTCAGTCAGGACCAATGTAAATAAATCAAAGGACAAACATTTTCACATTATATATTCATCGGTCTGGTGCATAGACTGCATGTCAGCAGTGGACGTAGTCATCGTGACATCACCCGTTGGTTTGTGGACTGATGTTTTGAAGCCTTGAGTTCGGCAATTTTGCCGTCGCCATCTTGAATTACGGCCGTCGCCATCTCGCTACTTCCGCAACCAATTAACGGACGTTACTGCAAAAGGTGTTTAAGTTATTTTTTAGCTTTACACCAGACCCAGCGGCAACCTCCGGTTCTGCCGGGTGAAACCGATGCGTCATGTGTTAAAGCTGCATTCTCTCTAGTGTCCACCAGGGGGCGACTCCTCTGGTTGTATAGAAGTCTATAGAAAATGACTCTACTTCTCTCTTGATTTATTACCTCAGTAAACATTGTAAACATGAGTTTATGTCTCAATCTCTAGTTTCAAGTCTTCTTCAATACAGCATGATGTTCATTTAGTACATTATGGTCCATTTAGAGTCACACAGACCATAAAGCAGGAGATGCTTTAGGGCGGGGCTACACGCTGATTGACAGGTCTCTACCACGGCGTTGTCCGGTCTGGGAGTTGTCCGTGTTTTCGTCTTTCAACTTTAACCTTTTCACAGTGTTTTCCCTTCATGGCAGTTAATTGTAACATTTTGGTTCCTTCTGGTTAAAAAAAACAACAAGATGGCGACGGCCAAAATGCCAAACTAGAGGCTTCAAAACGTCAGTCCACAAACCAACTGGTTACGTCACGGTGACTACGTCCGCTTTTAGGGTTTACAGACTGATTTTAAAACCCAACCATGATGTTTTTGCTGGTTTTCTTGCCGAAACCTACGGACGTGTTTCTGTTTCCTGCCACCGTGCGCTGGGCTCACCGGTATGTTAGAAAGCGGCGCCGTGGGGTTCGACAAAGCGTCGGAATGCGACGGGTTGTAACGAGAACGTGTTGGGTAGACCTGTGCTGACTTCACACTTTTGCCGAACACTGTTGATCTTTTCAAATATTGAGAAATGTTGAGCTCTACAAACATTGAAGTAGACGATAAAGGTCTTGCCTAACTTGCAGTCGGTTGAATATATCTTTTCCTTAATCTCATATCATTTGAATTGGCTCCATGAAGATATAATTTCAGCGTCACCGGTAATGTCTGTGGCTGTTGCTGCACGTGTTAATACCAAGCAGTTGTAAATCATTGGAGCTCTGCTTCATTATGGTGAACGCCAGCGTTGCCTCAGAGCGAGATGAGTGTAATTACAGGTATGTGGAGAGAAAACATGCAATTACAGATGTACAGGAGGCATTTGGGACACTTTGTCAGCTGCTGTGCTGTGGAAGCTTGTTCGTCTCTCCTCTCCTCTCCCGTGTGGTGGAATCATAACTTCATTTACTCAAGTGCCGTAGTGAAGCACATTCAATCTAAAGGTTGTTTTACTCGAGGTTATGTACTTTTACTCCATATTTCAGCGAGACATATACTTTTTACTTTGAGAGCTATAGTTACGAGTTACTTTACAGATTTTACCAATATTTCACCAGAAATATTAAGATTAGCGAAAAGTCCGTGACAAATTTGTGCAGCAGCGATTCCTCTTCTTTGGAGGTGGACAGATGCATTGTTAGCGCCCCCCCCCCTCTCCCCCGTCTCTTTCCCGGGCTTGTTGTGTACT
>NC_136641.1:25951631-25986631 GCF_949748355.1 Melanostigma gelatinosum | reverse complement strand
GGTTTCGGAACCAACACTATAGGGCTGCACCACTCGCTCGTCGAGGGTTCGATGATGTCGGCCTCCAGCATACTCTGTACCTCCCTCTCTATCGCCCCCCGGCGGGCTTCGGGGATGCGGTACGGCCTTAGCTTCACCTTCTTCCCGGGCTCGGTGATTATCCGGTGTTGCACCAGTGTGGTGTATCCGGGGTCCGGGGAGAACACGTCCCGGAACCGATCCACCATTTCCCGGACGTCCTGCTTCTGCCGGGGGGTCAACTCTTCTCCCACGGGTACCTCGACTGGCTCCGTTTTTCCTGGGAGGGTAGAGAGAGAGAAACAGAGCATGGCATCCCTACGCACCCATTTCTTGAGCAGGTTCACATGATAAACCTTCGTCGGGTGCCTCCGACCTGGTTGCCGGACTCGGTAGTTTACCGGCCCCACTTTCTCCATTACTTCATACGGCCCCCTCCATCGGGCTAGAAACTTACATTCCGCCGTGGGTACCAGGACCAACACCCGATCCCCTGGGTTAAACACTCGGGGTTGGGTTCCCCGGTTGTACACGCGGGCTTGGGCCGCCTGTGCCTCGGCCATGTGTTCTCGGACGATGGGCCAGAGGGATGCCATCCTCACCCTCATCTCCTCGACGTGGTCCACCATGGTGCGGTAGGGGGAGGGTTGGTGTTCCCAGGCTTCTTTGGCCAGGTCGAGTAGCCCCCGGGGTCGTCGACCGTACAGGAGCTCGAAGGGCGAGAATCCGGTAGATGCCTGGGGCACCTCTCTGATGGAGAACATCAGGAAGGGTAGCAGTTGGTCCCAATTCTTCCCGTCCTGGTCCATGGTTTTTTTCAACATTTTCTTCAGTGTCTGGTTGAATCGTTCTACTAGTCCGTCCGTTTGGGGGTGATACACCGACGTCCTCAGTTGGGTCACCTTCAGCATGCCACACAGATCCTTCATGATCCTAGACATGAACGGGGTTCCTTGGTCGGTGAGAATCTCCTCCGGTATTCCGACCCTGGAAAACAACATCACCAGCTCCCTTGCAATGCCCTTGGTGGCCATAGAGCGTAGGGGAATGGCTTCGGGATACCGGGTGGCGTAATCCACTATCACCAGGATGTACCTGTGTCCCCGGTTGGTCTTGGGTAGGGGCCCCACTAGGTCCATCCCGATCCTGCTGAAGGGGACGGTGATGATCGGCAGGGGCACCAGCGGGTTTCTGTGATGGGGTTGTGGGGCCACTTGTTGACATTCGGGGCAGCTCCGGCAGTAATCCTCCACGGCTTTTTTTATCCCGGGCCAGTGGAACCTGGCCCTCACCCTTTCCAGGGTTTTCTCCACTCCTAGATGGGCACCTAAGATATGGGAGTGGGCTAACTGGAGGACAGAGGGTATGAAAGGACGTGGTACCAGTAACAACCTGAGGGGGGCCCCGTCCTTTATTACTACCTGGTAGAGGAGCCCGTTATAAATGGAGAAATGTGTGGGAGGGAGGTCTCTTACCCCGTCCAGTGGTCGTCCGTCTACGGCGGCCACCTGCCGAAGGGCGTGGGCTAGGTTGGGGTCCTCCAACTGGGCCGTCCCAAACCTCCCTGTGAGGGGCCCGGGTAAGATGGGCTCCTCCGGGTCCTGGGGGAACAGCCCGGCCAGCTCCTCTTCTTCGAGGGAGGGGGTATCTGCCTCCTCGGGGATGGGTGGCGCCTCTCCTTCGGGCTCACTGGGGCTGGAGGGTCCGTCGTTCTCGACGGCTGTGGCATATACGTCCTCGGGGTTGGGTTGGGTGGCCTCCACCAACGCCCGGGCCACGGCACTGGCGACTCCTTCCGATAGGGGATCGGTGGAGATCTCCTCCCCCAGCCCACAGATGGCTTTCTTCTTGGACTTTCGGTGAGGGGTCGTACCTGGTTTCACCACCAGGCTGCGCCACAGCTCCTGGAACACGGGCAGGTCTCGGCCGACCAGCACCTCTACGGGGAGTCCTTCCACTACTCCTGCAGTGCCGACGTATCTACCCCTCGTCGTGTATATTTCGAGGGCGGTGGTGGGGTATTCGCGGGTCTCCCCATGGATGCACGTGACCGCTCGGGTGCCGGTTAGGAGCGGGTACTGAGCAAACGTAGGTCTCACCAAGGTAATCGCGCTCCCGGAATCCACCATCGCGGAGGCGTCGCGGCCGTTTACTTTGACCGGGGTGAGGGGCATGAGGTCCTCGTGAGTGGCCCAGCATCCGGTAATCAGTCCGCATGGGCGACTCCCCTCACTGGCCGTGGTCATGGGTGCGTCCTGGCGGTGAGGACATTCCCATGCGATGTGCCCGATCTCGCCGCAGTGGTAGCACCTCCTCTCTTCCGGTCCACCCGCCGGCCGACGTCGGGGAAAGCCTGGGGGAAAGGAGGGAGACACATAGGTAGTTTCCTCCGTTCTCATCTTTTCTTTGCGGGTGGACCCCTCCACTTTCGGGTTTCTTCCCCCACGCACTAACGCTTGTGCTGCGTGGTAACCCTCCATGATCTCTACCAGTTCCTCGAGGTTGCGGGGGTTTCTCTGGCCGGCCAATTTTTTTGCCTCATACGGGAGGGATCTGAGGAATTTGTCCATGACGACACGATCGGTGGGCGACACCTCGGTGGGCTCTGCGTGCAGCCAGGCCGTCGTAATCCTCTTGATCTCATGCATCTGGGCTCGCGGAGAAAGGGAGGTGTCATATGTCCATTCATGAAATCGTTGTGCCTTTAGTACCAGCGTGACCCCGCATCGCTGTAACGCTTCCGCTTTCAACACCCGGAAGTCAACTTTTCCAGCGCGCTCTAAGTCCTGATACGTTACTTGCGTTTCGTTGATCAAAAAGGGGGCTATCAACTCAGCCCAGTGCTCTTCTGGCCATTTTTCCCGGAGTGCCGTTGTCTGGAATATCTGAAAAAATATTTCCACATCGTCAGCTGCCGTCTGCTTGAGAAGGAAGCGCGCTGGGTTGGCTTTCTCCACGGTACGTTGCTCCTGTTGTGTCTGTAACATGCCCTTGATGTCGCTTTGCATCGCCTCCGCGCGTTCGGTTTGTACCGCCATATACTGCTCCATGTGTACTTGCTGTTGGTATTGTTGTTGCTGCTGTGCTTGGAGGATTTGCATTTGTACTTGCATGGCTTGTTCGTGGCGTTTTTGGGTTTCCTGGTTGCTAGCGATTAGCCCCGCTAGCAGCTCTTGAAATGGCACCGGGGTGGCCATGCTTACTGGGTTGGTCGGTCTATCGGTCAGTGTTGCCAGAACCGGACGATGCCCACATTCTCCACCAAATTGTGACAGCCCCCGGGGTGGCAAGGGGGTTTCACGACAACACGGACCAATAAACACAACCAGTCGGTAGATAAATGGTGCAAGTGAGGTTTTTACTGAAGATAGAGAGTGGATAGAGGTAGGATAGACACTCAACAATACACTGTCCGCTTTCCAGAGGGATGGTCGGGGTTCACTTCCACGGTTCGGTGCACAACGGGTATTCCTCAGACGGTCCAGGGCGCGGGCAGGAGCAGGGTAGTCGTACAGGCAGGGGTCGGGAGCCGGGCGGGTAGTCAGACGTTCCAGGGTGATCAAGGGGTAAGCCAGTTGTCTCCAATGCGTTTGCTGTGTCTCCGTCTCTTTCCACTCCTACTCTCTCCTAGTTTCCTGTGTCCGGGGCCCTTTTATAGTCCCCTCCTCCTCCTCCGATAGGGTGTGGTCGCTCCCTCGGCTCTCCTCCTCAGGTGTTGCTTGTTTGGGCTGATGGTGGTTTGGCGCTCTTTTCCACTCCCTGACATGGGGCTCCGCCTCCATGTCCGGCAATATCGTCCCTCTACCACTTCTCCTCTGAGGTTGCCCCTCCGGCTGCCACAATACATATATATATGTATATATATATGTATGTATATATACTATAAAGAAAACACATGACTTTGATCCAGGAGACCACTTTTCGTATCCCTTGCAAAACTAAAAGTAAATGTTGACAGTTCGTCACATGAGTCGTTAGTTACGTGAGTCACTAACCAGGTGAATCCGACACACGTCTCTGGTAGAGACCTGTCAATCACCGTGTAGCCCCGCCCCTAAAGCATCCCCTGCTTTATGGTCTGTGTGACTCTAAATGGACCATAATGTACTAAATGAACATCATGCTGTGTTGAAGAAGACTTGAAACTAGAGATTGAGACATAAACTCATGTTTACAATGTTTACTGAGGGAATAAATCAAGAGAGAAGTAGAGTCATTTTCTATAGACTTCTATACAACCAGAGGAGTCGCCCCCTGGTGGACACTAGAGAGAATGCAGCTTTAACACATGAAGCTTTGACTTCACTCTGCAGAACCGCAGCTTGTCTCCTGGTGGAACCTCTCCGTGAGTTTGGCTTTGCGTCCCGTCTTATTGTTCTACCATCAGTCTTTGTTCTGCCCTGTTGGACTAGCGATGTCGCCGTGTTCCCACAACTCAGCAATTACTTTTGTCGGTACAATGTCGTCATAACTAATACAAGTGACAACCACACCTTTAAAAATGACTCTCGAGCTGCAATAAACCGGAATTATCCTTAAAAATCAAATGGGAGCTACTGCATGCTACCATTCCGCCATGTGATTACGATTTAAGCTGCAATCAAACCACTCAGGTCACAAATAGCTGGAAATTACCAGCGTGTGTAAATGTGCTTGTGTGTGCACGTGTGTGAATGTGCGGTGTGAATTTGGCATGTGGGCTGAGAGGTACTGGAAGCTCTTCATCTTTTATTGAAAGCAGTTATCTGGAAGTGTGGTTTCTCAGGTTATTGTGGCCTGGAACACACACACACACACACACACACACACATACACACTAAATGTGATAAAAAGACGTTGTATAATCGCTCTGTGCCGTACCCTGACACACACACATGTATTCCACCACGCCCCAAAAGCTTTGCCAGCCCATATGGCTCGGGGATAATAAACCGAACAGCCAGCAACACGTCTCCTGTGCTCGCGAGCCAAGCGAGCCAGAGGAATGCACATCCAGTTTACTCCCTCCCTTTATTCTTCCTCCCCTCCTCTTGTCTGTTTGTCATTCTCCCTCTTCTCCGAGGCGTCGAGTGAAGGGCTCTCTGTTTTAAAGCGAAGCCGTCTTGAGTGTGTGTGTGGCCGCGGCGTGCTAACGGAACCAGTGCGGCGACGCGTCTGCTCGCCCTCTTGGGGTGGAGGGGAAGAGGGAGAGTTGGGTTTCGAAAAAAGAAGAGTGCGAGGATGGAATGGAAGGGAAATAAACAGCGAGGCGGGGGAGAGAGGGTGAACGGGGGAGAGATGGGACGGTGAGGAAGGGGGAGACAGTTTTGCAGCATCTCCCTCCAAATCTCTCAAATGCCAAATATGAATGTGACCAAACACACCTCTGGATTTGGAGCACGGCTGCTTGGTTGAGCGCGACCCTCCCCCCCCCCCCCCCCCCTCGAGGGCGAAGGGAGGGGAGAGGAGGGGGGAGAGAGTGGGAGGAGAGCAGAGGCAGCGAGCAGCACAGTTCTGGATCACCTTCAAAGAGCTCCAATCCCAACGGAGAGACCGGATTCCTCTGCGGAGAGAGAGCGAAAAGGGGGAGAGTGCAATGGGAGGAAGAGAGAGAGACATGGGAGGCAAGGAGAAAGTGTGAAAAGAGAGAGGGAAAAAAGTGGTTTTGGGTTATAACTTCTTTCCCCACTCTTTGACTCCCCTCCCTCCCTCTTTTTTTGTTTTCTCTTCTCTCCCTCTGCACGGCGTGCATGCACTTGTCCTTCATACTGGCCTGGACTCAGATGATCTATCTGTGTGCCGGAGCAGGGAGACGTGGGAGACGGGGGAGACGTGGGAGACGTGGGAGATCTGGCCCTGCACAAAGGCGTCGTTGTGCCTCCCTGGAGCTTCCTTTAGGGGGCCGGCATGTGTGCATGTATGCGCCCGTGTTTGCGTGTGTGTGTGTGTGTGTGTAGGATGAGTAGGAGTTTACCTTCTCCACCCCCCCCCCACCCCCCCCACCCACACACCCTCCAGAAGGTTCTCCAAAACAGCCAAGGACGCTGCCACCGAGGCGTCTCATTCTTGTGCACGTGGCGGATGACTTTCAAGCTCTGCACCTATAAGCCTCTTAAAGAAAAGTGTGACAATTCAAAAAAGAAAGCCTTTGGATTTTGTTCAGCATTTTCACCATTTGTGAATTTGGGGCAGATTTTCATGTTTTTTGTGTGTGTGTGTGTGTGTGTGTGTGTGTGTGTGTGTGTGTGTGTGTGTGTGTGTGTGTGTGTGTGTGTGTGTGTGTGTGTGTGTGTGTGTGTGTGTGTGTGTACATCAGTGGCAGACCTTCATCCTGAGTCTGGGTCAGCAGTTTGTTTAGCATCAATTAGAGGCTCTGTGTTCCTCAACGCAAGCATGAAGGGAGAACTAACATGCAGTGGCACATTCCCACCAGTGCCATATGTGCATATACTGTATATACACACATATATATGTGTGTATATATATGTGTGTACATATACATATGTAACACACGGCACCTCAGCTGGACAGTGCTAGCGCGTGTCTTTGTGCGTATGTATGAGTGCGCGCGTGCATAAGTGAATGATTCAAATTCAGGAAAGTGCTCTTCACTTATCCATTTCTTTCCTCTCTCCTCCTCGGTCTTCTTACTTTTCCTCTCCTCCTCTCTCTCAAGGACTTTGGTCTGACCACAGCCATTTCCCCTTTGCCTCTGCTGTGCCGAGCAACACACAGCACATAGTTTCCACAGAACATGCGTATAACGGGACGGGAGATATATAGATCCTGCAGAAAGCCTCTTGTAAAGACGACTGGGGCTAAAGATTTCCTGCTCCGCTGAAAAACACATGTTCAGTGGCTTCAGTGCAGACTTTCCTCTTGAAGTGGAGGACGCTACACCCGGACGCTGACACGTGGCTAATATCCTCCCGAAGCAACAATAAATGCAGCGTATGGTTGTGATAAATGAAGCGCCGATGCGATTGCTCGGCCTTGTGGTGGTGGGTCGTGTTTTTATTGTCGTGGTTTTGGAGAGCAATCGTTGCTGAACAGAGTGATTCAAAGTGATTATAGTTTGAGCCCTCCGTTCCTTCTGAAGCTGGAGAGGAGCTCGCGGAGAGGAGCTCGTGGGGAGCTCATGAGGAGCTCATGGAGAAGAGCTCGTGAGGAGCTCATGGAGAAGAGCTCGTGAGGAGCTCATGGAGAAGAGCTCGTGAGGAGCTCATGAGGAGCTCATGGAGAAGAGCTCATGAGGAGCTCGTGGAGAGGAGCTCGTGGGAGTTGTAGCTTTAACCGGCTAATTCAGGACAGAACCCGGCTCGACCGCTAAAGACGCTTGTTTGGTCTAAGAAGACAACACTTTAATGTCTTTTTATCCTGATTGTCTTTTTCTCTATTAAAGTAACTTGAAAAGTGAATTTGCCTCGTTGTGACGGAAACAAAGTGTTCTCTGACGCATAGAAATAAAGGCGCTAACTAGAACCATTTACGGTTCTTCAGCTTGTCCTCATAGGTGAACCCTTTCAGAGGGTTCTACCCAGAACCCTCTCTGGAGGTTATATCCAATAACCCACCCAGGGTTCTACCGAGGACCCTGCACATCCCACCAAGACGGTTCTACCAAGAACCCTTTTATGTTCCAAGTGTTTAATCTGGACCACACCTCGAGGGTTCTGCCGAGAACGTTTTTATATTCCACGGGCTGCATCTAGAATCCACCCAGGGGGTTCTACTGGGAACCCTCGTACGTTCCAAGGGTTTCATCGAGAACTCATCCAGAGAGTTCTACCGGGAACCCTTTTATGTTCGAAGGGCTTGGTTGGTGTGTTGCAGTGCAACAATCCTCGTTCAAAATCATAGATTCTGTCGGCGTGTGTTCCGCGTTGTGAGCGTTCCCTTCTAACAGCAATTCTTTCAACAATCCTTCAAGAACTCTTTCTTCCAAAAAGGGTTCTTTGGATAAAAAGGGTTTCTTACGAAGAACCCTTGGAAAACCATTTCTTCAAAAAAGGGTTCTTTAGGACCTCAACCCTTCAGGAAAACAATGCTTTTGGAACCCTTATTTCTAAGAGTGTGCCATTGGAAAGGTTCTGCCTCAGCCAACTCTCCGTCACTCGTAACGTGTCGAAGTCTATCTTTGTAGTTTTGATATTTAAACCTGCATTTAATGCGTGTTCGGTAATACTATACCTGAAAACGAAACCGGAGATCTTAAATACCTCATGTGCTGCACGTTTAGATGCGATCATGTGGTGCCGTTACATTATTATGTCATTAACAACTCTTTCTGAACAGCAGAGTCTGTGTCGTGCTCCTCGGATCACTTTGAAGCATCAACACAACCCGACGTGTTAATGGAGCTTCTGTGAACAACTGCCTCCAACGAAAGAGATGCATCATTCATGATCAAAAGTATTATGTTGAAGGTGATTAGAACATGCCTAACCCTCTTAGGGATTATTAGAAACAAAACAACGTACCGCACACAGGCACGACATGGCCACAACCCTTCAGTTCGTCAGTTCTTATGTCGCTTCTTTGCTTTGATTACACCTCCTGAATAAATATGGAATTAAGTTTCATTTCTTTTTGAGTTCTTTGATGGGGGATGGATGTCAGAGGGCCTCTGCCAGGAGGACGCTTTCCTGGCTTTGCCAAGGTATGCCCTCCTCCCTCCCTCCTCCCCCCTCCTCCCTCCCCCCTCCCTCCTCCCCCCTCCCTCTCGTGTGGAGCGAAGCTCTACACTCGCTTGTAAATAGTGAGATAAGTGTGGTTTACCCGTAGCTCGGGTGTAAGGTGCACTCAGCACCGCCCTGACATGTCTGTGCCAAAGCCCAACGGGGGTGTAATTACCTGGGACTGGGTCAGCACTTTATCCTGGGTAAAGAATACCTGCCTACTTATAGAAAGGGGAATAGAGAGGGCAGCTCCATGCAGGGGGGGGGAAGCCTGTCTTCACACATCCAAGCCGACTGCTCCTCCGTGTTGGGAAGCGCTCTCGTAGTTCAGCGGAGTCATATAACGGCGTGAGGACTCCCAGACCTGACCAATGTTCCACTTCTCTTCCTCCGACTGCTGCGGCCCACTTCCAGTCCAGCGGACCCTGTTCCTGTGCCTCGCTGTGTTCCCCACTACGCCACACCTGTCTCCCTCTGCCCTCTCCAAGTCGAGGACGGGGAGAGAGCGAGAGGGCCCCGAGCAGAGCTTCATCAGAGCCCATCGGAGGGCGCTTGTGTCAAATGTAAATGGTATGCGCTTACGCCGCAAATCGCAGACACATGTTCTCGTCTCTCCCTGTGGCTGCTGCCTCTCGCTCGTCTTCGCCACCTTAATGCAGCGTAATCATCCTCATTACCTAATGAGACCCTACTGTACACACACGCCCCTCCTGCACATGTGTGTAAAGAGCAGCCACATGCTCCCGCTGAGCGCTATAGCGCCGCTACAGTATCAACAGAGGGGCTCGCATTGCCACAACGCTGCAAAGCCTCTAATGCCACAGTAATATACTGTCGTGTGAGTTATCAACAGGACGGTGAGCGCTGCGTTAGGCCGGCAGCTGGGGAGGAGAGAACCCCCTCATTAGCTTCCTCCAATGTATCTACTCCTGCTAATCTCTCACAATAACATAATCTCTTTAAAAGTGCTGCAGCTTAAATCCAATCTGCCTAAAACCTGACACGTGATTGAGGTCAATCCTCAGTAAACCCCAAACTGTGGGGTCTCGAGAACGACCCCCCCCCCCGTCTGAAGCTTACAGTACAGTGTGTGCAGGTATTGCATCAGCAGGCTGTGCTCATGCAACGTTCGTATGTACCTATAAAAACGAATGCACTGTAATTTGTATATATCCCACAAAATGAATTCCCATTTAATCCACGTCATCATGAACCAGACCACAGGGCGGGCGGCTCAAACATAAACCATCGTTCCCCACGTAAAGCCAGACGTCAACGTTGATTTATTCATCTAGTAACGGAACTTCTGCAGGTATTCAACCCAAACGGCGATCTTTGACGAAACCCAACGAAGCTGTGTTTCCTGTGAAGACGGAACTTTATTTTGAAAAGACTGCATGCAGTGAACAAGCAGAAGACATATATGTATGCATGTAACTCGTGAAAACTTTTGTAGGAACACGCACAAAATATGAGGACTGACTTGTGTGCTGCATATCCGCACCGTGTGTTTTCCTCTGATTCGGACTCCTTATGCTGTCAGTCGGAGCCCGGCCTGCCGCCTGCCTGTGCCTCTGATCCCAGAGCAGTTTGCATCCCTTTCTCAGCCTCTGTTCTATCCAACCCGGGTAGTAAAGCGCCGTTCTGCTCTTTTCTTTCTTCATTTTGTGATGTTTTTCCATAGTGTCTCTTGCCTCCAAACCACTCACAGATGTTGGCAGCGGGGAGCGTTGTGGCAACTCCAAAACGAGGAAATCTAAATCGAGATCAGGCTGTAAAATAAGAGAGAAAAGGCCGACGGAGGAGGGAGAAAAGAAGGGGAGAGCGAGGCAGCAAATGCCAGAATGGGGTGAGAGAGAAAGTCAGTCAGTGGACATTCGTGTCGAATTCGTGGAGCGACAACAGGAATATATACCTTCTGGGCATCGAAGAGCAGCTTCTTCTTTGGCTTTACTCTGATTCAAACTCTTCATTCTGTGTTTCTAACAGACAAATAAACAGAATTTAACAGACAAATAAAGGCAGGAATAAAAACTGACGTCTGACTACAGGATACGCACACTTTCTGGAAACTTCTGCAGCTTCTCGGCGGCTGCTAGATCCCTCTTTCAATTCTATAAGGTTCTAAACCACAACTTCACATTCACTGGTCCAGTTCGGGCGCCATTGGCAGGTTTTTATGTCTTAAATCCAGCGTATAGGAATAACACCCTCAAATCTGAATTTACCGAGGCTGGGAAACAGTTTGGCCGGGTCGAAAGGTAGACTGGGCCAACCTCTGTGGTGGTCGCTCTCCGTCACCTCCCTCCACCTGCTTTCCAGGAAGTAGCCTCGTCCCGCCGGATCAGAGAGGAAATGTGTTGAGATGCCACATCCTGCAGTCAGAGTTCACTGCAGCCAACGCTTCTTATGTCCTATGGAGGGGGAGGGGGGGAGGGAGGGAGAGAGAGAGAGAGAGAGTGTGTTTGCAGTCATCCCCACTCTCCTGCACGGTGATTGTGAAGATGAGTGACCTGTCCCCCCCCCCCCCACTGCACTTTATTTATTAATGGATCCATTCAATTATTAACTTCACATCTCAGGGCGACAGCAGGCCAGAGCGCGGTGCTCTGGCTGGAGATGATGCAGCACACGGACAGAGTGTTGGTGAGCAGAACATCTTCTTCATTATTATTATTAATTCGATCAAACGTCAGAAACGGTGTCAGAGAAGATGGCAACGCGCAAACTGCAACACTCAAAACAAAAATAGATTTCATTTCACGCTCCTAATTTGTGCAGAGCTGAAAGAAGTTTCACATTCATAAATCATTTGATACAACTTCTTATGCATCGCTTGACGGTACTTGTACTCTGTTCCCATTTCATGCTACTTTAGACTTTTAACTCGACAATTATTTTGAAGCCAACCTTCTATTGCCCCACCATTGCTTTACCTCCTGCAGCGATAGATGCTGACTGAACAGACATTTATCTTTTTGTTTATTGATATTTTGTTCCCATCCGATGAGCTTATGAATTAGTAGGCATTGTTGGACACGATATACAGAATATATAACATATATATATATATATAATATATATTAAAATGATCTCCACCCAGACGGAGTACAACAGTACAACTCTACTTAAAGCTGGGGTTGGTAAAGTCTCGAGAAACCAGCAAGAACACTTCTCCAACAGAAGAACTCTTTTTCAATGAGAGTATGGCAGCATTAGCTCCAAAAGTTGCTAAATCTAGCAACAAAGTTGCTCAGTCTTCGTCACTGACAGATCGTCCCTTCAGTCACTCCCCCAAAACGATCATTACGAACGTAAACCACCAACATGGCTGCTGTGTGTGGTGAGATTAGATTCACTGATTGCTGTCGGGATGTGAAGAGAATCTCAACAAAAATATCAACCACTTTGTTTTGAAGATGATAACGTCCTGTTGGCAGCAGAGGTTGCTGGTTCAAACGTATCATTGTGCGCTCGGTGTCTGCTCTTATCTCCTCTCTGGCCTTATCCCCCCCGAGCAGCGGCCAGACGTGGATCAATCCCACCCGGGATCGGGTTTCACATCCCGGAAGCAACGACGTGCACACGTGGGGTCACTTGCATCGACCCGCCGCCGCCGCCGCCGCAGGTCTCCGTCCTACACGACTCATCACAAAGAGCGGGGCTGCGGCGGGCGAGGTCAGGCAGCGACGGCCGCCTCTCGTCTGTGGAGCCTTTAAGAGACGTCGTCATTGATGATGTCATTACAGCATGACGTGAATGTAAGTACAGTTTATAAGTACAGTTTTCTTATGTAGAATTACTGGCGAGCCTGAATTATAGTGTAGAAATAATCACATTTTAGGAAGTGGTAAGATTTCCTACATCAAAATGTAGAACGGAAAGCAAAATACTGAACCGCAAACTTGAGCTAAATTTGATATTCAGAGTATTAATATGGCAGCAAACAACTGTGATCAATGTAAAGATGTGCTTCTGGTCTGCTGCTCTCAGACGGAGCTTTCAGCTGATAATGTCAGACACAAAAAACAACACATCTTACCAAGTATATTAGTATATTAGTATATTTGTAGCTCTGTTAATTAGCGGCCGTGGTTCAGATAAAGGCCTCATTTCAAGAGATTTACTGAGCAAATTTTAAAAAAGTGTTTTTCACGTATTTTTGAAGTGGCCTTCTTCTCCATAGCTGCTAGCAGCCGACTCAGCTGCTGAGAGTCAATAGAAACACTCCCAGTGTTGTATTTGTACCTTTAAAGTGCAGCTCAGTGTTCCCACACGCTGTAAGAACAAGAGTCGTGCTCACCTGCTTTTTAATTCGTCAAACGAGTGAAGTGATTATTTGTGTGCAATTATTTAAGAGTGTGCATCTGTGTGTGTTTTTGTGTTCCTTTGTGTGTGTGTGTGTGTGTGTGTGTGTGTGTGTTCCAATGCAAACACAATGACACCAGGGGATGAAAGGAATATGGCGCTCTAATTGTTCTTTCGATTTTTTTTACTGTTCGGTTGTCCGACTCTCCATCGGCATCCTAAACGATCGCGACTGTTCTCCGAACTATCCAACATGTCTCAGGTCTGTGTGTGTGTGTGTTTCAGGCTGGCTATTTGAATCTCACTGTTGTCAGCGCGCTGGACTCGCGTCCAGTAAAAAAAAACGAAAGACCAATTAGAGCGCCATATTCCTTTCATCCCTTGGTGTCATTGTGTTTGCATTGGTGAGTGAACACTAACATACACACACACACACACACATTCAACCCTTTCAGTAACCGGTTAATGTTCTCCTGTGTGTGTGTGTGTGTGTGTGTGTGTGTGTGTGTGTGTGTGTGTGTGTGTGTGTGTGTGTGTGTGTGTGTGTGTGTGTGTGTGTGTGTGTGTCCCTTGGGGAAAGCCTGCTTTAATTCCCTGGGAAATCATTGTGATTTAGAGCAGCAGGGAAGTCACTTCCAATGAAAGTCAATGGGCCGCTGGTGTGGCAGTGGGCTGGACTGCTTGTGTGTGTGTGTATTTTATATGAGTGAGTGTGTGGTGTGTGTGTGTGTGTGTGTGTGTGTGCAATAAGCCTAAATGGATTTAAATCCACATGATAACACAGACAGACTGCTGCTGGTTCATTGAAATAACCTGTGAATGAAGTAAACACAGCGGTTGAAGCTGAACAATCACCTCACGCTAGTTTGCAAAAGATGAGGGCAAGATGCAGATGAAGTGTTTTTAGTTGTGAACATGCAGGAGATGTGCACACATACCTGCAGCAGGGCCGAGCGTGGGGGGTCCGGTGCGTTGAGACGGAGGAAGGCCGGGTTGTTGGGGGGGCGGCCGGTTCCTGGTCTCTCCACTGCTGCAGGGAGCTGGAGGCTGGCAGAGCAGGATGAAGGCAGATAGGATCTCCGTGGGGGGGCGTGAATGTGTGATCGGAGACTAAAATCATTACAGCACTGCCTGGTCACCGTGTCCTTGGCTCTCCTGCTGAGCCGAGGCTCACGCTTTCCTCTACCCCCCCCCCCCCCACACACACACACACACACTGCTTTTTTTGTTTCCCTTTTTTGTCTTTTGTACATTTTTCCACTATCCAGCGCTTCCATCGGCTCACAACAAAAAACATTCATCCTGCAGGTGAGAGTGCATCCTGAAGTTGCCCTCTCTGACGTTAGAAATCGTGCACGTGGAATTCATGAAAGTCAGCGATGGCGCAATCAGTGATAATGTAATAAGATGTCACACAACCGCACCTCAGCAGATCAATTTACGCGTATTGATTTGTAAATCACATTGTCAATACATTATGAGGATTCCCCTTTATTTTCTCTTAGTCGTTGGATGTTATTGCTTTTAGAGATTCATCATAAAGGATGATTATAATCAGATCATTTGTTTTACGTTGAACAGAAATGACGGTTATGTGTTTGGTCGATTTTCAGACCAGCTGAGCGTCAACATGTGTGTTGAGTCCTGGAGTCACAACAGACCACATGATACATAACACACACACACACACACACACACTCACACACACACACTCACAGCCAGTTTCCTCTGTTTCCGACTCGCTCACTGCAGCTTTTCTATCAAACCTGAAGAACAAGCAACTAAAAGCAGTGTTTTTCTGTTATTTTTGGGGTTATTATCATAACTGTAAATAGAGGCCTCTTTCTGGTTCACCCCAGCTGCACTCCCCCCCCCCCCCCCCCCCCCCCCCACACACACTCCGGGCTGCAGTGGCTGTCCAGAGAGAGAGAGAGAAGGAGGGAGAATGCGAACTAGACTCGCCCTCCCCGGGTCTCATTGGTTGATTCGCTTCTCAGCGGTTTTGTCCTTGAGAATGTGCAGACACGGGGCAGATAATGTTCTGACACCAGAAACTCTAGACCAGGACCAGATCAACACTTACTCCCTTTCTGCTTCTTCTTCTCCTCCTCCTCCTCCTCCTCCTCCCCCTCCTGTCACTCTATCCACCGGACATGCAGAGAAAGAACGACGGTGTTTGTTGATATTTATTTGTGTATGTATTTGTACTATTAATCTCGCAGCTGTGAAGCAAATCTAATCCTGAATTTGATGTTTTTTGTGCCGCATATTTGCACGCAGACACTCCTTACAGCGTGTTGACACGTGCCAATCAAAACTCCCATTAATGTTAACCATAAACAAAACCACACCTGCAGGCGCGCGCAAAGGATTATTGTGAAACAGGTCACGCGACATAGTCTGACCTCTTTTTGAACGATTTAAATTGTGTAACAACCGCTCGCATTGACCCTTTTAGTGCATTCAAAGCCACGCGCGCCGAGCATCCGTAAATGTAAATCCGGGGTTTTCGTCTCTTCTCCGGTGTTGCAAGGTCAAAGATCTCCGTTTACCGCGCGATCCGGTGACGGCGGGGTTTCTGCAGAAGTCAGCAGCGTTGCGCAGGAATCTCCCCGCAGCGGCGCACACAAAAAACGGCCAGAGCCGGTGATCTAATCTCAGCAGGCCAGCGGGCTGCGATCCAAAAGTCTCATTGGAGTCTGAAAATAAAATAAAAAGGCCGAGGGCGAATGGCACGCGCAAAAATTCAGAGGTCGGTGCAAATATTATTATTATTTTAAAAGAAGATCAAATATATTTCCTGTAACTCTGGAAAGTGAGCTGAAGTATAAATGTGTGTGATTATGAATTATTGTATATGTCTACAGCTGTGTTATCGTGCCACGTGTATTTCCGAGAAAAGAAGTCTGAGAGGTTTAATTGTTGCCATTTCAATGACTTTAATAAGCAAAATAGGAAACAATTTCTTCCAAAAAACAACCAAAAATAAGACAAAACAGAAACCAGCCTGAATGGAACAGTTCGAATTTAAGTGTTTTAACTATTATTTATATAAACAGGATTGAAAATTGATCCCCCCCCCCCCCCATCATCATCGCTAAAGTACATGAACAGGTGAAAACAAAACAACAACCGGCTGCTGCAGTTTCAGTTCGATTTCAACACAGTTGAATCAGTAACAAACCCAAAAGAAGGAGATTGTTAAAATGCGTGACTTTCCCCACGATAGTTTCAAATGCAAGCACCATGCTCATTCGATATGATCCGACAGTCTGTTAATTTAAATCATTAAAATAAAAACTTTTTTTAAACTATGCATCTGGCCAGCAGAACCAGAATCATCAAATAATAATAACAATAAACCAGACACACACAATCACACGCGCACACACACACACACACACACACGTATTACATAACATGAACATTGCTTTCATTTTGAGAATTTGCACAACCTGAGTCCCCTTTTTTTACTGACCGGCAGAAAAAAAAATGAAGGAAAACATCGAACATAACTGCTCGCGCTGTCTAAATATTGACTCTCCATGAACCCCCTGACACGTGAGTTTTCTGAAGACTGTTCAAAATAGGATGCATTAACATTAGTGATTCTTTGTTATCGAAACGAGAGGCTTTGTTTGAGTTTGTGTGTGGTTCCTGAAAGGGTTAATAGAAAGGCAGAGCAGCACTTTATATAAATTAGTGGCGCAAAAGCCACGTTGAGCATAAACCCGCATCCTGTGCGCTGAACAGTATATGCAGAAAAAAGCCCTCGCCTTGAATGCGCCTCCTCTGCAGTCTGGCTCCAATAACATCGCGGCCAGATGTTTGTCTCCTCAGCCTCTGAACACGTGTCCACATATCACTCAGCACGTTACACATACAGTCCCGAGTCATTTCACAATATAGCGTCATAGTATGTCTTCCTGAAGGGAGGTGTGCGCAAACTTCAAAATGAAAACTTTGCAACAAAAAAAAAAAATCATCATCCAAAAGTGCACTTGACACACAAAGTTATGTTGTATTTAAATGCAACAGAGAAAACAAAAAACAAATGCACTCCTCACTCAATCATGATAAAAAATAACAACGAGAAATAAAACAGACAACACAAAGAAAGAAAGAAGTTCAAACCAGCCTCCTCAATCTTGTGCAGTTTTTCGCGGTTGCATAATATTTACAAGCCAAAAGAAAAGAAAAACACACCGTGTGTGACACTGCACCGGCAGTCCTGCTGTTCTGTCCCCGCTGCGTTTCTCTACCCGCCCCCCCCATCCCAAAAACTATGGAAAAGCGCAGATCAACAACATGCTCTTAATATACACGAGAAGATGAAAGTACAAAATAGAAATTATTACCGTACATGTCCAGCATGCAGGATTAATATTTAATGCAGATTTTTTGTTTCAATATATATTCGAATATAACCAAGCAGGCAATAAATCAATGAGATGTTGCATAAAATGTCCCCCCCCCCCCCACCCATCCCTCCCCCTCCTCGTGACATGTTAGTACACAGAAGTTAAAAGTTGCATAAAGTGGAGTCTTGGAGATTTTCTCAGATTTTTACGCGCCCACTTGTCGCATGTGGGTCGCGAGCCCCGGCCTGCTCGTTGTGTCATAACAATGTCATCATCTTGGAGAGCAAAAACAAATAAAAAAATTACAAGACAACGGCCTCGGCGCCAACCCCAAAACACTACGTACAGGTCATCTCAAAGCTGGAGCCTCAAAATGGAGAAAAAGAAAAAAAACAGTTCATCAGCCGATCCTCTTCCTCCTCTTTGATGAGGAAGAGGAGGAAAAAAAGTCTCTTCACTACAAGCAACTAATCTACAAAGATGCTGCGACTGATCTACGTTGCTCTTTGTATCTCAGTTGACACGTGGATGGAGAGGTGATTATACATGAGAATACTATCTGATGGATTATTCTTCTAATATGAATATAATTGTTATTATTAGTATAATCATAAACAGTGGGATCTGTGGATTATTATCGTTTTGTTCAGTCATTTGTTGAGAAAGGAAAGGTGGGGGTGGGGGGGGGGGGGGTTGTTTGCGAGGACTGACTCACATGAAGAACTCTGGAGATGAGGGGTTGTCACTGGTGGAGCCGGCCTCGCGGAACCCGTTGTTGGGCCCCGACCCCGTCAGTTTCTCACACTTGAGTTTGTAGGCGTCCCTCTCGCGCGCCAGCCGGCTGATCTCCGCCTTCAGGTGCTCCACCTGGTCGACCAGCTGCGTCTTCTCGTTCTCCAGCACGTGCTTCTGCTGCACCCGCTTGTACCGGCAGGACTGCGCGTAGCCCCGGTTCTTCAGGGTCCGGCGCTTCTGCTTGAGGCGGATGACCTCGTCCTTGGTGAAGCCCCGCAGGTGTCTGTTGAGCTCCCGCACCGACATGGACACCAGCTGGTCGTCGGAGAAGCGGTCCTCCACGTTGAGTCCGCCCCCGGAGCCGTGGTGCCCCGCCGACTGGCCCAGGTGGTGGTGGTGATGGCGGTGGTGATGCAGCGACTGGTGGGAGTCCGGGGACATCGGGGACGGGCTGTCGGGGTCCTGGCTGTGGTGGTGGTGCTGGCTGTGCGGGTGGCTGTGTCCGCCCGGGTGCCCGGACAGCTCGTCGCCGTGGTGCGGGATGCCCCCCGCGTACGGGTGATGGTGCTGTTGGCCGTGGCTGTGCTGGTGGTGCGGGGCCCCCCTGTAGCCATCGAAGGCGCCTTGCTGCTGCAGCTGCTGCTGGACGTGCGGAGGCGGAGGGTGGCCGTGAGCCGTGGCTCCGATCAGGGCCTCCACCGCGTCCTCCGGGGTCAGGCTCAGCGTCTGCGGGTCTATCTGCTGGTGGTACCCGCCGTTCGGCATCCAGTACAGCTCCTCCAGGTGGCTCTTCTGCTCCGTGGGGCTGAAGCTGGGCGAGGAGGGCACCGAGCTGCAGGGCGTGCTGATCGGGGTGGACGACACGGAGCCCTGCGTCTGGAGACGGTTACACTGTCGCACCCCGTTGCGCTCCAGCCCGGCCAGGCCTTCCTTCTTCACGTCGAACTTCATCAGGTCAAAATCGTTGACGTATTCCAGAGCCAGAGGGCTGCTGGGTAGCTCCGGGCCAATGCTCATCTCCGCGCTCATGCTGCCGCCGCGGCTCTTCTGCAGATGCGCGGAGGTGCCCGCGAGCGTTGCGAAAACCGACTGGTGAGTCTCTCCTCTCCTCTCTTGTTTCATGCAATAGTTCGTTGGGCTCCTCCACCGCTGTGCGCACACTTGCTGTAGCACGAAACACCGTGAGATCGGTGGAGGAAAAAAAGAGAAAAGGAAAAATGTAAAAAAAAAAAGTAGTGGAGGAAAACTTTCGCTCTAAAGCTCTGCACACGGGTTTTGCGTCATGTAGCCTACTTCTGCTGGGATAATCTGGCAGCGAGACCAGGCCGGAGGTCGGAAGCAAAAATACTCTCAGTGCAAAAGTTAAAAAAAAACCTCAGTCCCTTCAGTAGAAGTGTGTATTCACACACACGCGCACACACAAAAACAACAAGATAAATAATAATAATAACAATAAAAGCAATACCACGTCTGTTCGCTGAAACGGGCACCAGTCCTCGTCGCGGCTTCTTCGGGTTATAAGTCCGTTTTTTTCTCCAGGAGAAGAACAGAAAGCGAATAAAGCGGAGTAAAATAGGGCGTCTGAATTCTTATTTGTTCCGCTGAGAAGCTGCTTTTCCAGCTCTGCACCGCAGAGATTCAAAAAGGCTCGCCTCTCTCTCGCGCTCTCTCTCCACTCCGTGGTATCCAGCAGACTGCGCTCGGAGCCAGCCGGCGCTTTATGCTTATAGCGCGCCGTGACGTCGCGCTGGAAGGGCTGGATCCTGAACGCGCGGCTCTCCAATGGGAGCGGTGGACGCTGCGCTGGAAGAGAGGAGGGGGAGGGGGAGGGGAGGGGCTCACGGCACGGTCCTGACAGCTACAGACAGTCAGCTGACCCGACTTCCCTAAAAGCAGAATGTGGGAGGAAAGTGGAGAGAAGAGAGAGAGAAATGCCTCCACTCCACGGACACCACTCCGCTGTAGCACGCGCCGCTCACTACACGCTGTAAACTCAACGGAGAGCTTCTATGGCACAACACTCCCTGAGAAAACCTACTCATTTAACAAAATAATAGTATTACCTCAGTTTATATACAATATATGGAAAACATGCAGCTGTTTCCAAATGCATCTTAATTTACAGCATTGTCCAGAAAAAACACCGAAAGAAACAAATGCAGTGCACGTGCATTCCTAATGGTGCAACGCCATTCGCCTTTCAAAAAACATGATTTATTTGACTTATTAAATGACTCTTTTGTTTTTGCACCTGCTTTATGTTGCAGTGCCTTTTTATAAGTTCGCTTCAAATTTCACAAAGCAACCAATCACACGCACGCGAGGCTGCCCTCTGGTTGGTCCGGGTTTTCATTTGCTGTTGTTGTCATTTTTCTACATAATAAAGATAAACACCTGCATGGTGGAGGATGCAGTCATCAACACTCTTGTCCTGCAGTCCGGTTTGCAGCTATGTGATGGACATATGGTGACCTCTGCACTGAACTAAACATGTGTTGCATCATTTAGGCTGCGTAGTTCTATAACCCTGTGTTTTAATCATCGTGGGTTAAGTGCGTGTTTTCTGATGAGATCAAGTTGCCTTTGTTACACATCGGGCTCCTCTCGGCTCGGACGGCCTGTTGGATTCCGCCAGAAAACCGGCTCAAGGCTGCCCCTGCGTGGACAACACGCGAACCGATGGAGCTGCTCACATACATTTCCTTTTATTTTTTGTATTTGCATTTTCTCCTCAGCGACTATTGCCCGTTTTAAAGGTCACATCCTGCAATTATGACGGACAACAATTAATCCGTCGATCGAGTCTCATAAACACAGTGTCACGTGTCCAGTCACCTCGCTGTCTAACAGGTGGGAGGGAAAAAACCCAACAGGATCAGATCCTCCAGGATGTGTCTCGTTGATTTGATTTGTATTTTAATTGCATGAAGTAAGAAAAATAAAAAGTGAGCAAATGTCCTGCAGAAGAAAAGAGGAAGAAACTGCGTGTAAATGAGTCACTCTGAAGGATCGATGGGATTATCATCTGGTTTCCTCCTCATATCCACGGCAGCCGCGACCGGAGCGTATTGATCAGGCTGCTGCGCGTGAGAGGAGGCTGCCAAAGATGACGATCCGATAATGAAGGGCTCGTTTGTTTGGCTTCCGTTCTTAATCAGCTCGAGCTGTGCGCCAGTGATGAACTGTACATCCACTCATAAATCATAACTCAGAATATCCGAACGTGCTTTAGTTATTAAGATTGTTTTTTATTTTAACACATTTCAAGTTACATTTTGGGGAATATATTAAATATTGATATTCCAGCTGAGATGAAAAGCCTGACCTTATACACAGCTATGAAAATGAAAATAAAATAAAGCTGCAAATATATTAAATCAAATGATTACAGAGTATTTACACATTTTAAAGACAAAAAGAATATCATGAGAAACGTCAAAGGAACGAATATCACTTACCTATTTTTCATCGTTTATTAATATTAATAGTATCATAATGATGATCCTCGTTATTTTAAGATTATTATTAATATTATACGATTCTAAACGCAAACGGACACTATTTTGGAACAAAATGACATAATAATAATTGACTTGTTTTGATAATTAAAGTGCACTTTAAAGCGACTCTGGATATATTTGTTCCTCGTGTGAATATTTTTTAAAGCTTTTATCGAGTCAGACGTCATTCATCCTGAACCTTTTCTTAAATCTAAAGCCTCTTTCGACATCTGGATACATCAGCTCACATGATGCACTCGAATACAAACAAGTATTTTATTTCCTCGTGCAGGTAGCGTTCATCCTCTTTTTATTCCGCTTTAACTGCAGGCGAGCTTCTCAATTCTCTGCTCCAACTTCAAAAGCGCCCTGAGCGAGTCGTGCCGAGCCGTGCCGTGCCGCGCCGCGCCGAGCCGAGCTGCTCTAAAAAGCCTCTTCCCAGCGAGGCCGACCCGCCGGCAGCCCCCATTAGGTCGTAACGCTCTCTAATATAGCCCGAGTCCACCGTCTAATAGATCCAGGCAGGCCTGCCGGCGGCTCTCCCCCTCCGGTGATAACGGGCTGTAATGGAGAGGCGAGATGTAAAAAAAAAAAAAAAAAAAAAGCGTCCATGTCAGCAGCATATCGGTGGTTAATGATCTATTAAGTGATCCGCGTGCTTATGGACAGCGGGGAGAGAGAGAACATAAAAAGTGTCGATGCTTGCTTATTCGCCCCTCGAATGAGAGTCCCATCCTACGGATTGTAAAGGAATGAATAACAAGAAATAAAAATCACCTTTTTTTTTAAACGACACGTTTAACTGTTGGCGCGTGCAGGCTGCGGCGGCTGCAGTTGCTTTCCCAACAGCTCAACATCTCACACCTGCAACAGGGCCCCGCTGCCTCCGCGCAGGAGGCCCGTAAGAGAGCCACGATTCTCCTCCACAAATCCGGATCTGTGTTATGCTCCAGGACCTGCCCGTGCGCGTGCTGTCCGGAGGCCCAGGGGGTGGGGGGGCGATTGGATCTGTATGAGCTCCAACCTAATCTGCATGGAAGGATGCCTCGACTACAAGGAATACCTTTTTTCATTATTATTGTGACTGTGAGGTTTTATTCGCTCGTTACTCGCGTGCGTAATGATGGACTCTAACGCACCCCCCCCCCCCCCCCCCCCCCTTCCTGGACAAATGTTGCAGAACTAAATGCGGAAGGTATACCGGGATGGAAGGCCCCCGTGTCAGGCAGGGTGAGGAGATGGAGATGGAGGGAGACGGTGCTATTTCGGAGGTGCCGCTTTTGATGAGCTGTTTTTGACGCACGGAGGGAGCGCTGGGAGAGAGAGACGCGCAGAGCTCGTGCATGCGGCGATGTGGAAAAGTTTTACCCGCAACCGCTTTCGTGACGCAGCAACTGCTGATTTCAAACTGAATCATAAGTGAGGTTTCACTTGATGAACTAAAACAATGCTGCATCTCTCGCTGTGTTCAGCTCACCTGGTTTATGTTGTATATTATCTGATGAATGAAACATCACAATTGTCAATTTGCCATAATTTAAATTGCCCTTGCGCAGATTAACGTTCAATTATGTACCGACATTCTGCAGCTACAACGTATTAAACATGCTTTAACTGTATATACCTGTCTCTCCACCACGAACCACACGCGTGTTTCCATTCATGAACTTGTTTTAATGACGAAAAGAAAATGCAAAAGAGACGATTTTCTAAAATTCTTTATTTTATTTATTTTTCATGGTTTGCCTCTCTGATCTAATCTCTCCCGCTTTACAGCTCCTCTGGTGTTCTTGTTCTCTCCAGACTGATCGATTAACTCTGTGACAACATGTATTATTAAGACGTGTCGTCTGTGTAAACAGGCCGCGGAAGAAAGATCACTTCCCCATCAGGGATCATTAACAGACGAGTCTTTCAGGGAAAAACAAAACAACAAGAGGTGAGATGAGTGCCAACATCTGGCATTAATATGAAAAAGTATCGATTCAACAGTGAAAATCAATTGTTCATCTTTTTTTTTTTTAATAAATCAGTCCGCCTCGTGCATAGGTCTACTTTCTGACAGTCGTAATTCTTCACCGGTGTTATCACAGCAGTCCCTCTCATTTACCCGCTGAGCAGCGTTTGCAGAGGAATTACAGTTTATTTCTTGTGACAGGGCGCCTCTGGTGGCGCGTTTACTCACTGCTAACAGTTTGATGTGCACCATCAGTGACACGCAGTCTCCTTTTCCTGCCTCTAACCTCATGCAGACAGCTCCAGCTTCTTTTTTTCTTTTTTTTAAAGAAATGACAGAGAGGCAGAGATGATATAAGAGCATGATGTTGAGGCCAAGGCTTAATTGTAGGCCTTTTCTGAGATTAGACATCTCTGATTGACATGCTGTAAATATAACAGCAAATAAATGTCAGTGAGCACTGTACTGGCTTAATCCCAGAAGAAGAAAAAAAAAGACAGAACAATAAATCTGCCTTTTGCTGCGGTCATTTCATTAATGTAAATTGCAATGCTATGTACAATAGTTTGGCTCCCTTCCAGTGGCTGAGGCTCATGCAGGTCTTATCATAAACCGGTGCTGTGCAGCCAGAATGCAGGCGACGCCACAGGAACCAAATATCAGAGTGCAGGCATCACGTAATTAAAGCCCATACTCTCTGGTCACAACCGCAATTTACATCTGTATTTTCGAAAGCCAATAATTGGCTACTGTACCTCTGAAGAAACATGCAAGGAAGTAAATTCTCATGATGTATTGAATACGTAGTTATGATATTTTCCACTCTCGAGGAGCGCCTGCTTCTCGTAAAAAAGTAATTGACATTCGGCCTCGTGTTGCCCCGTGACATATTCTTTTTCTTCACTGTGTTATTTTGCTTTGTACAGTCTCTGGACCGGCGTCTGGCATTAACATGTCTGTGTGGAGGAGCATCCTTTGTTGTTTGTGGCCTTCTCTAATTGTCTTCATATGGAGTTGAAAGAACAAATCTCTGGTTTGTATTAAACTTCCAGATCATATATATATTCTGGAAAATACACATCATTTATATCAGAGTAAAGAGACGGCTTTAATAGGCCTCAGCGTAACATCTGAGAAGGCTTTTCTTTATTTCCCTGTCAAGTGTGTAATGTATGCTTATGATAAGACACCAGAGAGCACTGCCAGCTGACCTGAGGTCAGTCATGCCAGCGTAGGAGCATGTGGGCATGATTGATCTGGAGGTGGGTGGGTGCTGTAAAGGGCATTCTTACGGATAAGACTTGGACTTTTTTCTTCAGTGGTTGTCTCAGAGTCTTCTCCTCTTTTCAGTTGTTCACTCCATAGAAATAGAACAATAGTATTACGGGCAATAAACTGTTTTCCGTGGTTGTATGACATACAAAAGACATTGGTGATTGGTGTTAGTTGTTGTGCTGTAAACCTGCTGTCCGGTTCATTTCCTGTAACCGGTGTAGCATTAAAGCAGGGTGGAGTTCTCGAGCTAGCTGTTGCTTACGTTAACCCGCTACAACAGCCGCAATGGAAATGGTACACATGCTGCTACCTCGGTTTGAATGGGAATGTCCCTTCTACTCCAATTCAATTTCTTTGGTTTTAAGATAGCAGTTTAAAAATGTGAACCTCTACTTTAATGTTCACATCATGAGTAAGTAGAAAAGGTTGTGCGAGAAGAGAGAGAGAGACAATGTGCGTTTAAAGACCAAACAACTCTTCTTTGAGTCTCTTTAAAAAACTGCTTTATAAAGAAAATAAATGTGTCTACACATCAAATGGATAACCGTGTCGGTGTCAGTGTGCGCTTCTGAAAAACAAGTCAGCCGGTAAGTAAAACAACCGCAGTTGTATTTTAGTTCACACAGAAGTCAACAGTCGCAACACATAAAAATGGCCGCCGCTCTGACCGTCCTGCTACGTTCATTTGAATGGGGATTCCTTTCACTCCTACTTTATTTCTGTGGTTTGCTCCTCACCCCTCCGCCCCCATTCTCCTGTTTTCTCTCCTTGAGTTTTTTCCTCCCGTTCTGGATGATCGGGAAGCTTCAAACCCAACGCCGCCTGCACGTCGCAATCTCTCGACCCGTTGTCAGTCACCGTGGACTTAAAGGACGTCGCTTTCATCAAACATCTCTACTCTCCGCTCTCCCCCTTTTCCACTCCTCCTCTCTCCTCCTCTGTCCACCCTCTCCTCGCCCGGTGACCTCCTTGCCTCTCGGCTCTCTCTCACCCCTCTCTTCTCTGGCCCTGGCCCCTGCCCACCCCTGGGTCATTTATCATGGGCCAGGAGGGGAGCCCCTGGGCCTGCAGGCCCCTGTCAGCCTTCTGCAATCGCCTCTTTGTGGCTCCCAGCAAACAAGTGTCGGATCAGCAAAAGTCTATTAAAGCCTGGTGGGCCTTTCTCAGCCAATTGGGTTCGGGTCACTGAGCTGCTCTCTGTGCTGCTCCGAGAGCTCTTTGTGTCGCCGCCGTTCGCTGACACAGATCCCCACAAGATTAATGATTTTTAGCAGCCATTTGGGTCTCATTCGCAGGGTCCTTCTCTTTCTTTCTCTTTGCTCCTTTTCCTCTTTTATCCACTCATTCTGTCCTCTGTTTTTTTTCTCCTTTAACCTATTTCTTCTGCTGCTCTCTACCTCCACCTCGCTGTATTCGCTCCTTTTCTCCTCCTTTTTCGCTGTTACCCCAGTCAGCGTTGACATGTGAATGCCACAACGGTTTTGAAGTATTTATATAAAAACTATCTCTGTATTACAGAAGGATATACATCTCAGTTGCTCCTGCCTGATTAATCCGGAGGATGTTAAGAAACTCGAGCATCCGCATCATACAATCCTGGCAGGCTTCCCCGCAGCGTGCCTCAAGATCGGAGTAATTTCAAATCTTCGAGCCACTTCCACAACTTCCATGTTGCCATGTTCTCAGCCTTGTTTCCAGTAATTACTGCAGGTTAAGTGCACGTCCCGGAGCCGCAGTGGAGGCAGCTCTATCCCTCACCTGGGACATGACTCAGCACAGTTCAGGTCATCCGGCCATTTCCCTGACCACTGGACCACACCCCGACCTACTCTAAACCCACAGGGCAGACGCTGTTTACGAAGGGACTCGTGTTCACTTACATCACGTAATGTAATGGTTGTTTTACTTACCGGCTGAGTTTTTTCTTTTTTCCAGAAGCGCACCCCCACCCGGACATGTTTACCTTTTTAAAACTATGAACACAAAATGACACAGTATGAATGACACTTTAAAAGAGGAGCCGTTTGGTCTTTAAATCTACATTCTCTGTTTCTTGCAAAACCTTTAACACCAATTTTATGTCATGATGAACATTAAAGGAGACGTTCAGGGTTTTTTCTCAAGTGTGTCTCAAAACCAAGGCCATCACATTCAGATCGATGTAGCAGGACGGTCAGAGCGGTGGCCATTTTTATGTGTAGCGTTGCCATTTAGAGCGTTGTAGAGTGCTAATTTATTGATAAACTAAACCGACTTGCGGACTCACTGACGAGAGGTTTTGCAATAACGATTAAAACGAGCAGTGTATGAAACATCATGAGGAGCGAGAGTAAAAGAGTAAACTTCAACAACTTAATGCTTCATTTACACACTCTCAATAACACTGCTATCAACAGATGAGCGACAACTTTGTTGGGTTCATTTTCTGAAACCAGTGTAGCATTAAAACATGGTGGGATTAGCAAGCCAGCTAGCGTACAACTTGCTAGCTAGCTAGCTTGATTATTCCACCATGCTTTGATGCTACACTGGTTACAGAAAATGAGCCAAACAGCAGGCTGTTGGCCAGGAGTAACACTGGGTCTAATCGTGCCGTCGCCTCACTGCCGCCCGCGTCAGATAAGCTACCTAGCTAATTGGTTAACTAGCTAACTAGTTAACTAGCCAGCCATTTGTCTACGGATCTGCGTCCGCTCTCCCGGTGAGCTGCGACAACACTTTACGGCCCAACTGACGCATTTCGTCACCATAACTAACATCTATCGCCATTTTCTTTTCCACCAAAACAGTTCAATGTCTGTTCTACTTCTGCTCTATTTCTATTTCTGTGCTTTAAGCAATTCTGGTTGGTCGCTGTAATTGCTTCTCCGCTCCACAGTGGCCATGAAGACAACCACTCCTAAAACAATTTCAATTGAAGTGATAGATGACAAAAATATACAGACCTCATTCAGTGCAAAAAAGCACTTGAAACATTCAGGTGAAGATAATATGAGGCTTCAAACTAAGTGTAAATCTTCACGGTTCCACTCATTCTAGTTTGTTCTACTGTCCCTCTGTGGCAGAAACGCTGTCTGGGGAAACAAAAGGGGGTCACATCGACTTTGTAAAACACATCGACTTTGTAAAACACAGCGACTTTGTAAAACACCCACTTGCTTTGACGAATTAACGCCTCATTTAAGATTAAGCTGAGCTAATATATTGTTACTATAAAAAGAGGGCTGTGTAGTTTTTCTCCCATCACTTGAATTGGAGGTACGTTAGAGAGGAATATCTTTCCAGCCAGCAGGACGGGCGGAATGATTTACGGCGGCATGTGAGTAATGTTTTGAGACAGACTTGAAAGAATGTGAACAAGAGACTTTTGCTTCCTTTTAACAAAATGAAAATCTGGACCGTTAGAGATTAGTCGAGACCAGTGTTTCACAAACAGTTGTCCTGGAGACCCACCTTTTAAATAATGACAAACCATCGCAACCTAATTCACAACTGCCCTTATCTATAAATCACGAGAAGAGCTAATTTGTGGCCATTTTTTCAATGCATATCTGCATGTTAAACAAGACCAAACAAATGCAGTTACCGTACTTTTCGGACTATAAGCCGCTACTTTTTACCCCACGCTTTGAGGAGTCGGCTTATAGTCCGGTGCGCTTTATATACGGGTACATCATGCTGTGTTGAAGAAGACTTGAAACTAGAGATTGAGACCATAAACTCATGTTTACAATGTTTACTGAGGTAATAAATCAAGAGAGAAGTAGAGTCATTTTCTATAGACTTCTATACAACCAGAGGAGTCGCCCCCTGGTGGACATTAGAGAGAATGCAGCTTTAAGAAACTTCACTGTAAACCCAGAGGTTGCCACCTGGAATAAATTCGTAAATAGCGTAGTTTGGTCAGAAGTTGGCGCTGTAGGCTACACATCCAACAGTAAACAGAGTAGAAACATAATGGTTGGGCTCAAAATAACTACGTACAGTTTGATTTTGGCAACAAAACAAACGTTATCAGGGTTCGGAAAACTGTCACGAATGTTGTTGTCGAACACCGGTCTCGAGGTTGAAAGTCCTGTGTTTGTTGGACCCATCCACCTCCCCTTCTGCACACCATGAGTCGTCTTTTTTAGAGACTAAATACTACGTCACGTGTTCTGACTGGTGCTTCCTCATGTGGATTCTTATCATACCAATAATCATTCATTTGGTGACCCAAGTAGAATAAGATAAAATCAACCTTTGACCTGTGTTAAAACTTAAATGTGTACTTTATGTATTTCAGATGTGTCTTTGTCGTTACTGCTTCATGCTCTCAGGTCGTCTCTGGTGTATTGTACCACGGTGAAGCGTGTGTGGCAGCAGTGAGAGAAACTGTATGTGTGAAAATATGATATTCTTCCTGTGTGTTGTGTTAGTGAAGCTGTCAGCGAGGCTGCCGGTCGGTCAGCGGCTCTGCTTTCCCCCCACCATGTGTTTACAGCCTGTCTGTTTTAGGACTGAATGGATGAACCCGGCCTGCTGCCGTGTCCATCCACCTGCCCTGCTTCCTGTCTGATTAATCTTCTGTGTGTGTGTGTGTGTGTGTGTGTGTGTGTGTAAATGGTTATAGATGGGGCGACACCACCACACTGGCAGTCTGAATCATTACTCACAAAGATAGGGAGAGACCCAGGGCCGTGGAACCCCTAACATCCTCCTCGTTCCTGCACACACACACACACACACACACACACACACACACACACACACACACACACACACACACACACACACACACACACACACACATCCCCAGGTTATTCATTTCTAAGCAGAGTGCCTGGCATTTCACCACATCCACCCCCCCTTTATTAAGAGACTGAGGCTCTGGGTTCTCTCTTGGAGAAAGGGGGAGTGAGGGATGTTTCCGATTGGGTCTTATACTCTTTGTTTTGCACCCTTCCTCTTTGTCCGTTCTCTCGTCATTTCTCTTAATCTTCCATTTCCATCTCTCTCCCCCCCCCCCCCCCTCTCTCTCTCTCTTTTTCTCTCTTTTGTTTTTTTTCGAGGGGAAGCTCTCCCTCTGACAGCGACTCGTTTAAGAAATAAACTGGATGTAAGGATGAAACAAACGCTGTGCTAGCTCACAGCGTGTGTTTACTCGAGACTTTAGGTCTGATGATGTGCAGCTACAAGCGTCTCAAGATGCAGAGACACTGACGGACGTGATAGAAGTCACACTCATGATGACATTGAGGAAGCTATCATGGAAAGTCAATGAATCCCGGCGTAGACTCTGATACTTTGGTCAGGCTGTATTGGTGGACTCTCAAATAAGCATGATTAACAATAATAATAATGATGATAATCATAAGCATAGCAGGCCGGTTCACTCTGCTCCCACCTAAAAAGCAATGCTGCCTCGCTGTACACTAGAAGTGGACGTAGTCAACGTGATGTCACCCATTGGTTTGTGGACTGTCGATATGAAGCCTTGAGTTTGGCGATTTCGCCGTCGCCATCTTGGCTTTTTAGCATCCGATGAACAGAAGTTACCATATTTGGAAAGCAACGTACGTAGAGACGCCGTATACATCTCTGGTGGAGACCTGTCAATCACCGTGTTGCCCCGCCCTAAAGCATCCGCTGATTTATGGTCTGTTTGAAAAACCACACGGGGAGGGAGGGTCAAACAAAAACAGGACTAAACCAGGAGACCAGAGTTATTTTGAAATGCTGTGTCATGCTATCCGTACTAATGTAACGTTCTTTACTTAGAATTGACGTAGTTGTTTGAAGCCCTACCGCGGTGTTCTTCATCAGTGTTTGAATTCACAACGTGAACCAGGAACCAGGAAGTGGGTTTGACAAAACCTCAAAGTACGTGACGGGGTTTGTGTTTGTGAAACTTTCATTTACGAGAGTCGACTTTAACAATAAAAATGAAGATGGCATATTTATGTTAATCATTTATTGCAAATCTTTCCCAGTTGTTGTTTCCGTATGTTGTCTCCCTTTCGGGGTTGGAGAAGAGGCCTTGCTTTGTGGAATAAGTGAGAGCAGTTACAGCCCCATCATGAAGAGAATGTGCACCGAAACAGAAGAGCAATATTGTTAAATATCCTCATTGGAAACTCACAGAGAGCAACCGCCGAGATACACAAGTGTGTTGGTACTTTTGTTTCAGGTCTGTTTGTGGTGGAACACGTCTGCTGTTTATAGCGTGTACATGTGAGTGTACTCATGTGTCTGCAGCAGCGTGTGTGCATGTGTTAAAGGGGGGGGGGGTGTATATGTGTACAGGAAGAGAGCCTGTAAATAAATCTGTTTGGGGATTGGGGGTGCAGGGATGAAATATGGTCCCAGGGATGTGGAGCAATGTGAAAAACTCGGCAACGCCAGGGAATAACAAATCTCCCGATGTCGCCTCGCCGCAAAATAAATACACTCCCCCGTACAAGTCATCCATCTGGACTATGAGTCGCAACAAAGACGCCCCCAATACATCCCCAACACACACACACACACACACACACAGAGCAGCCATATTTATTTACACGTTTATTTATTTGTTTGTTTGTTGAATTAAACGGAAACTGCTAGTGGGGGGGGGGGAGGCAATTGAAAGTGTATTTATTGTTTTTTTGTGAATGATTCTTCCCACCACCACCTCTCCAATGCTGTCTGTGTCTTAATGGGTGGCGGTGTGTGTGTGTGTGTGTGTGTGTGTGTTGTGGATCGGGTGTTTTAACTAATGATCGATCACGGGGGATTAAATCATTAAATTTCAGCCGTGACAATTTAAAAGTCTCCCCGCACGTCGTCAAACCGAATGAGGGAAGAGGGAAAGATGACAGATGCCGCCTGCAGCGATGTATCAGAGGGATTCAACATCTAATACATTACAGGGTGTGTTAGCGTTGTGGTGCACACACACACACACACACACACACACAGACACACACACAGTCTGTTCCTGACATAGGCAACAGCAAGTACATCCAGCGAACCGTGTAGACCCAACAGACTCTTCCTCACTCTCCTTATCTGGACCTCTTCTCCCAGACTCTTCCATTACTACATTAAAAATCACTTCAATATCTGTAAAGAAAATGAATAAATAAATAACAGGACAAAGGCGTTCACTTTCACAATAAAAGGGATGAGAGGTTTGCCATTTTGTTGTTTTCTTTTTCCAATTAAGGCCTATTCTCTTGGCTTAATTAGGTCATGGTGTGTGTGTGTGTGTGTGTGTGTGTGTGTGTGTGTGTGTGAGGGTCATTCTGTCCCTCCAGGGATTAATATTATCCCTCGTTGTTTGTAAATAGGTGATGTATGGTGGCCATATCTCCCGCTGCTGAATGTTTTTTTTTATTTTTTATAAATTTCCTCTCCTTTATCAATTGACTAACAAAGCCATGCATCACTGCCACTCTCTCCCTCTCTCCTCATACATTAAATAAACAGCTCTTTTCCTCTCGTCTGCCACGCTCACACCAGTTCCCCCTCTCATCACTCCTTATAGCTTTATTCATTTCATTACGTTTTGAACATTTTATTCTTAAAGTGGGATCCGTGTCAGTGGGTCCGGAAAAATAATTTGCTATTAACAATAAGATTGTGCTGTATCATGAAAAAATATTAAAAGAACATTTGCGCCAATAAAACAAGCATATTGTGTCCATTACTGATTATTGTCCCACGTTGGCTTTGGGCCAATAGAAGCTCTGATAGTTTGTGACACGCATCAATAAGATGAAGCTCTTACTGGAAGTCGTCTTCAGATTGGTGAGTTTAAAGTCTGGATTTATTGGTGTGAAGTAGATCGGATGAACGGTTCTTGAGAAATGCAGAAGATACACACTCGCATATACAGACTCGTTCAATGATGCTGCTGCAGCAGCGCCACCTATCGGCCAAATGGCACCACATGTGCCACTCAGACATCATATCTGCACATTGCCACCAAATGAGATTGTAACAGCAGAAGATATTCATTTATATTGTAATTTAAGCCCGAACACAGCAGACTAGCAAAGTTTGCTTTAGCCGGCTTTGATGAAAAACGTTCCCCGGCTTGGCCCAGAGATGTTCTGCACCAAATTCACTGGAGCAGCGATTCGGACACAATTCAAAATGGCAGGAAAGCAATCTAGACTAAGATGGGTGTGGCTTATATGGATAGGACCAGGCGACAACCTTCAGTTCTGAAAAGTGAAGCCGATGCGTCATGTCTTAAAGCTGAATTCTCTCTACTGACCACCAGGGGCGACTCCTCTGGTTGTATAGAAGTCTGTGAGAAAATGACTCTACTTCTCTCTTGATTTATTACCTCAGTAAACATTGTAAACATGAGTTTATGTCTCAATCTCTAGTTTCATGTCTTCTTCAATACAGCATGATGTTCATTTCGTACATTATGGTCCAGAGACGTATACGCCGTCTCTACGTCGCTCCTCATCAGTGTGAATATGGTAACTTCTGTTCACTGGTTGCAAAAAGACAAGATGGAGACGGCCAAAATGCCGAACTTGAGACTTCAAAACATCAATAAACCAACGAGTTACATGACGATTACGCCCACTTCTTATATACAGTATGTGGTCTGGACCCACAGAATACAGGGAGGAAAGAATCTGGGTTTTGAGCCTCGTTACAGGCCAGAACATGAAGTTCACCCACAAAACAGCCGCCAACTGTGAAGGCGAACGGATAAGAGATTCCTCTCTTCATAGTCGGGTACCAGTCTCGCTGCTGTTCATCCTCTGAAAGCTTTGAAAATCAATTACTTGAAAAGTATGAAATGCTGGCAAGTTGAGTCCGAAGTTGAATCAAACGACCCTCTGTTTCAAAGTGCCTTCTCCCCTGTGATGGGTTCCTGTTGGAGAACCCTTGTTCTATATTGTAGCATCGTTTACACATCGTCCTTTTCTTGTACTTCTTCATGCCGAGCATCTGTGACTTACAAATGTTCCCCTTCAGGGATCAATGAAGCGTTGTGCTCGTGATGATATCGGTTCCCATCACACCCACGCAGCAGTGATGTGGGAATTAATAACAATGCAGTCGTGACATACGTCTCAATCGCACATTCGTCCCGTAATGTGATGGAGACCATTGAAGCTGCTTCCCCCCCCCCCCCCCCCACCGATCACCGCTTCGCCTCCAGAGCACATTGCTGTCTTTGATGCGGGCGACGTTTGACGTGCTTAAGGACGCCATCGTCGTAACTGAGAATGCGTTTGCTCGTTTTCTGTTCATCGCCGCGCTCTGAAATCTGCTTGTCTTTCGCACGGACCGGCGGGTAAAAGTGCTACAAGGCTGGAAGCTCCTCATCCGCCACGAGTCCTGATGACGGGAGGCCGATTATGCCGGAGTGCCATATTGTAAACTACTCATCATTAGCGGGGCCCGTCCCGGCTAATGACCGCACTGGAGAGCCCATCTTCATCAAGGACGGCCGTTTAGGAGTGGGGCTCTCGTCGTTACGCACAGCTGTATCGCAGCGGGATGGGGAGGGGGGAGGGGGGGGGTGATGCTGGGAAGCCGGCCCCGAGAGGGGAGTCAGTGTTTAAATCCAAAATGGAGAACAGAGTGATAAGTGCCTGAAAGCATGCAGCCAAATGACACGATCAGCCACCGTTGAAGGTCTGTAGTAACAGCCTCCCAGGGGCTTCTGGGACGAGCTTCTGTCAATAGCAGGGGGGGGGGGGGGGGGGTTGAACTTGTAGTTTATGGGAATCCCACTCCCTCGCTCCCACTGTCTCCTCCTCCGCTCTGTTTATACACAACACTCCCTTTTTACAAAACCGTCAGAGAGAAAAGAAATAGATCTGTGATCATGATCATGATGCTCCTCTGTGACACAGACTGACACATTCTTATTCACACAATGAAATAATAAGTTAAAGGTTTCTCCAGGTCAATCTCCCTGTCTCCTGTCATTATACATTGCAGTTTTGTTAAACTTCAATGAAACTTTCACAATAAATTGTTTTGCGAGTCATATTTCTAACCTGTTTGAGACTCCTCAGGCAAAGACATCGTTTTTCATGCACTGGTCTTTGGGTTCATTCGCTTCCATAACATGTCGTCTTTCAGACTAATGGAAAGAAAACATCCAAAACACACATTCAGATGTTTGTTTTACTTTGTCGGTTTGCGTCTGTCGATTTCTTCAAAATGTATCAAAAGTTACCGTTACACA